>NC_141668.1:17381831-17816831 GCF_028749965.1 Puma concolor | reverse complement strand
TCATTGATTATTACAAGGCTCATTTAATATGCTTGAAGATACCATTAATCAAACCCCTTTCTGTCCCAATTATCTTCCTTCTGTTTTTTCCTTGCTCACAACTTCAAGTGGCATATTTATTGCAAAGTTCCCGTACCATTATTACCTTATATTTCTTTTTAAAATGTCCAGTTATTTTTCCTAAAAATCATTTCAGAAGGAAACTTTAAAATAATACTTGCAGTGGGAAAACTATTATCACATATCATCCATAGAAGGTTTCCATAAAAACAAAGCAAAATAAAAATTTATCGTTTCCATCTGATTCTTTCCTACAGTTCCTGTTTCTCTGTTAAAGTTACCCATCTGAACCTGCATATCATCTTTCTGCTACATTAGAACTTTTAACATATTAATCATGGTTATTTAAAAAAATTATGTTTATTATTTTTGAGAGACAGAATGCGAGTGGGAGAGGAGCAGAGAGAGAGAGAGGTAGACACAGAATCCGAAGCAGACTCCAGGCTCTGAGCTGTCAGCACAGAACCTGATGCAGGGCTCGAACCCACGAACCATGAGATTATGGCCTGAGCCCAAGTCGGTAGCTTAACCGACTGAGCCACCCAGGTGCCCCAATCATGGTTATTTCAAATCCCTTATCATAGACTGCCAACAACACTCGTCATATCTGAATCTAATTTTATTGATTTCTTTATCTTTTAGGAGTGTATTAATTTTTTTCTTTCCTTTTAGTATGCACTCTGTTTTCTTTAAAAAAAAAAAAAAAAAAGCCAGGTATCATTTGCAGGGTAGCATAGACTGACATAAATAGTTTTTATTCCTAGAAATTAGCATGCTTTTCCCCTACTAGGACTATAGTGTGGTTTGTAATGATTCATGCAGAGTCATTGTGAGCTTGAGGTCTGTGATTACTCTGGCTGCCTTCCATGCACCAGTCCTCTAACTCTTCCAGTGATGGTTGATCCTGGGGTGGTGCTGATTTTCTGGAGGGTTTGTCTCAATGTCAGCTCCCCCCCTTAGCTTCAGGTCTCCCTTTTATACTGTACCTCAGAGGACTGTGTTTCTTACAGCTCCTCAAGCAGTATTCAGAGTTTGATTTTACTTAATTGTTGTTACCCTCATGGTAGGAGTTACGGGGACATTCTGTGACATTCTTCTCAAGGCTCACTGCCACAGTTTTCGTTCTGGCTCCAGTATTTATTCTCACCTCTTTACCAGCAGTAAAAGCTTCTTTTCTGTTCCCTTCTTTAAGATACCGTGGATTTTCATCAGTGACCTGTGGGGGACAGCGTTTGTTGCCCTTTTCTTGGAGATTAAGGCTTTCATTCCATAAGGAAGATAGGGTAAGTGGGGTCCAATTCCTCATGTGTATCCTTTCCATAGGAGCTGCCTTCTTTCCCCCTGGCCTGTGCCAACAGGGAAGCTCTCTCAGGAGTCTCCCTCATTCGTCCTGTGAGCACCTCCATGATTATACGAGGTATTCAAGCTCTCAGGGCTACACTCAGTACTGGTTGCCCTTCCTCTCAGTAATTGCATAATGGTGTTGTCAGCATAGAACTGGGAGTATTGGTTTGGCAGATATGGGATATCAGATACTGGTTTGGCTGAAAAGTGTAGATTTGAGGTGTTCTTGAAGACTGTGTGTCTTCGAATGATGAACATTTTATAAAAATGTGAGATGAAAAAAGGGCTGGTAATGGGCAAGGAAGATAATGGTTTAAATTTAAATGTTCAGCTGCAACACCAGGGGGAGTGGAAGGAGCTGGGAGACTTTTCAGCAATATCATCTGTTTCAGATGTATCAGGGAAGAAGAACTTCCTCTGCCCTTCAAGGTCCTTCTAGCTGGACTAAGAATCAAATTGACATGAGTCAGATTACCAGGAGAAAATCAGATTGCATGGTGTACGTACCTGGAACCCACAGAGATATGAAATTCCAAAGACAGGATAGAAAAAGGAGAAAGACCATTAGGAGAGAGATGAAAAGAGATGTTTGGAAAACAAAGGTTTTCCCTGTTAGGCAGATACATTTCTTAGGTAAAGAGGAATCTCTGTTAATAGTTCTCTTTCTGGTGTGAGCTGGCAGGTAAGGGGGAGGTAAAGAGCTTTTCCTGAATCTGCCGTGTTTTGATTGCTTTTAGTTCAAAATAGTATTCATGCCAGAGTGGTGCGTCTTGGGGCAGCCTGCCCTTGGCCCCTACAGGTGTCATGAGCAGTTTCAAATTGGAGAATGCTCATGGACCAGTAGGAATTATTGACTGTGGGAACGGACAGGCCACCAGAATCTGGCAATGTTGCTGTGCACTATGGTGAAAACAAGGCCACTGCCAAAACCTGATTACAAACAGGAGTTATAGGTAGACATTCGATAGGTGAACAGAACAGGTATTAGACTGAAAGATGTTCTTAGCGGTGAGTGAATGCATTACGCGTTGAAATTCAAATACTTCATAGAACCTCAACAAATTGTATCTGCTTTTTTTAAAAGTTTTATTTATTTAAGTAATTTCACACCCAACATGGGGCTCCAGCTCATGACCCCGAGATCAAGTCACGTGCTCTTTCAACTGAGCCAGCCAGACACCCTGCCACTGCTTTTTTAACACTCGAGAGTACCAGAAACGATAGCAGAAAAGAAAAGTGTAAAAATGTACCTAACGTCTTTTCTGTAGTCTGAATTTTTGTGTCTCCCTAAAATTCACTCTTGTAACCCTAACCTCCAAAGAGAGTATTAGAAGGTGGGACTTTTGGAAGGTGCTTCAGTCATGAGGGTAGAGCCCTCATGGATGGGACTGGTGCCTTATGAGAGACCTTGTAAGAATCCCTCACCCTGCCTACTATGTAAGGACCCAGTGAGAAGGCTCTGATTGTGAACCAGGAAGAGGGCTCCTCTGGAACCTGACCGTGCTTGCATCTTGATCTTGGACTTCCAGCTTCCAGAATAGTGAGAAATAAATTTCTGTCATCTATAAGACATGAATGGACAGTCTTCTCATCCCAGTATTACAGGCTCCTTTACATGACTGAAAATGAGTATCATATCACAGTCCTTTACAGCTATCATAGATCTAGTTGTCAGTGTTTAACATTTTTCTTAGTCTGGCAACAAATCTTTCCTCTGCTCACAGAAAGAGTTGTTTTGCTAAAGGTAAATACTCACTGGGAGAATTTTTCCATTTTTTTTCCTTCTTCATGCATCATAATTTCCCCAAGTCAAAACTTTGAATAGTTGCAAAGGGAAACCTCCCAAGTTCCTTATTATACGTGGAAAGGGGCATAACAATTCATTAAAATCAAGTAAATAGAAAATTATAAATAAGAGTATAATCATGTATTCATTACCCAGTAATAATTATTGGCTATGGGAGAACTTTATTCTGTTCTAATTGCTCTGTAGAGGGAAAAAATAGCCAAATTATTGAATAACTACATATTTTATCCTTCATTTGCCTAATCCCTCATGCTTATGATCTCTCAGCCTTTTTTTTTTTATCTTCTCATCTGAACTCACAAACTATACAACAAAAGAAAACCACACAGATACTCAGGTAATGGAAGGTAGAAGTGGTTAAGATTGGTGCATCTTTCTCGAAGCATAGGTGCAAAGTCATAGATGATACAGTGCTGTGAAACAGGCATGCAGTCACTTATGTATTCTCTTAAAAATTTGGTAAAATAGATCAAAGATATAGAAAAACTATAAGGAATAATATAAATACTTAGGCACTCACATGCCAACTTGGCCAATTCTTGGTATTTTCCCCCATTTTTGGCATAAACATTTTTTTAGAAAAATACAGAAAGAGTTTAATTCCTATATTATTCCTTCCCAATATTATTTCTCTCGGATCCATATTAGGAAACATTCTCATCCAAATTTTCTCTTTTTTCTTCTAGAACTAGTTTTATTCTTTTGCTGCATATGTTTGTACTGATAAACAATTTGTATTTAGTTTGTATTTATATTGATGTATTGGAAATGAGTCACTAAAATGGAGACTTTAACATTACCATTTCGGGGCGCCTGGGTGGCGCAGTCGGTTAAGCGTCCGACTTCAGCCAGGTCACGATCTCGCGGTCCGTGAGTTCGAGCCCCGCGTCAGGCTCTGGGCTGATGGCTCGGAGCCTGGAGCCTGTTTCCGATTCTGTGTCTCCCTCTCTCTCTGCCCCTCCTCCGTTCATGCTCTGTCTCTCTCTGTCGCAAAAATAAATAAACGTTGAAAAAAAAATTAAAAAAAAAAAAAAACATTACCATTTCATCATTAAAAGTACGTATCTGACTGCGGAATACCATCCCCTCATCAGGAGGCAGACAGACTGGTGTTGGAGATTTAGACTTGAAATCAGAAGGCGTAAGTATTAGGCTGTGGCTAAAGGTGTGTGTCCTTAGCAAGTTCCATTAACTCTCTCAATTACAGAATTTTAGAAAGTAAAAGAGAAAATATGTACTTCTTGGGGTTTTGTGAAGATTATATAAAATATGATATACAGAAGTATTTGGGAAGCTTCTGTATAAAATATTTAAAAAAAAATTTTTTAACGTTTATTTATTATTGAGAGACAGAGAGACACAGAGCGTGAGCAGGGGAAGGGTAGAGAGAGGGGGAAACACAGAATCCGAAGCAGGCTCCAGGCTCTGAGCTGTCAGCACAGAGCCCGACACGGGGCTCGAACTCACAAACTGCGAGATCGTGACTCGAACTGAAATCGGTTGCTTAACCAACTGAGTCACCCCGGCACCCCTATAAAATATTTTTAATATAATGTATTATTATTCCATTGCTTCTCATCTCTTGCTTTTTATTATTCATCTTTATTTTTGTCTTAATTTTATTTTAGAAGTGGGGAGTGGCAAAGGGAGAGAGATAGAGAATCAATCCAAGCAGGCTCCATGCTCAGGCCCCAATGCGGAGCTCGATCCCATGATCCTGGGATCACGACCTGAGCCCAAATCAAGAGTCAGATGCTCAACCAACTGAGCCACCCAGGCACCCCTAGAGTCTAAACAGTTCTTAGTAGTTCTGTAAAATTGCCTCAGCTCATAAAATATTTTCTTAGAGACTATTTTTGGACCAACGAGAACCCTACCAGGACCAGTAAATGATCGTAGAGAAATACAATTAGACGTTTGGTACAACTTAACGTTAAACCTTTAAGTCCAGTGTTACAATATTATGCAGAATGAAGGAACCTTCGAGATTATCTAATTCAGTCAATCCTATTTAACACATAAGAAAAAAATACCGTTAGGGGTGACTTCTTTAAGTCACATGTAGAGTCTTTTTGAGTAGAAAATACATACTGGCTGAACTGTAACGATATCTCTTCCATCTGAAGTAATATTATTTTCGTTATTTTTGTTTCCAACGTTAAAAGAGAGCTCAGCTTTTCTCTGTTGAAAATGATTCATGGTGAAGCTGCATTGCGGGAGCAAAGTCCTGATAAGAGATTTTCTCGTCTGCTCAAGAGGAGCCAGGGACTTACTCACACAGTTATTTAATATAAATATGGACTTTTCCATCAACTGTGTGCCTCTTTGTCATCGTCGTAAACTGCTGTTGCATGTGCGTTGGTGGCAGAGTTTTTACTGATTCTGCTGTTGTTTTTCCTCATCTTAGATCAGGGCTCAGACTATTTGCTTATTCTGGAGGAGTGAAGGAGCTGGCTGATACATGCTGCCGGCAGCTGTCTGTCAGCCTTAAGATTGAAGGGGGTGTGCAGCTACAGGGCTGGGGCTCGAGCAGCTGTTTCGCCTGCAATTCACTATGGAGTCCAGGGAATGCATCTCACACTACCTTTCAGAGAAGTCAGCTTCCTATGTGAAAGCTCTGTAAATCCCAGAGAATCCAAAGGTGAAAAGGAGCGGGACCCATGATAATCATGCTTGATTCTTCAATCTGCGCCGGAACCTGAGGCTCACCCTTATTTATTCCGCCCCTTCCCCTGGGCACATCCAAATTACTTAGGTTTCAGCTACACACGTTTGTGCCGGACAGAACTGCCACATATCTGCTATGAAACAGCTCGCGGTGTATTGGTGCATCGTACAGCCCTGAAGTTGTGTGTTTTAGGGGAAGAGACGCCACACTGGAAGCTGAATGGCCGAGGTGACGGTCCTGGCTTGGTGACAGTTTTGCTGTGTGACCTCAGGCAAATAGCTTTCGATCTCGACCTAAGTTTATTTTAGTTGCAAAATCAGGTGTTCAGATCATTGCTGAAGTTAGTTGTAGCTCTGATTCCATGATTTCTAAATGGGCAAATTTAGAAAATATAGAAATTTAGGAAATTTCTAAGAGCGCAGCGTATTGAACACACGCTTTGTTGGCTGGACGCTAGTTGAAGTCATTTACATGGATTAAATTATTCACACCTCAGAATAGCCCTTTGATGAAGTTAGTGTTGCCATTGGTTCACAAAGGAGAAAATTAATCCTAAATAACTTCTTCAAGGTCCTGTTAGTAAGGGCAGAGCTGATACTCAAACCTACACATCTCCAGACACTGTATTGAAGATTTTTGCAGAGTTCAGATATCTTTATTTAAAATAGCACTCTGCTTAAAAAAAATAAAACAAAGAGTTGAGCCTATAGGATATGAAAAATAAATTGAGTTTTTCCAGGCATACACTTTGGAAGGCCGTTGTATACTATAAATAAATCATATGAACACAGTTGAAGAATGTAATACACAGCTGTCATGACTCCATATTGACAAAAACAACTGAATTTCCATGAAAATAAAAAGATTATATAAAACTCCAAATTTAGAGTGACTTTAAATATAACACGTACATTTTCCTCAGAACTCTCATGCTGAAAATCTGAATTTTCTATGCACTTACTTCCTTAATAAGTTAAAAGTGTGTCGTGTTTTAATTAGATAAAAAGTAATTTACCACAAAACCCAGGATGAGCTTTAGACATGTGGATTTTTGCACCACGGCAAATGCGGACAGGGAGACCCATCCAGTAGCTCTTCTGAAGCAACTTCATACTGTCTTCTGCTTGCTCTTATCATGGCTAATTTTCAAACATGCCTACTAGCCTGTATGTACTGAGTATTCCCTACTCTATAGGAAGTGGTCTTTATTCAATAAAGCGTATTCCCTACTGTATAGGAAGTGGTCTTTATTCAGTAAAGCGTATTCCCTACTCTATAGGAAGTGATCTTTATTCAATAAAGCGTATCATGTTTTCTCAACACACCCTGGTCTCTGACAGAATAATTTTCCATCCTTAGTCCTGATAATTTGCCCCACCATGTTGCATAGATTGCACCATTGGAACATTGCCCACTGGTCATTCACAGCCCAGCATATGCCACCATCACCAAGAGCTAGGTGTTCTAGCAAGTTATTCTTCCATGGGTACCATAGAGTGCTTTTAAGTAAATGTGATTATTAAAAAAAAAAATTAGAACAATTATTTTGTTTAGACGTTCTTCATAATTTCCACATAAACAAGCTTTAGCTATACTTTGAATTGCATGGTACCACTGTTTTTCCATCATTCACGATCATCCTATTATCAGGAATTAGAAATAGGATAGATTTTGACGTCCCTATTTGGAAACTGAAGGGAAGATTTTTTTAGAGAAGTCACTGAATGACTCAGGATCCCTGAGGCCATCTTTGCAGCATAAAACTAGAACCAAATGTCTTGATTCCTAAATCCCTAGTGCAAGTGTCTAAACTGAGTGACTTGTTCTTCTTCATCGACCTAGACCTTTCTCCCTTGCCTCAGCCAAGTGTGGGCGTTCATCAAAAATTAGTTATTTATTTTCTACAGACCTTTCCATTGTGTCCTTCGTCTGTCTCCATTGCTTCTGGTGTTTCTCAGGACTTCAAGATCTATTACTGTGTAATATATTAAGTATCTTGCTACTAGGCACTAACTCCTCCCATTCACTGCTCCTATTTTTCTGCCTGGGTGATCTTGCTATATTGTAAATCTGACTGTGATGCTTTGCTTGCTAGGCAATTTCCCATAACCTCTAGAGGCTATCCTCTTTAGACTGACAATAATCGTCCTGATTAACCCTGTGTATTTCTCCACTCACCATTCCCTGCACCTTGCAGACTTTATTCCAGCAATGGTGCAGCCTTACAGTTACCCCAGTGAATGCACTGGTGTGTTTCAGAGGCCCTTCACCCAGGTCTCTGAAATAACTTTCCCACTTTCGTCCTGATTCACTTTTAAAGAGCCAAATTAAGAATATTAAATTTGTGTTTTATACCTACACCCCCCATACGACTGCAACAGAACTGATCTTTGCTTCCATGTCTCCGCCATACTTTATGAATCCCTTTATTAATATATTTATACATGACACAGTAATTATGTATTGTTCTGGATCCCCCCTGATGTCAGTGAATTTTTCCTGTTAATATGAAGGAAGAAATTGCACTTGGGTATTTTTAACAAGTTAGTCTAATCCTGCATAAAAGATTTTTACATTGGTTAGAAAATGTGAAGTTTGTTTTGTGTTTGCCTCTAAGTTATTAAAGTTTCTAAATAGAGCTTTATTCATTTAGCTTGAATTCAACAGCAAAATCATATTGCCATGGTAATATTTTGGAATATCCAATTTAACAAAAATGTTCTCTCCACAGTAGAAGTTTCTCTCAAAAGTCAGTTACTCTGGTAACTATAATTAAAGCTAAAATGTCTCACTTACTTTAAAGAGGTAGATTATATGCTTAATTTTTCCATTATGTGCCAGGTAGCACAACACTGGCAGCAATTATTTTTGTCTCTACAGTTGCTGACAGAGATGTTGCACAAAGGTACTAAAGGAGAAGTGTCAGTTCAGTCATATAATTGTTTATTTATTCTAGCATTATTGGATTATGGGCAAACCACAGTTTTCCTACCGGAACTTCCGTAGATAGAGTTCTTCACATTTTGCAAGGGCTTATTAAGGTACATTAGATGGTATGATGCATAAATTCACTTAATCAGACATACACAGACTTTCAATGTCTCAATCCGCTGATAGCAAATAAGTGAGGATTCTGGTCTCGATCTCTGCTCATTGTCGCTTCCTAACTGCCCTGAAGATACTTCACTTTTCCATGTCCTGATGGATGTAGTCAATTTCTCTCTCCCTCTCTATGTATCATATATTATACAGATACAGACATATACATATATAAATACATGTATAATGTTTATAAAACTCGATTGCTTTCTTATTATTTCTGTTATTTTTTCTTTCTACTGACACCTCAATTGATTTTCTCACATATGCCTAGAGAGCACTTATCTATCTAAAAGTTGTAGCCTATGGGTACCTAGGTGGGTCAGTCAGTTAAGTGTCCACCCTCAGCTCAGGTCATGATCTCGTGGTTTGTGGGATTGAGCCCCATGTCGGGCTCTGTGCTGACAGCTCAGAGCCTGGAGCCTGCCTCAGATTCTGTGTCTCCCTCTCTCTCTCTGCCCCTTCCCCACTCACACTCTGTCTGTTGTCTGTCTTTCTCAAAAATAAATAAACGTTAAAAAAAGTTGTAGCCTGCAGGATAAAACCCAAGGAGGAGTAAGAAAGGATGTGGATACTTAGCACTTCATGGAACATTCTGACTTAAGGAAGATAGGGTAAAGGGGACCTTCAGGGCTCTTTTAGGGTAGGATATAAAAAAAAATGCTCAGGATGGAAACCCTATGTAGAAAATCAGAGTATGAAAAATGAAGTAGGGGAGAACTCTGACAGATGTCAAATATTTGTTCAAGGCTAAGTCAGCTGTTTACTCGTCTGTCCTTTGTTAACATCTCAGGACTCGGTACTTAGGGGAGGAGGTCCAAGGCAACATGGTGGAATGGCCCATATGGGTTGGAGGAGTGAGAGGCCAAATGGCACAGGCACAGCACATACATGACTTTTAAGGACAAACCTGCATGAAATTATAAAGACGCTGCTTCAGACAAGAATGCTGAGCACATCTAACATGTATCAGGATACCGTCCTAGGCTCTTCTGCCGATGGGCTTTGTTTTCCCCTGAATATGTTAGTTTAGTAATAGCCATGCTGACGCATTTCTGACAGACAGATGAAAGGACCACAGAGGAGCTGAGGTTATGCGCTTCCTTGCCTGGGTCCTTGTGTCTCTGGCCAAGTTGGGACGCTGTGATTAATATGAGATACAGATGTCAGCTGTGCAATCAGTGTCTGACTCTGGCTGCCTGACAGGCTGGTTTGGCTGTGAAGGTGACAGTTTCCACTTGCTGGGGTTTGTGTACGCTCCTCCCCCCTCTACAGGAAGGAGAGGGTCTCTCTAGCAGTTCAGGGATCATACTCACTCCCCAGACTGTAAGGATGTGGAGGCCAGAGGTCAAGCTGTTGCTTATGGGATTTTTTTGGTAATGTTTCCAGCAACTAAAGTAGACGCTTAATGAAGCCTTGTTAAATCAATATAGACACATGTGAACCTTCTTCTGTTTTCACGTCTAACAAACTAATTTCCAAATGAGAAGAATAATTCATGTGATTTATTAAAAATGGATACAGATTTGGTTTCCAATGCTCTATCTGCCACTTAAAAGCTGTGTGACTTTATGACAAGTTAAATATAGCATTCTGAACTTCACAGTCTGCATCTGTAAAACAAGAATGGTAACACCTACCTGATGCACTGTTGAGATGATTAAATGAGATGATGCATAATAATTCTTCTGGCTCACAGTTGGCCCTTAATAAATGTTAATTATCCTTGTCTCCTTTTTATACTCCTTCGGTTGTGTACAAAACACAAATGTATTCAAATTAAAATAATGACGACCACAACAATAACAGTTACATTGTTTATTAGGAGCCCATATGGGGCTAGTGTTTTGTATATATCATGTTGTTTAATTTCCCCGTTAACACTGTGAGGTAGATGTTGTTGTTGTTGTTGTTGTTGTTGTTGTTGTTGCTGCTGCTGCTGTTGTTTTTATCCCCCTTCCGTAGATAGGAAACTGAGGCATGAAATGATAGATTCAAATCCAGCTTTATCTGACCTTGTGTTCTCAGTGGCTCTGAGACCGTCACCAGCGATACTGCTCTGTGTTACAGCCAGTCATCAGATTTTCAATATCAAACAACAAATGGAAAGCTTTCCAACTTCTCTGTGACTCTCACCAACACGGGAGCATGCACGAGAGTGCAGAGACCCCCCCCAGGCAAACGCACACAAGCGCCCACAGGTGTTGAGTAACGCGGCAGTTACAGATAGAGGCATCTAGCCTCAGTGTTATTTCAGTTCTCACTAGAAGATCTGGGAACCTCTTTTTTTTTATTTTTTATAAAATTTTTTTTTTCAACGTTTTATTTATTTTTGGGACAGAGAGAGACAGAGCATGAACGGGGGAGGGGCAGAGAGAGAGGGAGACACAGAATCGGAAACAGGCTCCAGGCTCTGAGCCATCAGCCCAGAGCCTGACGCGGGGCTCGAACTCGCGGACCGCGAGATCGTGACCTGGCTGAAGTCGGACGCTTAACCGACTGCGCCACCTAGGCGCCCCCTGAAGATCTGGGAACCTCTTAAAGATGGGGCTCAGTCACTGATCTGCCAGACAGTAATCCAATTTTTTCACAAGTACGAAATACTTTGCTTTCAGCTCTGTCATCTCATCCTCTAGAAAACTGGATGATTGACCACAGAGCTAGGCCCTGGTGCCACACTCACTAACTATACTGTGTAGTCATCTCAAAAAAGCTTGTAGTTTCAGGTAAGTCTGAAAAATTAGAGGCTTGTTAAGGAACAACAGCAAAAACATCTCTTGTGCCGTGTTGTGCTGTCATCTCTCACTAAATAGCGGGATTCTCCTGCTCTAGTTAGCCACGCCTGCTGCCTCTCCCTCTCTTCTGAGCCCCCAAACCTGTCTGAGTTCGTGGCATGCCCTTGCCCTTGAGTTGCCACCACCTTTCAGGTAGGTACAAGGCAAATCTGTGCAAGAAGAAACATAATTCCGGTTAGAGTCCTACAACTCCCTGTCTTTGCCAGGTGCCTCTTTGCCTCTGTTCCTGGTGTCCTCAGATGTAATTGAAAGGTTAATGGAATTAGTTCTAAGACCACATCTGATAAGTTTTATTTTTCAAGCTCGAACCCCTCTACACAGCTTCCCCCATGGGCCCCCCAGTTCCCATCGCCTGTCACTGTCCTCATCAATTCTTCACCCTACCTCAGTGACCGGTGACCACCTCTGTCATTAACTCGATGTGATTCCCTTTCCTTCTCTGTAAAAGTTTCCTTTTATCGTTGTGACCTTTTATTTTCAGCTTCCCCACACAACCCTCTAATTTGTCTGTGGTGCTTATTTTAAGCATCTGTGATATTCTGAAAACTCTGGAGACTAAATGTTCAAGTATGGGCTATAACATAATACAAGAGGGCTCAGCAGTCAAAAGAGTTTTGGCTGATCCTACTTAACCATGGCTATGCCTAAAATCCCATGAGCAGACAGAGCACCAAAAGCAATAGTACCTATAGGACCATGGAGCTTTAAAGATTTCTACACATTTTATCATTAGATCATTTAGTACAATATAGGGGGCAATTTTTTAATATGAAGGGGCACTTTAGAATATACTGAAGTCGAGGAAGCAGAAATGAAACAACCATCATCAAAAGATATCTTTGGAAATTTTACAATCTGCATAGTATATTCAATATCTATATATAGATATACTTTTTTTTCTTTTAGTTATGACTGTATAATGTAATGAGAACACCATGGTGATAGTTACCAAAAAATCTGGGCTCCCGTCTCAACTCGCCTTGTTTTAGCTTGTTTTAGTGGGACTCGAGGCACTTTAATTCAATAAATTTAATAAGTATTTTTACTGCCCATTCTGTGAGAGAAATATGTTATGCTACATACTGCCAAAGATAAAGGGAAGCTCACACAGTCCTTTCTCTCAAAGCTTTTACGTTAAATTAGAAGGAGGGAAAGAAGTCCCATCTTCTTCCTGCGATGGTTGAAACGCATCATTTCAAATATACCTTCTAGCATCTTCAATCTAAGAGACAAAATGCAAAGAAGAGACCACTGTTCTTTTGTTTTTGCTTTTTAATTTATTTTTTATCGTTCCTGAGGTGTATTTCTGTGTTATCTGTGCATCTGTCCGTTTACATTACTGGGGAATCAAAGCTCCTATAGGAGCCAGATTCTTTTAACCTGAAAAACTGCTCTGACGGTCCTCCTAAATCCATCTAACTACCTTTCCATTGCGTTATTCTTGATTACAGGCACATTCGTGTGAGTATGTGGCCCGCCTCACACCCATCCTCAATGTGTAGGGAAAGACTGTGTCTCTGGACAACAGTATCATCCTCGTTTGTAGCGGCAAACCTTTGGCCACTGTCTCCAGGCTAGGTGGGCATACGGACTATATTTTACATCTCCTTCTGGAGACAGGACTCAGTTAAACAAGCGTTCCACATGCCAGTGAGAACGAGCAGAACTGAAGGTTTTCAGTATCACCACTGCCGAAAACACAGTTAAAAGTAGCATCTAATCCCCCTTTCTCAGTTGCTTCTCAGTTACTTTCTGACACCCTGTTTTAAAAATATTGGAACCTCAAAATAGTGTTAATTCTGAAAGAGCCTCTCTGACTTCCAAAACTGTGTACTTGCTCTCTTCTTAAGTTATACTACTTAGAAGAAAGAAATCTGTGTTAAACAGACACGCTGGGGATTGTAGCGGCGGGAGTGGGGCTGTACGGAAAAACTGCCTTGCCTCCACGCCAGGAAGCCAGCCCCCGATCCTCCCAAGGAAAAAAAAAAAAAATGAGAGAACATTCTTCTTGCTTTTGCCGCCAGCCTCTGGGACTATACTTGGTGAGAAGTGAAATTTGCCAGAAAGCAGACACGTCCTCAGATTATGCCATGACTTTTCCCTGCTGGTGGAAATCTACATCCCTCTCAGCACAGTCACACCCTTGGAAGGAAGATTCACAAAGGCGGCCATCTGTCAGGGAAATGGATGCCCTGTGTTTACTCTCAAACTCCTCCTCCTCCTAGACTTGCCCTTGAGATGCTTCCCCGTCTGGGGTGTGCTGCACTTGGCTCTGTGGCTGTACTCGGATTGCATTTCATGTGAATTTATATGCCAAGGCTTGGCGTGATGAGCTCCCATGATTTTGTGGTCCTCCTGACTGGATTTGAATCCCCTGTCTTGCCACTTACTATCAGCAGCATGGACTTTGTCTATTATTCAGTCTTTCTGAGCTTCAGTTTGCTTACGTGCAGAGTGAGCATCAGAGAATGCCACGTGTGAGAGTGATTGCTAGAGTTCGGGGATGGGCTGTCGGTGGCGTGGCTGGAACCTCGCCTAGCAGATTGTTCACACTTACTGAATGTTTCTAGCTGTAGGCATTCTGTTGATGCCCGTGTCTGGAAGGTTCAAGTGGCTTAAGGAAGGCATCACTGGTATCATCACCACAGGCTTCAGGAGAATAGGAAGCACTTGGAAGGTGATGATCTCTCTAGCCTCCCCTTTGCCAACTCATTGAGGCAGAACACTGGAGATGAGTAAGGCCAGCCTCAGAGATGAGGACAATTCATCACCCAGCACCAGCAATTCCGCCTCGGGTTAACAGCCCAGGCTGGTTGAACAATACGCCACATAGGCAGAGGCAGTTCCTTTTTGTAAAAAAATTTTTGTAAAGTTTAAGTATTTATTTTGAAAGAGAGCGAGTGGGGGAGGCACAGAGAGAGAGAGAGCGAGACAGAGAATTCCAGGCAGGCTCCAAACTGCACAGTGAGTGCCAAGCCTGATGCGGGGCTCAAACTCAGGAACCGTGAGATCATGACCTGAGTGGAAGGCAAGAGTCTGATGCTCAACCGACTGAGCCACCCCGGCAGAGACCAGGCCCCTTGGCAGAACTCCCTGGGCTAGCAGGCCACTGTATTTATCTTAAGAAAATCTCTGAAAGCAGTCGGATTTTGAGAGTCCACACTGCCTCAGCAACACAGCAGCTCTTAGAACGATGTTCTGTTCTATAGAGCTTAAACATTCAATTCCATAAGTTACAAAATGTTCACTGTACAGAAATTTTCCCCAGTGGTGAGATGGTAGAATATCATGATGGAATTCTAGTAAACTTTTAATTGGCAGATGAGAACTCTTGATTTGTTTCAAATGGGGCATTTACCTCCCAGTAACATGATATGTAGAGACATCGAGTGGAATGTCAAGTGGCCCTCCAGCTTAACGGGTGACAGGAGGCAAAGGAAGTACTTTGGAACATGAATGTGATTGTTGTCTTCAAGATACTCCCATTTAGGACTTGATGCATTTGTTATGAGACAAGGAAGACTTATCTTCTCTGGAAAAGAAGGGTTTCTTCATTTTCTGAGGAAAATAAGTAATCACCAGATGTAGTGTTTTCAAATTAAACGTCTCAGTTGATGTCAGACAGCCAGCACCTGGGGAAGGCCAACCATGATGGCATATGATGGCTCCAAATAGCACAGATAAATTTAGAATACTCACTCACGAAAAGGGCTCTGGCTCTTGTGTTCATGTTCTAAGCGGAAAAGTATTGCACACTAGCGTCCATTGGTCTCTGCGGAGTCGCTCACATTTCCTTTCTCTGCCTGTCATCTCCCTTGATCCCAGCCTCTTGCTTCCCTACCAAGCCTCCTGCTCTTTACCTCTTTACCTCTTCTCATTCTGTCTCTGAATGTGCATAGTTGTTATAAGTTCACTGATACGTGTGTTTGTTAGGTTTTCTCTGTGGGTTTATATACATGTGCATAGGTGTACCGATTTGTAAGTAGATTTCAGAAATCTCAATCTAGAATTGGGTCACCACCTTCCATCCCTTAACCATACATCTCTGGTGTTGTTTCATATCAAGTGGGAGAGTAATCCCTCTTGAAGATTAAGTTTGCATAGTTCACTTCTGATGGGTTTCGGAGCAAGGTGCTTCCCTCTCCTTGTTCTCTTATCTCTCTCTCCTTTGTAAAGTAAGCAAAGGAGAAGAGCACTAACACATTTAGGAACAAAGAACCATGTGAATTTTTACTGCAGCAATGTCTTCACAACAGTAGGAACTGTGTGTATCACAGATGTATCAGTTATGGTACTGCGACATAGACAGAGAGGCAATATAACCATTTATTACCCCCACCACGAAACAAAGCATCACAGACACCTGAGGTTGAGCGGGACCTTGAATGGCCATTGTTCCATTCCAGCTTTTCTGACCGAAAGGCAGCTCTGTCCACTTAGTTCTGTTATTTCACAGAATTGATGATACCTGTCAGGCACACCAAAACTACCTTTAATTATGTGAGAACGTAAAGGAATATTCTAATTCTTAAATTGTTTGAATATTTCTATTAATACTAAGGGGCTCTTATTATCCAGAATAAAAGAGAAAGAATAGCATTATACTATCTAAAAACTTAAATTGAGCACCTACCATGTGCCAGGCATTTTTATGTGCTTTTCTTCTCAATATTCAATCCTGAAAACCATTCTACACAGCGGCGTGATGGCTGAAAGTTAGCATAGCTAAGTGACTCTCCTTATGCTGTGTACTTATTAAGTGGTGGAGTGAGAATAATAACTATAACCTTTCTGTCGGTAGCCATCTATTAGGGTAGGAGTACAGTGGGTACGGAAGTGAATTTCCTGTAGTTTTCTTCCCTTTCTAGACCTTACTAAGATGTTAGTAGAAATGAAATCCTTTTCATCTTTCGTTCTCAAGTTAGGACTTTAATTCCCTGAATTCAGGATCCATATAAAATTCAACTTGCTGTCAAATATAATATATAGTTCTCTCTCTCTCTCTCTGTGTGTATATATATATATATATATATATATATATATATATATATATATATTTGAATAAAAGTATGTTGATATTAACTCTAACTCAGTTTCTTGAAGTGTGCTTTATATCTCTGCTTTCCTTCCTTCTTTTCTTAATTCATTTTCTTCTCTTACTTCTTAGTCTTATATAATCTCCTTTCCCTAACTCAGTTTTCAGCTATGCTGTAGGAAAGCATCAAATGCATTGAAACACAATGCCTGTAAGTTTTAAAAAGCAACCGTTGGGAATGAGTTCTTTTGTTGTTGTTGTTGTTCCTCTAAAAACATCTTGCAAAATAAAGTATATGAATACTAAAAATTATGCTGATAAAATTTGTTCAATATGTAGAATATTTCTAGGATTACCTTTCATTTCTAGGGAATAGAGTTTTAAATTCTAGCTACCTATGTGCCTTTCTTATTTATAAAGTGCCTACTCTGTGCTAGATTATGTGTGTGGGTCAGAATATAGAAAATGAAGACATTGTTCCTACCTTCAAGAAAATCAAGGTTGAATGACCTTAATTTAAGAGGATTGGGTATATGTTGTCTGGACTTGTGCTCCAACTATTGTATCACTGTATTAAAAATGCTCTGATAGATGTGGCACCTGGGTGGCTCAGTCAGTTAAGCATCTGACTTCAGCTCAGGTCATGATATCGAGGTTCGTGAGATCGAGCCCCGCGTCTGGCTCTGTACTGACAGCTCGGAGCCTGGAGCCTGCTTTGGGTTCTGTCTCCCATTCTCTCTGCCCCTCCCCCGCTCATGCTCTGTCTCTCTTTCTCTCTCTGTCAAAAATAAATGAACATTTAAAAAAATTTTTTAAAGTGCTCTGATAGAGATTACGTAAGTGTTTTGAAAAAAAAATGGATAATGGCATCTCATTGAGACTTCGAGTCAGGTGAGTTTTCCTAGAGAAGTTGGTGTAAGAACCAACAGTGGTAGTTGGTTCCATAGAAAAGAAAAGAGAGAAGAGGAAGTCAGCAACTGAATAACTTTCAAGGTCCATTCTTCTACAGTTCAGAGTTAGACTTACCTTAACCCAATCTGTTATTTTTCTGAACTAGCTTCTTTAAAGACATGCAAAACTGGGGCTCCTGGGTGGCTCATTCAGTTGGGCCTCTGACTTTGGCTCAGGTCATGATCTTGTAGTCCGTGGGTTCAAGCCTTGTGTTGGTCTCTGTGCTGACAGCTTAGAGCCCGAAGCCTGCTTGAAATTCTGTGACTTTCTCTGATCCTCCCCCACTCATGCGCGCTCTCTCTCTCTCTCTCTCTCTCTCTCTCTGTCAAAAATAAATAAACATTAAAAATTTTTTAAAAAGACATGCACAAACCATTTCTATTATTACTATTTTTGTTCTTTTAGTTTGTAAGATTGTAAATGAATTCAACACATAATTTTTTAAAATTTTGGCCCAACTGCCAAATTCTCTCCAGCTAAGTGAAATAGTGGAGTGGCTTCTGATTTTGTAGGGTCTTAATTTTTGATAATTTTTTTAATAAAGTTCTGCTCCCTTAAAGTCTGAACCAGTCTAACAAAGCTTTGTCTAGTGCATATCCATGACTCTCTTTATTGAAAAGACAAGATTTGTAATTAACATGCCAACAACTATTGAAAACAGATGCTCTATGTTAATTGAAAATAATTTCTTCTCTTAGAGTGGTTAACCACACTTCCTGAAGTTTGTATATACCATCCATTTGCTCCGAAATGCGTTTTTCACAAATAGAATACAAGTGGACTCCAGCCCAGCTTGTCCCAAATGATAAGTTACAAATTAGTGTATTCCAGATTAATGTGACATTGAAGTCCATATAAATAAACATTTGTTATTGCACTGTTAACATGATTTAGATTTATAATCTTTAAAATGCAAAACCAGCATGGAACATTTGCACCAACTTTATCTAGTTTAATACCATAACAAGTATAATTAAAGCCTAAACATCCATATTAATGAGGAGCCTGGGGTTAGATAATGGATAAGGAGAAGGGAAGAAGGCAGAAAACAAAATAAGAATTGATCTATTTGGCTGCAGATGTCCAGCTCCTGAGAGATGAGCTCATCTTGATCTTTATGTCTATTGAAATACTTCGTACATTTTACCTAACACCAAATTGGGTCTTTGTCCCTGTTCTATCACCAGCTGTGTGTTTGAACTTGGGAGGGTCATTTCTTTTTTTTCTGTAACTGCATTGGGTAATCTCTTCATTCTCTTCCTGTGTAACTGTGTTTAATTTTGATCTGTATTTCCTGTTTGGAAGGTCATTGGACAGGTTCTGTAAAGTGCTAAGCTACCACCAGGAAGTGAGCCAAGACCCTGGCCTACAGAATCACTCTTTCAAGACATGGGAAATTATCCTCTATGTCTTGCAAATGCACCGAAGTGTCAGATAGGTTTGTACTTATGTTCCCTGTTTATGGTACTGGTTGCCTGGAGCATTGTGTTATCCTGTATCAATTCTAAGATCTGGATAATAAGTCTTGGGTCTGCTAGAGCCTGTGGTAGCAGAACTTAAACTCCTGCATTAAGCAGAGACTTGGAAGATAGGAAGTAACCGGGCCCTGGATCATTAAACAATCCCTTCCCCCAGCACCTTGCAAAAGCAAAGTCAGATCCTTGTAGGATTCCCATGCAAATAAAGAACCACCAAGTGTGAAATCACAAAGATCAATTAACACACAAGGGAACAAGTCATATAATTCAATTAAGCAACGTTCATAGAATTTCGCATGTTGGAATTATCAGCTACAGGATATAAAGCAACTGTGCATGAAATATAACAAATTTGGAGGAAAGATCTATGAGATAAGAAATAATGAGAAAAGAAACTGATAAAAATTTCTTTAAATTTAAAAGATATGGTTATGTATCTAATTTGTAGGGGACAACCAAGGGGCAAAAGTAAAATGCTGTTAAGCTGAATTTTTTTTTTTAAGTTTTTGAAATTAAGCTGAATTTTAAGTGAAACAGGAGTTTATCTGCCTCATTAAGCAGAGGTTTGGGTTTTAGCAGCCATGACAGTAAAGAGACATGGCTTTACCCTGACCACATGGAAAAGTAGACTAAGAAACCTGAATACAGTTAGGAATTTGAAGGGTTACTTAATGAATAAACGGATTGATAGAAAAAATATATATACTTGACATAAATGAGAAATAAGAAGGAAACATTTCTTTTGCCTTGGGTCCTCTAAAAAATTGAAACCATAGCCTACTTTCCTTCAAGGGAAAGAAACGCAGGTCAATAAAATTAAAGTGAGCCTGAATTTGTAGCATTTTGGAGTCCTCATAAAACCTAATACAAATAATTTCTGAAAGGTACACACCCTCAGCCCAGGGCTCACTGGATTCTCACATATTAATTCCCAGTGAATATGACTTAAGAATCCAAAATCAGTTTTTAAGAGTCTCTTATGGTTTGGCTCCCTCCCTCTCTAACTTTTTTTCCCCCTTCCTCTCCCCCATGGTCTTCTGTTAACTTTCTCAGGATCCACATAAGAGTGAAAACATATGGTATCTGTCTTTCTCTGTAGGACTTATTTCACTTAGCATAACACTCTCCAGTTTCATCCACGTTGCTACAAAAGGCCATATTTCATTCTTTCTCATTGCCAAGTAGTATTCCATTGTGAGAATAAACTGAGAGTTGATGGGGGGTGGGATGGAGGGGAGAGTGGGTGATGGGCATTGAGGAGGGCACCTGTTGGGTTGAGCACTGGGTGATGTATGGAAACCAATTTGACAATAAATTTCATATTAAAAAATTATAACTATAACAATCTGTATCACAATCTTTAAATTCTCTGCATATCTAAGGTATATAACAGATAAAGATGTATGTGAGAATCTTAAAAAAAACAAAATCCCAAATCACCATACATACTAGGAAATAGCTCACATTGACCAAAAATCAGTGTAAATATCATGAACGGGGGAAAAACACAATTCAGTGTCAGCCACCCAGAATACCACATGATGAAATATCAGAGAGAATGCATAAGTACATTAAAAATACGTAAAGAAATAGGGGGCACCGGGTGGCTCAGGTTGGTTGAGCATCCAACTCTTGATTTCAGCTCAGGACATGATCTCGCAGTTCATGGGTTCGTGCCCCATGTCAGGCTCTGTGCTGACAACACGGAGACTGCTTGGGATTCTCTGTCTCCCTCTCTTTCTGCCCCTCTTCCCTCCCTCTTTCTCTGGCTTGCTGTCTCTCACAAAAACAAATGAACTTAAAAAAATACTTAAAGAATCAGAACAAAAGAAAGGAACAAATATCATTGAAAAGTAGCAGATAGTTACAAAAACAAGTAAACAAAGCTTAATTCGTGAAATTAAAAACCTCAATGAATTTGATAACAATGTAAAATAAGATATAAAGAGAAAATTAATAAACTATGTGAATAAATTACTCAGAGTTAATCAAAGAGATATTACTGGCTGGAATGCAAGATGATATAGCCATTTTGGAAATGTTTTATCAGTTCCTCAGAGAGTAGAACATATACTTACCTTACAACACAACAGTACTACTCTAAGGTAGATACTTGAGAAATAAAAAAGGTTATCAAAATAGAAACCTGTGTGCAAGTGTTTTTAATGGCTTTATTCAGACTCCACAAAACCTAGAAACAATCAAACTATCCATCAATAGGTAAATACATCATTGTGATAAATACGTATAATAGAATGTTCCTCAGCAAAGACACAAAGTACTGATACCTGCAACAATGAATCTCAAATGCATTACGATAAATGAAGATCTGAACTTAAAAGGCAATATGATTTGTGTTTCCATTTATATGACATTCTTAAAAAATCAACCTATGGGAGAAGATAACATATCAGTGTTTGCTAAGGACTAAGGGTGAACAAACAGGTTGACTACAAGGAAGAATAAGGGTTAAAGAAACTTTTACACCTTTTTATTGGAGTGGTGGTTATGTGACTAAGAACTCATCAAAACACATAGGACTTACACTATATAAAGGTTGAGTTGTGCTGTAAGTAAGTTAGGGATCAAAGAAAATTTCCAGTATGAAATAAACAACAGAAGTCAATGAGTTAGAAAGAGGATGGCTACATAATAAATAATAATTCATTAAGGAATTGAAATGGATAATTAATCCATTTAATTAATCCAATTTTTAGCTAAGTTTTAATAAAGATGCTACATATCCAAATTTGCAGGATATAGCTAAAGCAGTGTTTCTTGTGTGTGGTTTTGTGTTTTGTGTGTATGTGTGTGCACGTGTGTTTAGAACAGAGCAAGAACAAGGGAGAGGGGCAGATGAGGAGGAGGAGAGAGAATTTTAAGCAGGCTCCACGCTCAGTGCAGAGAGTGATGTGGAACTTGATCCCATGACCCTGGGATCATGATTTGAGCCAAAAGCAAGAGTTGGACTCTCACCTGACTGAGCCACCCAGATGCCTCTAAAGCAATGTTTCAAAGAGACTATAAAAATGATAAAGAGAGAGAGAGAGAGAGAGAGAGGACAGATAGATAAGATTCTAGAATAAAAGAAATGGTAACATTAATGAGTTAAATGTTCAGTTCATCAAGTTAAAAAAAGGAAAACAACCCAGGGTACCTGGGTGGCTCAGTCAGTTAAGCATCTGACTCTTGATTTTGGCTCAGGTCATGATCTTATGATTCCTGAGATTAAGCCATGCAAAAGGTTCTCTGCTGACAGGGCAGAGGCTGCTTGGGATTCTCTCTCTCCCTCTCTCTCTGCCCCTCCCCCACATGCGTGAGCTTGCTCGCTCTCTATCTCAAAATAAATTTAAAAAAACACCAATGAGAGCAGGAAGAAGAAAATAAATATAGGAACATAAATTAGAGAAAGAAAAAACAAAGCTAAAGTAAAACATATTCCACAAACCAAATGTTAAATTCTGTGAAAACATGAAAGGACAGAAATGTTAGTAGAATTCTCATTCTCAGGACGTCGTTCCACATGCCATTTGCTGAATCAGCTTAACTTTTCTCCACCACTCATGACTTTGCCTTTGGGAAGGTGAAATTACTTAGTGCATTTTTTGTAATGTTTGTTTATTTTTGAAAGTGTGAGTGGGGGGAGGGGCAGAGACAGAGGGGGACAGAGGATCTCAAGCGGGCTCTGTGCTCACAGTGGAGAGCCCATTGCGGGGCTCGAATTCACAAACTCCGAGATCATGACCTGATCTGAAGTCAGAGCCACGCAGGCGCCCCTATTCAGTGCATTTGAAAGGAGTAGCTGGCTATAGTTAGCCAGTGTCTCTCTGTCTGTCTGTCTCTCTCTCTCTCTCTCTTTCTCTCTCACTCATTTTTGTCCTGAGCTTATGGACACAGTAGACAAGAAATTAAGAAGTTGTGAAAATACTGGAAAATAAAGTCATCAAGTTCAAAATACATGATAAAGGAGAGCTGTTATTACACAAATGCACTCTGTAAAAGAGGTAGCGTGCATGTGTGACTTTCCTCCACCTCCTGCCATTTTCTGAAAATGCATGTGCCCAAATGAATGTCGTGATGGACACTTTAAATTCGTAGGTCATGGATTCTGAATTACTTGAATGATGGCAAGGCTAAAGAAAGATTTTCTCTATTTATGCTCTCTCAATCAGTTCCCATTGAGAATGCGCTGTGATCTTCAGCAACTCCAAATACTGGCTTCTGGGAATGGAATTTTGCTTGAGATAACTTCTCTAGGCCCTACGGATTTTGCACTTTTGGTGGGTGTGGAGTTGGTGTCATCATATTCTTAGATGTCCTGTTAATGATTTAGGTTCTAAAAATGAGCAGCCTCAGAGACTTGGCATCGATTGATTTAACTTCCAAGGACCCAAAGGAGTCCTACCCATTTGTGTGGAAGGCTGTCCAGTACAGGAAAACAGCCTCAATAAAACCATATTGAGAATTTATTACACCCTAGGCATTCTTTTAACGACTTTACATATATTACTTTATATAAAACTAACATCAACTTCATGAGATGGATAGGATGATCATTTTCATCTTACAGATTGGATATCTGAGAGACGAAGAGATTTCAATAACTTATCCATAGTTGCCCAGTTATCAAGTAATCCCCACAGAATTTCAACTCAGGCAATCAGATCCAGACTCTGTGCTTTTATCCCCTGGTTTTTACCACATAGCCAAATGCAACTAAGATTTGAAATTGAGCAGAAATGAGAAATTTTAGTGGTTTAAATTTCTTCAGATTATTAACATATAAGGACAATATAATTTAATTTTCTATCTATAAATCTTTTGATCTTTGGACTTTGACTTGCAAGGGGATTTAATAGTTGATATTTTTTCTCCCAGGGAGTTTGATGATGTCAGGAGATTTATATTCATATCTAAAGCATCTCTGTGCTGCTGGAATTTTATCATTACAGTGTCTTTATGTAGTTTACTATTGAAATATATGTATGATGTCATTTGGTCTCATCGAGGACTTTTGAAAAAGTAGCTGGACATAATTTGAGAAGGGAAGTAGAATCAGGAGTGACTTTTCAGCCTTGAGTACAGAGTGGCCTTGGAGATGATTTAATTAATGCATTATTCTGACCCATATCCAAGAAGAAAGCCAAATGAGAAGTTGTTAAAAGCAGAGTAGCATCAGGAAGGATTATTCTGATGGACAGCTCATCTCTTCCCAGGAGGGAGATAGCACATTCCCAACTAGCCATATCTTTAATGGTTAAACCAGTGAGTTAAGAGAGCCAAACCTAGAGAATATTGGAAGAGGTGATCCTTCTGTCTTACTCCTGATGGTCACCTCCATGTGAGAGGAGATCCTTTGGCATAATTCTTATGTGCTTCTTGTCTACTTATTCACTGTACCCCACAGGGGGTGCAATACCCTGTTTGGTGAGATTGGAAGGAGAAAGTAGGCATTTGTGGTCAGCACATCCCTTTATTTCTAAGGAGCCAGCAGACTGCAGGTAATATACATTGTGTTTTTGGGTCTCTGGGAGTAGCTTTATCTAAGGGGTAAAGGCCTGATCCTGTCCAATATTGGACCTTTTGATCCTACGATCCAGTAATAGGAAGTCCACTTTCCTACAGATAAAAGAAACACTGCTTGGTATCAGCATTAATATTTCAAAATGTTTATTTTGTGTCTTATTTTTGAAGTCATCTAGTACTCAGGCAAGAAAAGGGAGAGCAAGTAATTGCCTCCTTATGAAATAACATAACAACAAACTATTGGCATGATGGATGAATAGATAGATGGGTGGAGGGAGGGAGGGAGAGAGAGACGGAGACAGCAAGAAAGGGAGAGAAAGACCATTTGTAAAAGGATAACAGAACCAGAATCTTGCTGATTTATAGCACAGAATTACAGAAACCCTCAGGCACCCGTAACCTCACCTTGGAGAGATCTAACAGGGAGAGTGCTTTGGGGCTTGAGACAGTAGAACTGGTTGGATGTTTGCATAAACATTTCAGTGGGGGTAATGGCTCCATTCTCAAACCACGGGAAAATGAAAGTTGAGAATGACAGATAACCAGATCTGTGGGCACCAAACATATGTGAGGCCAAACGTAACATGTGGAAAACAGAGGCATTAAGTGGAAATCTCCTTCTTAGAATGTAAGTCCCCCGTACTCCTCAGTCCTACTTGGATTCAAGAAAATTCTGGTAGCTGAGCTTGTTCCTCCCAAGCCAGAAATTAGGTGTTTCCTTTATGGGAAACTGATCAAGTTAAGAAAACAGTAATAATAAATCTGTCAAGTGGGGATTACCCAATTAAATGGATGGTCCACATCACTCTGTAGTAAAGCCAAGCACTGGAAAAAATCTGCTTCCAAATAACTTGTGTTATTTCACTCTTAAACAGGAACAGACAGCTAAGAACCATTAAATATTTATTTTTTTTTAATTTTTTTTTCAACATTTATTTATTTTTGGGACAGAGAGAGACAGAGCATGAATGGGGGAGGGGCAGAGAGAGAGGGAGACACAGAATCGGAAACAGGCTCCAGGCTCCGAGCCATCAGCCCAGAGCCTGACGCGGGGCTCGAACTCACGGACCGCGAGATCCTGACCTGGCTGAAGTTGGACGCTTAACCGACTGCGCCACCCAGGCGCCCCAAACCATTAAATATTTAAAACAAACATATAACATTAAAATTCAGAGAAATCAAACCAAAAGCAGGAAAAAGGAAATAGGAAAAAATGAAGAGAGTAGGAAAAAAATGCATATACACACACAGAGGGAGAGACAGAGAGATAAGAAAAGATAAATTTCTTCTGTGATTAACATTAATATTAAATCACTTTCATAAAAAAGAACTGAAATTACAAACCAGGATATTTAGAAAATAATATAAAACAACTCTCTGCTTTTCACCCAAATCTTAGAAATTATAAATATAATATCAGAAATGAGAATGCTAATAGAAATTTTGGAAAATAAAGTTTTCGAAATGTACTAAAAAGTAGAACAATGGCAACAAAAATTAAAAGATAGATGATAGAAAAGGTAAGATAATAAAGTTAAGGAATTAGCCACCAGGTCTAAACATAGGCAGTTTCTGTTGATGAGACTAGAAAACACAGAAGATAGGAAATTATCAATGATAATTCAAGGGAAATGCTGAAAACCAAAAATAGCAATTCGCTGATAAAAACCACCTACCACATGCCCAAGCTCATAACAATAGAACAGACTCATACTGACACACATTACTGTAAAACTTGAAAAACAAGGGAGTAAGAGATTATCAAAATTTTCAGAGGGGGAGAAAAAAATTACATAGGAATAAAATAAAATCAGATTTTTCCGCGGCACTAGAAATTTGACTATAATGAATATTCCTTTCAAATATAAAGGAAAAAATTACTCCTAGCTAAAATTCTATCCTCAGTCAAGCTATTAGTCAATTCACAAAGTCTCAAACAATTTACTTCCTGTGTGCCCTTTCCCAGAAGCAGTGGGAGTAAACATGGAAGAGGGGGGTGCAGGTGATTGAGGAAGTAGGGCTATAATGCAGAAGACAAAAGAGAAACCTGTTCATGATGATGAAGAGAGCTGCCAAGTTCACAACTGTGCAGTTGACCTAGAGGAAACCAGTCCACACTAGACTCAACGTCTCAGGATTGAGGTCTTCAAGGAAAAGATGAATTTGACGTAAGAATTGTCGTGTAGAATACATTCAGACACGTTATAGAACCCTAAAACTCATCTGAAAACAGACCCAGAGAAACTATTTTGAATTGCCCCCCTAATTTCTTTTGACCTCCGTCCTCTAATCAAGTACTTGCTGTTTAATGCTTTGGATTTTCCACCATCCTTTTCAGACCCGGGGAATAGAATTTTCCTGTCCCTTCCTCTGTTCCATAACTCTGCATCAGAAGCTGTCTGTGCTGACTACTTTTTGCTATATGACAGTGAATTAGCCAGAGAAATAAGATAAAAATAAAATAAAATAGCCCTGCTACCAGCTAGCTAGCTAACAAGGTGCTAGAGTCAATACTGTATCGGCATAATTAATGTTAATATTAGGAACCTTTAGAGCACCTATGCAGAGGGAATTGCCTACTGGTTATTTTAAAGCTTCCCAGCACTATGGCGACGGAGGAAAATACAGCGAGTGTTTTGAGTATCTCTCAAATTTCAGAATATAGGTGCCATACATGTGTGTAGGTAGAGAGCTATTCTTCTGGGGAGCTAGGCCAGGCTTTGAGAGGGATCCCTGTTAATGCCAAGGATGGCTTGATGGTCAACTGTCCCAGGTTGCAGTGGAATCGCACAGCGACAGATGTGACTATCACAGAAAAAGAACGCGTTTATCTGTATGCTCTCAAGCACTCTAAATGGGACATTAGGAGACACTTTCTCTGCATCCAGGGAGACTGGCTCACTGGGTTGATTTTATGACCTCATCTGCCCTTCCTTTGACAGATACCCCAGAACTGCTTATGGAGTTTTCACGAAGAATTGTTCATCATACTTTTTTATTATATTCACGTAACTTAAGGCTTGGTTATCAAATCTTTTCCTCACTGGCCACATTTCTTACAACACCAGGGTCATTTTTTAATATGTGGGGATGGTTGCCATGTGCTCTTAGAGACAAGAAAGCATGTTTGGATCTCCTGTTTTCTTTCTTTCTTTATTTTTTTTAGTTTTATTTATTTGAGAGAGAGAGCGCGCAAGTGAGTGCACAAGCAGGCGTGGGACAGAGAGAAGGAGAGACAGAATCCCAAGCAGGCTTCATGCTGTCAGCACAGAGCCCGATGTGGGGTTCAAACTCATGAACCATGAAAGCATGACCTGAGCTGAGACCAAGGGCCAGATGCTTAATCAACTGAGCCATCCAGGCGCCCAGGATCTCCTGTTTTCTTGAGATGAAATCCAGCCTCAGCAGTCATTGGATTTTCTTCTTTGAGGACTCCTGTTCTATCTTTACATCTCAGCATAAATATGTACAATCGGCATTTTTATCACCTTTGTATCAAATATCACACAGCCTCAAAGAGGGAGAAATGACCCACTCACACATCTTTCTCTTGAAAAGGACTATCTATTTTTGATGTGAAAAGTCAAGGATTAGTCACTAAAGGAAGGTAGCTGTCTATCTATAAAACCTTTGTCACAGGGCACCTGGGTGGCTCAGTGGGTTGAGCGTCTGACTTTGGCTCAAGTCATGATCTCACGGTTTGTGAGTTTCAGCCCCATATCTGGCTCACTGTTGTCAGCACAGAGCCAGCTTCGGATTCTCCGTCCCCCTCTTTCTCTGCCCCTTCCCAGCTTACGCCATCTCTCAAAAACAAATAAATCTTAAAACAAAAAACCAAAAAAAAAAAAACCTTTGCCACGGAGCTGGAAGTTTAAAGCCCAAAGAAACTTCTCTTGATTCTTGAAGGTCAGGATTGCTAAGTAACGCGGTATTTTCCTCTCCATTTCACCCCCTGCCCCAGGTATGGGATAGATAATGTGGCACAAATATCGTGCATTTGTACGGGAAGTAAAGCAAAAGGCAAAGTTAATATAAGTAATACCTTGTCCAGGTAGATGCAGAAGTTGTAGCATTTTCCTTTATTAGCGTTTGCTACTTGTTCTAAGTTTGCGTGGCAATATTCTCATCCCTGCTGTCCCGCCTCACCTGCTCCATGTTTCAGACAGAGTTAAGGAAGATAAAACCTTGGCTCCTAAGTGTGGCTGATGAACACGGGATTAAAAACAGGAGGTAAAGGTCTCACATGTCTGCCCTGTACTTACCCAAATTCCGACTCCACCGTTGATACATCAAGTAGTGAAGAGTCCAGAACCGGCCCCATTGTGTCCTTCTTTGCACGTTTCATTTACCACTCCCTTCTGAGTGTCCTCTGTCCCCTGATTTCCCCTAACCCCTTCCCAAGAATGCCAATCACAGATATCTTCAGCAAATGAATCCCTTTGTTTTGAAAAGTAATACAGTATCTGGAGGAACAAAAGCCAAGTGGAGGGGGGAGGTCAAGGTGGAGGAGTCATGTCTTTGGCACCTGTTCTGTTTTGTTTGCTGCAGCTCTTGCTCTGAGGAGACCAGGCCCGCCCTCTTCTCCGAGGGTGTAACAGGATGCTTGGGAACAGTTTATCACCAGCTTCCATGTGGTTTTTGGTGAGTCATAGGCTTCTTTACTAAATCCTTGCACTTCTCCAAAAGGAAACATATGAATAATGTATCCCACATTCTACCAAGTTCGTCGAAATAGGCTGTAGTTTATACTAATTTTATAATTGACTGCTATATCACAAAATAGGGAATATTCTCAGAATGCAGAATACCTAAAGAGAGGACACATTGGAATTTCCAGGAAAGTAGTGAAGACTCTTCTCAGAACAAAACATAAATGCACATAGATGTTATTCTAAATTTAATTTTGAGAGGTTCACAGACTCCTGTCATTGATCCGTAGAGCATCTACCCCTTAGCTAAAGGTAAAACTGAGGTGAATCAGGATACTCCCATGAGACACAGATTTAATGGCTCCACTCCTTCGGGTGTCTTCTCCCTTCCTCTGCCTCATACTTCTGCAAACCTAGTGTTTCAGAAAATGGAAATCTTGCTTCCTTAAAAGTCAGACCTACGTGGATAATGATAAAAAATGAGCAAATTTCAGTAGCATTGCAGCTGCATACAGGAGCATCCTCCTCCCTCCTCTGTTGGATGAACAACAGAAGTTGAGGACTGAGCCATCGAACCAGCAAGGGGGGGGGGGGGTAAGGATGCCACCTTTACTTTTCAGGCACCAGATCATCCCATAGGGCTCAGTTGCCCCTGCGGCACCATGAGTTGCCATCGCGTGAGTATGTTATTTTTACTGAGAAATTAGTGTGTGTTGTGCTCTGTCTTCTGCCCCGCCTGAGCTTTGAAAGCATCGGTGGTGCCGTTGAAGATCTTAATCTGCTAATTCACTACATCTGAAAACTGCCAGGAAAAAAAAATGTCATGTTTTAGCTACTTATTACTTCACTTTTACGTGCCTTGCTCTGTCTCGCCAAGCCCACGCGTAGCTAACAGATGTTGGCCGCGTGCCCAACACTGTTCAGACGCAGGGTATGCATCAGTGAGCATGGAGAGCAGGGACTCTCCTGCCTGAGGCAGAGACTACGGGAGACGAAAGGCGATAAAACAAACTTTATAATAAGCAAGATACGGTGATGACCTTTAAGGGATGGAGGAGGGTTTGGGCCGTGTTTGGTTGGGTGGTTGGAAGAACATTTCGCCGAGGCTGGAATGAGAAGGAGGAGAAGCCATGGGACTATTTGTGAGTAGCTCACCGCAGCCAGAGAAGGCTTTTACCATCTTGGGGCTCCTGACATTTAGGGGAAGGTGATAATTTGGCGTGGGGGCTGTTCTGTCATTGAAGGATGTTTCCCATCACCCCTGGCTTCTAGCCAGGAGGTGCTGGTAGCCCTCCACCTCATCTGTTACAACGCGGATGTCTCCAGACATTGCCACATGTCCCGTTGGAAACAAAATTGCTCCCAGGTGAGAACCGCTGGGATTGAAGCATTGTAAAGCACACAGGCGATAAACAACGGGGTGAAGAGGCCTATAAAGTAGTGTTTCTGGAAGGTAGTGATTCAAGGTAAGAGTGGGAGGAGAAAGGTCTCGCTGTAGGTAGGGGCCAGATCACATTAGAGCCTTGCCGACTTCAGAACCGAGGGTTGCACCTTAGGTCTGGGTAGAAGACATTAGAGGATCAAATAAAACAAACTCTTTTTTTTTAATTTTTAAATAATTTTTTAAATGTTTATTTATTTTTGAGAGGGGGTGGGGGGAAAGACACAGAATCCCAAGCAGGCTCTGCCCTGTCAGCACAGAGCCTGAAGTGGGGCTAGAACTCACGAACCATGAGATCACGACCTGAGAAATAAGGCAAATTCTAATACAATCTGCATTTGAACATCACTATAGTTGCTGTAGGTAATTCTGCCAGTGCCTTACTTTACTAAGTTACTTGAATTGGTAGATTGGCTACCTGAGTTCAAAGCTAAAACTTATTTTCGATCTGATAATAACTTTTACTTTCGTTTTATGGATTTAGATTTGCTATGTGAGCACTCTTGAGGCTTTTCACCCAAGATACTATATAATTAATCTGGAAAAGCGTTAAGACATGGTGTCTTGGCCATGCAAAAATTTATATAGGCATGATTAGACATTAACACACCTTTTCATTTAATTATTACTCTAGATTAAACATAAAAATGGGGGGGAGGAGCCTGGATATAGCCATTTACCAACTACTAAATTACTGTGTACTATTGAAAAAAAGTATACTCTCAGTTACTGATGTCATGATCATACAACTGGGCTCTTTGTTTCTGAGTTTCACCTGAGTCAGCGGGACCCAATAGATGTGAAATTTGACAGCAATGTGCCAGACGCTGAGTAGATATTTCTCAGGAGACATCATGGGATAGAGAGAGCTCTCCAGTTCACGGTGGAGAAACAGGTGGAGAGGTGAGAGGCTAACCTGTGGATATGTGGAGAATATCCACCCGTGTGCTTACCCCCACCCTACTACGAATGAGGAGGGATACTCCCTCCTGTCCACAAACTGAGTGGCAGGCAGCCGCAAGAAACCACTTTGCAGTTCGGGTGCTCAGTAGATAGTCTCTGACGCAAGCCTGGCTTATCTTACAGAGAGAGAGACAGTAGTTACTGGCCTGAAGTATTGAGAGAGAGGGGGGAGGGAGAGAGATTGATTTGGAATGTCAGTGCAAACCACACTCTCACCAAAGACTGAAGGCAGCATCCTAAAGAATGCATGGATTCTTCCCATGGGTTTTCCCAAGCTCCAGATTTGAAGGGCTGAGCCGACACGGAGTGCTTTCAGACCTTACCTCCTTACAGTGCCTGGAATAGTGTGAGGAATTCCACAGGGAGAGTTGTGTGTGGAGTGGATCTAGGAGAGAACCAGAGGCTAAGTTGGGAGCCGCCGCCTGATAAGGAAGGTGTGCACAGCTCAACTGGAACAGCCCTGAAGAGCGGTGGGGGGCGTCTGAAGGACCAAGGAAAGTACCCAAGAAAGAGGTTTCAATATCAGGCAGGCTCGGCAGGACTGGTCCCTTAGTTACTCTCCTCATCAAGAAAGGTGTACGCCTTCCTCCTTCACCTCAATCCAGCATGACCGGAAAGCTCTGACTTGCATGAAGGGGACGGTAGAGTGGGTTGAGAATGAGTCTGGGAGGCAGTACCATTTGAGTTGGCCAGATTCAGTGTTCTCATTAAACAGAGTAAATTAAACATTAGTAAACATTACTAAATGTTAACATTAAACATTAGTAAATAGAGACTGTGCCCTTTAGAGAGAGAAAGACAGAGCATGACCAGGGGAGGGGCAGAGAGAGAGAGGGAGACACAGAATCCGAAGCAGGCTCCAGGCTCTGAGCTGTCAGCACAGAACCCGACACGGGGCTTGAACTCCCCAACCATGAGATCATGACCTGAGCTGAAGTTGGATGCTTAACCAACTGAGCCACCCAGGCGCCCCCTGTTAATTCATTTTAAAAAGATAGCAGAAAACAGAAATATATTTAATTTCGTTACATCCTACTCATCATGCTTGGTCAACCTCCCAGTGATAAAGTTATCCAGCTATTACAGATTGCTCTTTCTTCGATAGTGTACCCGTAGGATTGAGGAAAGTCATCCCTTTTGCTAACCTGGAGCACTCACTCTTCATTCCACTGATGCCAGGTTTTGGGTGGAGACACCTAGAATCAGGGAGGTTTTCTTCTTATACTTTAGAGCATTCATTTATTTAACAGATATGTACTAAGGGCCTAATCGTTGCCGGGTACTGTTTTTAGCAGTCTTGGCTTGAGGTGTTAGACACTTACCTCACCCCAGACACTAGCCCCCAGGGAAACAGCAGACTTCTGGGCTCAGGAGACCATGTGTCAGGGCCATGGAGTGCCCAGGAAATATTCAAGTTAACACGGTGCCCAGCTGCACTGTCCAGGGGACACAATGGAGAATTATGCTAAAATGATGGCTCCCTGGGGACATGGCCATTTTTTCACACCTTTTTTTCCAGTCTTTGATTCTCTCTCTAAAAAATGAGACAGGTCTACTTCTCACTTAATGTGCAATAAATCAAATATTAGTAGAGGTATTAGCCGAGAAACATTTTGTTTTATTTTATTTTACTATTTTGGGAGAGAGAGAGTGTGAGTGGGGGGAAGGAGCAGAGATAGCATGAGCAGGGGAGGGGCAGAGAGAGAGGGAGAGGGTGTGAATCCCAAGCAGGATCCGCACTGTCAGCTTAGAGCCTGATGTGGGGTTCGAACTCACAAACTGTGTTGAGATCATGACCTGAGCCAAAATCAAGAGCCAGGTGCCTAACCGATTGAGCCATCTGGGCCCCCCAAGATACATTTTAGGAGGAAGCCACAGACAATAGCAGTTGTCACACAACAATGTGAGTTGAATTGAGTCTCTCAAGAAATATGTTGAAGTCCAAACTCCCCTCCTACCTTGCCCCAATCATACCTGTGACAGTGACCTTAAACGGAAATCGTTTTTGCAGATGTCATCAAATTACCATGGATCACACTGGGTTAGGGTGGGCCCTAATCCCGTGGGGGGTTCCTATAAGCAAAGGAGATCAGACGCACACAGAGAGGAGAGTGCCAGGGAAGGTGCAGGTGGAAATCAGAGTGATGTTAACTATATGCCAAGGGGGGACTAGGATTGCCTGCAGCCTGAAGAAGCTAGGAGACACGCACGGGACAGATTTCTACCTCCGATCCTGCAGAGGGACCGGTCCTGCCACAACTTAATTTTCAAGATTTCTAGCTTCCAGAACTGTGAGAAGATACATTTCTGTTGTTTTAAGGCACCCAGTTTGTGGTAGTTTATTACAGCAGATGTAGCAAACTAAGACAAATGGTAAAGGCAGCAAAAGAAGGAGAATGGGTGGGCTCTACTAATTTTCCTTTAAACACTTCAGTCAAACATGCCATAAGTCAAACATGCTATGAGATAACTTGGTTCTGTAAGATCTAATAATTTGCTCAGTAAGTCACAGGTCAAACCAATCAAGTCACAATTCAGTAAGCAGACAGCAGTGCCCAGAAGAGAGCACGGGAGCAGTAAGGCCTAACTGTGTATGTGTTTTACACGGATAAAAGTGTCTCTGAACTGGTAGGTGCTCTTAAAACAAAAACAAAACAGCACTCTTGCTCTTAGACTATCATTTATTTTTGTAAAAAAATTTAACTAGCTAGTTATATGTAATTAATTTCCTTTGCATTGGGAAATATTTTTATTCTCTTATTCCTGGGTCCTGGTGAAATTCCTTTATGGTAGAACAAATTCATACATTATCTGATCCTTTATGATGAGCATGTATTCCTTTTACAATAAAGGCATAAAAATAATTTATAATTCAAAAATAAGAGGTTGTAATATACTAGGGTATAAAGACTATTTTATTTATTTATTTCTCTTTGTAAAGTGCCCAAAATAAAAATTAGTCAATAAGGCACTTAATTTCTTTTAATGGCTAAGAAGTTAACAGGAATAAAGGAAAGCTGATATGGAATACAGTATAACTTTTCCAGAGAAAAATTAAGTGTTTTTATTTATGCTATAAATTCAAATTTCTGGGCATATAGAAAAAGGAAAAATAGGAACATGACTGACTAGATATTCATAGAAAATATTGAAGTCAGTGAATGTTAGCTGAGTGATACTTTTGTATAAGACTGTGAAAAACGGTAAGAAAAATGTATTTTATCAAGCCAACATTTAGCATATTACATTCACAAAAACTAAGCACATTCAGTTTATAGGTTTGGGTTTTCAAAGCCAGAACACAAGAGGAAGGGCATTTCTTTTCAGAAGTTTTGTCTGCAAAATGGGGCGCCTGGGTGGCTCAGTCTCTTGAGTGACCAAGTTCAGCTCAGGTCATGATCTCATGGTTTGTGAGTTTGAGCCCCGCATCGGGCTCTGTGCTGACAGCTCGGAGCCTGGAGCCTGCTTCGGATTCTGTGTCTCCCTCTCTCTCTGCCCCTTCCCCATTCATGCTCTGTCTCTCTCTGTCTCAGAAATAAATAAATACATTAAAAAATTTTTTTTAATTTAAAAACCAAAAGAATTCTTCTCTGTAATTAAAATATGCTCTTACCAGATTTTTATAGCCAGGTTTTCAGAGGTGTCATAACCTGAACCAAAGAGAATCGGAAATGACCAAACCATCGGAGAGAACTGTTAACTAGTTCAATCGTGGTGCGGCTCTGTTTATCACCAAATACAGAAGCAGCACTGGGGAGGGCCTCTTCCCTACGCCCCTCCAGGGGTTCTGTGGCATTTGCCAGTGCTGTTTTTCTTCCTGCCACACTCACTGTCCTGACGTCTTTTTCAATGGACCTCCCTGCTCTTTTTTCCCCTTAAAGTGCCTTAGTGATCTGTGTACATCCTTCTTTACATTTCCACAGCCCGCTTCAGTACATTATACCCTTCACTCAGTGCTTCCGTGGGCAATAGTGATGTATGGGTCCATTAACTAGGTGGGAGGACGCCTTTCACCATGTACATGCTTATGTCAAGTCATTGTGACATCCACCATAAATATCTTGCACATTTTTTAAAAAATTTTAATGCTTTTTATTCATTTTTGAGAGACACAGAGTGTAAGCAGGGGAGGGGCGAGAGAGAGAGAGGGAGACACAGAATTTGAAGAAGGCTCCAGGCTCCAAGCTTCAAGCTGTTAGCACCGAGCCCGACGCAGGGCTCCAACTCTTAAACTGCAAGATCATGACCTGAGCCAAAGTTGGACGCTTAACCAACTGAGCCACCCAGGTGCCCCAGTATCTTACAATTTTATTTGTCAATTGCACCTCCATAAAGCTGAGGGAAAAGGAAATCGCTCTAGGTATTTCAGAGGTACTTAATGTAGCTAACTGTTTCTAAATTGTTGGGAAGGAGGATCCAAAGGGATAAAGCAATGCAAATAAATGCAGGAAGGTGCTACAATTGCCCAGAACCCACGAGGAGAACACAGTGAGGAGCCAGGAGCCTACGGTTCCTCCAGTGCTGCTGGACTTACGGCTGATACCACAGCAGCTGCCAGGGCCAGAAGTAGATAAAAATGACTTCTTTCTCTTCACTTCCAATCAGCCGCCAAAGCCTCGCTTTGGCAGAATTTAATCAAAGCCCAGTTCGCAAAGGAGTCCAAGAAAAAGAAGGGAGGAGAAAATTAAAAGGCATGTGTAGGACTGAGAGCCAAGAGAGAGCTAACCCTAACCCAAGGACAGATCATAATAGAAAAGGTGGGGAATACGATTCTACTCCATTTACCCCATAGACTACTCTGTAGCTTGGGTATCTGACAGCTCCTGTGAATAGGCCAGCGCTTCCCAGACTTTGCTTTGAATCACTTGGGATCTTTGAAAAAGTACCCAGGCCTGGTTTCCACCCCCCTGGACATTCTGATTTAATTGATACGCGGTGTCACCTGAGTGAGCGTCAAGGTTTGTGAACTCCCACGTACAACTCCCTCGTACGCTGGGGGTTGGTGCCACGGGTGTTAGTGGCAGCCATCGTGTCTGGAGATTAGGACACAGCAGCAGCAATGTGTCTGTGAAAAATGTGGACTATTTACCTGGTGCTTGAGAAACTTTGCAGGGTACTGTTATCATTCATAAGGAGGGAAAGAAACCTCAGCCAGGGTCACGACACCTTGAAATATAGACAGTACCAATATAGGAAAATCAGACTCGTAATTCAAATAGTTGCATGATTATTCCCGCTACCCTAGACTTCTTTAGAGTGCTAAACGTTCAAGGTAGCTTTAAAAAAAAAATTAATGTTTACTTATTTTTGAGAGACAGAGAGTGTGAGTGGGGAAGGGACAGAGAGAGAAGGAGACACAGAATCGGAAGCAGGCTCCAGGCTCTAAGCTGTCAGCACAGAGCCCAATGCAGGGCTCAAACCTATGAACCAGGAGATCATGACCTGAGCCAAAGTCAGATGCTTAACTGACTGAGCCACCCAGGTGCCCTGAGGTAGTTCTTTTTTTTTTTTTTTTTTTTTATGTGGAGGTTAGTCTATGTATTTATAATATGGTAAGTATTACATTAAGCAGATTTACAGAGCATCTTTAGGAAAATATCTCTTGTACTTTTGAAGAGCATCCTAAATTAAAACACAAAGAAATGTCGCAGAGTAAGGTAGAATGAACATTGAACTTTGAGACAGACAAAACACTGAGTTGTAGTCTATGGTTTGCCTTTATCTAATTATGTATTCCAGAGTAAGAGATTAAACCTTTTGGACCTCTAAAAAAAAATCAATACATGAGGTCTGAGAACCCATCCAGCCCAAATATGCTGGCTTGTTCTGTCATTTAGAGTATTTCTTCATCATAAGATATCTTGAGGAGTTTTTGCACTTTTAATCTTCTGAAGCCCTTTCTAAGAAGGGATTGCTCATTTGTAGGTGATGGTTCAGATTTCTACTGGTCTTGCTTCTGAATTGGTTATTCTAAAATTACATAGTGATTTCATAACCAGCTGTAGGAATTCTCTCCCTACTGTCCATGTTCTCTGGGGCAACAGAAGAAAAGAATTAAGGAAGTTGTTCAGCAGAAGACAGAAAATGCAGGCCCAATAGTCATGCACATAAACATTTGGCTTCTTCAAGCCATTTATAGAGCATTCCATAGATACACTTATCAGCAGTTTGGGGTATCATTAAAAAATAAGTTTTAGTACAGTGTTGCTTAAGTCAGAATGTAAATACAAATGGTTGTGTTTTTTTAATAGTTATAACTTTTTCCTAAGAGTGCACAGAAAAATCAGTGTGTCTTCTATTTTGGTGATGGAGAATTTGAGCATTGAATCAGGTTTTACTTGCATTTCTTATTCTTTACTTGCACTAAGTGAAAAAGACTTAAGTCACGGTGACAGATCACTGGGAAAGGCAGCCAAAATATGATGGCTGTGTCAGGTAGTTGTGGATAGTTGGGTTCAGATGAACTCACCTCATCCTTCTACTGCTCCTCCCTGGATGCCAAGCTGGTGGGCATGTTTCAGTCAAAAGCTGTTAGGTTGACTAGTTCAGCTCAAAAGATAATGAATGGCATATAGATTCCCAGTCCACTCTTTGGATGGATTCAGTGCTCGAACAGGGTTCTTTACGTTTATGGTATCATTTGGATGTGATTCGAAAATACACCTAATAATTTATCATCAGTGAAAAACATTATACAGGGTTAGGAAAAAAAATAAAATTTTCAGCAATCTAGTTATTTATCCTCTGTGATAGCTAATTTCGTAAACTTGACTGAACCAGGTTATTTCTTTCTGTGTCCGCAAGTGTGTTTTTGCGACAAACTTTGGACTCGGTAAAGTAGACTGCCCTCCCCATTGTGGTGGGCTTATCCAAATCAGTGGCAGCCTGAAGAAACCAAAAGGCAAAGGAAGGAGGAATTTGCCCCTTTCTTCTTCCTCAGTGGTTGAGGGATTGCTTGAATTTCTTATAGCATCGACTTTGAGTTTATAGGCTAACGATAATGGAAAAGTGAGTTTTCCTTGTGAAATATTTTAAGAAAACAATTTATATGTCATTCTAGGTGTTCCACTTTCAAAACACGGTCACTAAGTGCTTACAAGGGTGAAAGCAGGAGAGAAGGAAGACTAAGCGAAGGACGGAGGAAGGGTCAAGAATATGGTCGATTTCTTGGGTGTTTTTCATTCTGGCCTCAGCCAGAGAGAATTGTCTACTGAATGGCGAATATCCAGAGCTGAGTGGTGGTTCGTTTTGCATTTGCTGAACACTGAATGTAGGAAAAATAAGGAAAATAAATAGATTGTCACTGTCTACATGCTTCAAATCTTCCAAAATTAGTCTTGAGGGAAATAACTCCATAATTCTTTAACCCTACTAAGCTTTTTACTCAGTTACTTGATACTTGTTTGTATTTTGGTTCCTTAGATCTAGCTAGGTTTTCTTAAAATGTACTTAGGAGGGAAAATGCAGCATATTCCAAGGGACACTGATTTTTTTTAAAGGGAGGAGAGAATTTTTTTCCCTTAAATTCTGTAAAACGTAACTTTTAATATGATGATGATTGGTAGTTTCCTTTCATAATCCCAAATTCAGCTTAGTACCCTTTAGCTCTTTGACACTTGATTATCAGCATTTATGAGAGAATTATATTGGAGACACATTGTGTCAGATATGCGAGCACCATTGAAGATCACGCGCGCGTGTGTGTGTGTGTATCTTTTCCATTCTGAATCCTTGAAATATTTCTGCTTTTATTCTTTCTTAATTAAAAGCGTCTGGGTTAACATCTAAAAGTACCTTTATCAACATAGAATACACATCAAGAAACAAAACTCATAATGAACTATAGAGAAAATACCAACACAGAGGCTTTACTCTTGTTATTTAACCTTCAGTATGATAATTTTCCTCCCACAATGAATGCTGACCCTGATTGTGAAGGATGCTTGCTGAGAGCAAGGGTTAGGGGTGGGGAAAATGAGGAGAAGGTTTGTGTGTGTCTGGGTTTTCCTTAGAAGAAGACAATTTATAGGTACAACAGTTTTGTGGAGGTTTTTTGTTTTGGGGTTGTTTTTGTCCACTGTGGTGGTTTTTTCTTGACCAAATGTGCATGCAGAATGTCCTAGGGCAGGGCTTCCATTTTACTTAGAGAGCTCTTTACTGAGTTTTAGCTTCCAGAAAAATTCCTTATTGAGACGCCAATGCAACTATTCCATAGCCTTTAAATCAATCAACCTGTTAACAACCTGACAGGGCTGGTCCTAACCCCACTTCTAGCTGCCTTTGGAATTGTAAAACTTTGCAAGTCTTGCTGAGTGAACTCATGTATTTGGTGGTCCTTTATCTTAAAGTCTGTTATGAACTGCGTAGACAAAGTGTGGTCAGGTTTCATAAACAATCTGTTTCATGCTGTCAAGAGATGTCTCTATGTTCTGATTATTTAATCACATCTTTCTGGGTTTTGTGGTGGTACACCGGATTTAGTGGTACCAAGTGGTTTTTAGAGTTTTCTCGCATTTCAGTAAGATTTCAAGAGGGGGGGAGGTTGTTACAGATGTTGGCCAACCAACCCGAAGGAAAATCCCTAATAGGAATCTGAAAAATAGAAAGCGAACACTTACAAAATTCCACTGACTTAATAGAACAAAGGTTTTCCCTCAGTAAATTGTGTGGTATTTCTTTCCAAAAGATAAACAGTAAGCTAAAATTTACTTAGGAGCAGACGGACTATCTGTGGTGGAGACAGAACCCCAGAAGGAGCAAGAAGTGGTAGGATCCAGCCCTTAGGGGGAGAACTCAGACTGGAGAAGTGGAAAACATTGATTGAGAATCAGACAGATGACTTTAGAGACAGTCATTTGCTTTAAGACAAGTGCATCATAAAGCTCATGCAGATTGTTTTCATCTTCTCAATTCAATGAAAGCTTCATTGTTACTTAAAAGCTAAGGGGTGACGCATGGAGAAGTTGGAGAAGAAAAAATCTGAAACGATCCTTTTAGGGAATCTTTTTTAAGCCAAAGAAGACTAGAATTTTGAGACCAGTACAATATGTATAATATACCATGTGGTATAATCTGGGAAAGAGAGAGAATGGGGAAAAGTTGTAAATAGGAAGGGTAGCACAGCAGACGCTCAGAAAGCTGAGGGAAGGAGGGAAATCCATGGTGTAACATAAGAAACACTAGTGGGGGACCACATGGGGTGAGGGAAGTGTCTAATCTGGCAACAGGAGAGCTAGGGGACTGGTTACAGGGAATTGGGAAAAAAAGGTAGACTGATTAACATTAATTTAAACTTAATCAAATTGATTTGAAATCAACAAGGTAGTGTTATTTTTTATTTTTTTTAACGTTTATTTATTTTTGAGACAGAGAGAGACAGAGCATGAACGGGGGAGGGTCAGAGAGAGGGAGACACAGAATCCAAAACAGGCTCCAGGCTCTGAGCTGTCGGCACAGAGCCCGACGCGGGGCTTGAACTCACGGGCTGTGAGATCATGACCTGAGCCGAAGTCGGCCGCTTAACCGACTGAGCCACCCCAGCGGCCCATCAAGGTAGTTTTAAATAGACAATTTTTTCCCTCAACTTTGCAGCCATTTACAAAGGGGAAAACATGACAGTATCTCCTATGCTCTGAGGATCTTTCTCTTCTTTGCCTCAGTTCTTTTCTTCTGCATTGTTTCTATTGCCAGAAGCCCACTTACTGTTAAGCAAAGTTCAGCCGTGGTGCAGGTCAGGTGTATGTCGCCCCGGTGGCTGTTGTTGCTGCTGCCGTGTTTCATATGGATCCATCTCCGTGTCCAATACACTCATCTTCGTTACCAGTGGAGAAAGTCACAGTTAGCTGTCTCACCCTTCCCTTCCCTGTATTTCCTATCGTAGGTCTCCCCTTCCTTTCGCGAGATAACAGTCCTCATTTTTCAGAAAACTTTGATGACTTCTTAGCATTTAAAGGATCAAGTCCTAACTCCTCAAATGGGTACCTAAGTATTTGCCCCATTTTCTATTTACCACCTTCCCTGTCTGCGCCCCCCCCCCCGTGCCCCCAACCTTTCCATCTCCACCTGTCTTTCACCCAGACTGCTTTCCTCTTTGTGACCAGACACTCCTGGACGCCCTCACCTGCCCTTTAGTCATAAAATGCTCTTACCTCGACATGTGCAATTGAAGTCCAAAACACGTCTTATCTCCTTGTCACTGACTCCTTCCCTGTCTACAGTGGCCTGTAAAGATTGCTTGCTTCTCGATGACCATCATTAATCTTGTTTTGTGAATGAGACGAGTATGTGACATTAGTTTAACTCCTTAATGCCACAGTGCTTTGAAGTGCCTTTATTCAACATAGGCTGTCATTCAGGAGAGGAAGTCCCATGACAGAATCCTTTTGACATCAGTTTTCCCCAGAATTCACTGAAGAATGTACATGCCAGGGCAAACGGAAAGTTCTGTAAGGGCCCACACAGGTCAAGTAATATTTTTTTTTTCAATCTCAGTTAAAGAAAGAATAGCATAAATAAATATATAACATCAAAGAATAGCATAAGTAAATCAAACACTACCCATCTTCTAAAAAGATTGGACTACATTTGCAAGCTTCCCCTATTTGAAAAGCACTGAAAACTCAGCTGCTGGGGCGCCTGGGTGGCGCAGTCGGTTAAGCGTCCGACTTCAGCCAGGTCACGATCTCGCGGTCCGTGAGTTCGAGCCCCGCGTCGGGCTCTGGGCTGATGGCTCGGAGCCTGGAGCCTGTTTCCGATTCTGTGTCTCCCTCTCTCTCTGCCCCTCCCCTGTTCATGCTCTGTCTCTCTCTGTCCCAAAAATAAATAAACGTTGAAAAAAAAAAAAGAAAGAAAGAAAACTCAGCTGCTATGTTTTGGGTTATATCACTGGAGGGTTCAGTAGGGTAGAATCCTGCTTTTGGTTGAAGTTAGAGGAATAATATTTCATTTCTTTTACCTAAAATTTCTGTGTATGCATTTGATGTGATTTGTCCATTGGAACTAGCTAATTCAAAGGAGGAAAATGCTACCTTTATTTAATAAAAAAATCATTTGTACTGTTTTTAAAACTAGTCCAACACATTATAAGGAAAACTGTACAACATTCAGTGCCGTATGGAACTCAATCTGTAAGCCATTAAGTAAATGAAATCTTACGATGTTTCCTTGCTTCTCTGAAGTACCGATATGTTACAGCAGTCTGGCAAGGCTCTCAGCCATTACAAATAATAGACTAGAGCTGCCCACACACTCATCACTCTCAGGGAACAGCCCTCTGCCTGGGTCTCCTCAATTACAGAAAGAGAACTACGCTCCTGATTGAAATGGAGGGAGGGGGAGAGGGAAAGAGAGAAAAGGGGAGAGAGAGGGAGAACGAGAGCAAGAGAGAGGGAGAGAAACTTTTAATCTTTATTTTTGGGAATCTTTTTGCAACAACCTATTGTGTCTGCCTGTTCCCTCCAAATTCACCGTGGGAGCCATTTGCTTTGTGAAAATAAAGAGTGGTGTCTTTTACCCTGCCATAAAAGATCTTCTGTAGAGTGTACTAGGGTCGAGAAGTTTGAGAGGAGGGGTCTCAAAGGTCTGTGACCTAGAGATGTCACAGAGGCTTCCGGGAATCCGAGGGAAATGTCTTCTAGTTGGCATGCCATCATTCAGTGAGCAATGACATACCCTTCGTGTCTTTTCTTTTGTTATTTAAAGGAGGTGTACTTTGTATAATACGGAGAAGGAAAACTTGTGATCCCACAGACTAGGAAACTAAAAGAACACATTGACTATTATTTCAAAGTGTAAAATATGTATACTATTTGTGTATCATCTTTCAGTAAGTTGCCTATTTTATTTTTAGTGTTTACCAAATTTGTTAGGGAATTGGGGCTAATAAGAGTGAAATGAAGAGGGACAAGAAGAGTTCTGGCCCCCAAAGCAGGGGAGACAATTGGTTGTGGGCATTTGAAACAGTGTGACCATAAATAAAGGGGGTTATTTTTATGGTGTAGGGGATCCAGTGCTCTGTGTACAATAGTACAGAGAGGATTTATTATTAGCAATGGGAAAAACAGATTTCCAAATTTAGAGACCACTCCACATTCATGAACTTGGAAATTCCAGGCAAACTTGAGACCTCTTGTTGGCATCTGAGTTGATTTATCCTTGGCAAGAGGCTATGTGTTTCTTTTGTTTCTTTTTTCAGTAGGATAAAATAGTTGCCTCAAACAAAACTTAAATTAGTGCTTTCTTCAAGTTGTTTTATATATACATATATGTAGATAGTAGAAGCTATACATAGGCATAGTATATATAGTAGAAGCTATACATAGGCACCATAGAAAATTGAGAAGTACAGATAATAAAAATCACAAACAATAATAAAAATTCATACTTAATGTTAACACTTTAGTGTATACCCTTCTGGATCTCCCCTCCATTCTCCTCCTCCTCTTCTTCCTTTTCCATCCCTCTCTCTCTCCCTCCCTCTCTCTCTCTCTCTCTTTGGGAGTCAGATGAATAAATTTTTCTCTCTCTCAGTTACATGAATAACACATCCATAAATGTATCTTTTCAACAAAATAAAATCACACCATATATTTCCGTAACCTGCCTTTTTAGTCAATAATCTTCATCTTTTTTTAAATTAAAATGTTACATCCTTGGGTAATCAGGGAGGAGGTCTTGGAGCAAGAGTACAGATGACGATAAGAAGCATTAGTGAACAATAACAGTTTACATTTAATTGGTAAACGGATTTAACCTTAAACGTGAATTGACAAATGCAGTGATAGAAACAAAAAGATGGACTGTTTGAAATCGCATGCATTTCAGAAAGTATTGAAAATTGGTATAGGCAGTTGACTGCCTATATAACTGATATAGTTTCTTTTTCTGGTTCAGTAACCTGTTTTAAGTGTTACAAATACTTACAAGATGGCTCCTAGAATTACATAATATTTATATTTTTTCAAAAGAAAGGGGGAAAAGGTACTATTAGGTGCAGAGGGGTTTGTGATGTTTTTTAAAAAGTAGTGTCTAAGCAAAAATCAGAAGAGGTAGAGTTGAATTTTCAGGTGGTATATCAAGAACGGTCATACTTCGTATAATCTTGGAATATGTTCTCATTCTCCAGAGGTTACTGAGAGAACTGATTTGAATTATGTATATAAATTATCTATCATTGCAGCCAGGACAGAGAACTCTTGATCTGTGACTTCTTTTTACAAATGGCCGTCTGTTTAGGGAAGCCATTTTCTTTGAAGTGGGCTGCCGAAACCCCTCTTTTCCCATTTTTTCTCATTTCCAAACCTGGAAACTTTGTATCTCCTTCCTGAAATACTGTGTTCAAGCAGCCTGATAAATTTTTCTCTCAAGATCTTCTGACATCTGGGAGAGAAACAGCTACCATGTTAGTTCCTACTCTTCAACCAAATGAAGAGAATCAATCACATTGGAAAATGACTTTATGGAAATCTGAGTAATCCATTTTCTTCTGGGGAAAGTCATGTCAGGATTTTCATAAAGGTGTCCAAAAGAACAGAAAAGAGAATTATAAAAATGTCAACCTTTGGTAACAGTGGAGAAGGGAGCTGATCCTTGTGGGTAACTTTAATAGCCTTGCTCAGTAATTACACAAAAAGAACTACAAAACATTCACTGAAAAAAAAAATTATCTTAAATTTATTCCTTTCATTTCCTCTCTTCACTGAAGGAAATGAATAAATATGAATATAAGGAATAATTAGAAGGGAAGATTGTCAGAATTTTTTAATCAATTTCTCATTTCTGTGTTACCCCGAATGCTTTTCTTTTTCTCGTATTATTTGTATGGCAAGTACCTGTGTTCACCACATGTTATCTTGAATTCACTTCGTGAATGCAGATGCTTTCTTCCTCTGCCTGAGAGTTTTCACAGGGGCCAAGAGATTGGCATCCAAGACGTCAATGGTCCTCATTATAAACCTTATCTTTGCCTCTCTGTCCACAGGACATCAGATAGAACTATTTCAGGGTAACTTTTATGAACAAGCATTCATTTACTGCAGGGGAAATCTAAATGTATCCCTCCTTGTTTGGACTCTAGGTCATTAATTTATATTTCACATTTATGAATGCTTACGACTGTCAATAAACTGCCAGAAAATGAAGAGTGCTATAGGTGCTGTGTGGCTGGAAATTCAAAGGTGAAATAGAGTATGCCTGGAAAAACTCAGGAGAATCGGAACCAGATTCTCATTAAAAGCATTCTTCAAAACATTTGGAGTGAATGCTTTTTGGCCCGGTGAATTTTTTAAATATAATTTATCCAGTAGATGAAGCACATTCTGTGAATTTAGCACTACTGGGTTGCTATCTGTGACCTCTCAAGTTCAAAAGACATTTTGACAACAGGATATTCTGTGTTATTGCCTTCAGTGCCCACCGAGTTACAGATTTCATTTGTCTCCTCTGATTTTAATCTTGTTTTTATCTCTGTGAATGCCTTTTGAAATATATACCTTAATAAGGTATGTTAATATGCAATAAAATTAGCAGGTGTGGATATACAGTTCTGCGAGTGTTTACACATGTATAGATTTGCAAAGCTACCAGCAAAATCAAGGTACAGAACAGCTCCATGACCCTAAGAGACTCCCCTTTGCTTTCCTTTTATAGTCACACTGTCCCCCACTCCTAAACCTGGCAACTGCTGCTTTGATCTGTAGTTTTGTCTTCACAAGAATGCTATCTAAACAGAACGTAATTTTTTGAGAATGGATTGTTTCAGTCCGCAAAATGCCGCTGAGATTCTCCCGAGGCGTTGCCATGTATCACCAGCACGTTGCTTTTTCTTGCTGAGTAGCGTTCCACTGAGTGAATGGGCTCCAATTTTTTCATCCATTCACTCATTGAAGGCCATTTGGCTGCCATAAACTTGGGGATACAGTTGTATGAATGTAAGTTTTCATTTCTCCGGAGTGAACACCTAAAAGTGAGATTGTTAGGTCACGGGGCAAGGGGGTGCTTATAAGAAATTGCCAAACTGTTTTCCAGAGTGGTTAGCCTTTTTTCCGTTCCCTCCAGCAATATTCCAGTTGCTTGTCTTTTCCACTAACACTTGGGATCGTCAATATATCCTATTTTAGCCATACTAATACGTTGACAAAAGTATTGGTGGTTTTAATTTGCATTTCTCTTTGCACAATTTATAGAGGTTTCTCTGGGTGTTTTAATACATATACTTCACTCCACTCATGTTTTTACTGCTTCAGGTTAGATCCTTGCCACCGTATAGAGAGCCCTTTACCCTCCCCACTTCGTGCTCTAGTTGTCTATACATTACCTCCACATACACTGGAAACTTCATTAGACAATGTTACAATTTTTGCTCCCGACTGTCAAAATGTATTTTATACAACTAAATAATAGTCTTTTATATTCACCCCGATTTTTACTCTTATTTTTTACTCTTGATTTCTCTTACTCTTTCTTTATTCCTGAGGTTCCAAGTTTCCTTTGGGGATCATTTGTCTTCTGTCTTAAGAATTTCTGTACAATTATATTCAGTGTGTTTGCTACCAACAAATCTTATTTCCTTAATCTGAGAATATTATTTCATCTTCATTCCTGAAGGATATTTTGGCTGGCTTTGGAATTATGCATTATACTTCTTTTCATTTTAGGATTGTCATTGCTCATTTTTCTGGCCCCATGATTTTTCAGGAGACATCCATAGTCATTTGAATCATCATTCCAGCAAAAGTACACATCATTTTTCTCTGGGTACTTTTAAGATTTTTTCTTTATCTTTAGTTGTAAGCAGTTTAATAATGATATATTTAAATATGGATTATGGGGAGTTTATCTTCGCTGAGATTTTGTGAACTTGAATTGGTAGGTTTATTTCTTTTGCCAAATTTGAGAAGTTTTCAGTCTTTATTTTTTAAAAAATTTGGGCACTGCATTTTCTCTTCTGCTCCTCAAGCACTGATAGCATGAATATTAGACATTTTGATACGTTTCCACATGTTCCTGAGGCTCTGTTTACTTTTTCCATCAATTTATACTTCAGTAGTTCATATTGGATAATTTCTAACTGGTCTCTATTCAGATTCACTGACTCTTCGGTCATCTTCATTCTGCTATTGGCTCATCCACTGAGGGTTTTTTTGTTTTTTTGTTTTTGTTTTTTAATTTTGGCTATTATATTTTCAGTTCTAAAATTTCCATTTGGTTCCTCTTTACATAGAAAATGATACATCTGTGTCATCTCAGTGTTGACTTCTGAATGTTCCTATTCGTGCAAGTTGAGATTTCTCTTGTTTTTCCTAGGCTGGGTACTTTTGATTGTATCCTGGACGCTTTCAAGATTATGTTAAGAGACTCTGGCTTAATTTCAGTAGAGAATATTAATTATATTTTAAGCAGGCAGTCATCCCAACTGGGCTCAGGCTGTAAGTCTTGACCAACCTTCTGTGGGTTTTAATTCCAGTGCCAGTTCAATTTTCAAATTCTTAGCAGTAGTGTTAAGATCTATGCCATGTGTACATCTGCCCCCACATTGGACAGTCTGGGACTTGAATGGTGGTCCATCTCATAGATTGGTTAGCAAAGTCTATGTACGATGTACTATGGTTAGGCTCAGGGTCATGCATGCTTAGTTTAAGGTCCGGTTCATACATGCTTAGCTTAGGGATGAACCTAAGAGTTAGTAAAGGATTTTAAGAGGTCACATTCCCATATTCCTCTTGTTCTTTGGTCTCCTCAGTACTCCCTTTTAGTTACTCCATTAAGGAAGCCAGGCTTTATATACCCTGTTGTGCTGTGTACTTTCTTGGACTATGCCTGTGTCTGGGGTCAATGGTCAGAAGGACAGAGACACAGATAACTAAAAGAGTTTCCTCTGCCCCTTGGGATCACAGCTTCTCTGATAGGAGAGAAAGATTCCTTTCTTTCAGAGTTTTAGACTTCTTTGGGTTTCCATTGCCTCTGCTGATATTATGTCATAAGATTATTTGGGGGCTGGGATGTAAGAAAACAAAAATAAATAAATAAAAGAAAAATGAGGAATTTCCTCTATTGTATCTGAATGTTAGAAGACCCTTTCCTGACTCAACATAATAAAGGACATATATGACAAACCCATAGCTAACATCATACTCAGTGGGGAAAAAAACTGAGAGCATTCCCCCTAAGGTCAAAAACAAGACAAGGATGTACACCCTCACAACTTTTATTCAGCCTAGTACTGGAAGTCCTAGCCACAGCAATCATGCAATGCAAAGAAATAAAGGTCATCCACATTGCTAAGGAAGAAGTAAAACTTTCACTTTTTGCAGATGACAGGATACTATATATAGGAAATCCAAAAGACCACTAAAAAACTACTAGAACTGATAAATGAATTCAGTAAAGTCGCAGGATACAAAATAAATTGCAGAAATCTGTTGCATTTCTACACACTAATAGTGAAGCAGGAGAAAGAGAAAGTAAGAAAACACCCCCATTTATAGTTGCACCAAATGTAATAAAATACCTGGGAATAAGCCCAGCCAGAGGTGAAAGACCTGTACTCTGAAAACTATAAAACACTGATGAAAGAAATTGAAGATGACACGAAGAAATGGAAAGACATCCCATGTTCATGGATTGGAAGAACAAATATTGGTAAAATGTCTATACTACCCAAAGCAATCTACAGATTTAATGCAGTCCCTATCAAAATACAAACAGCATTTTTCACAAAATTAAAACAAAAGTCCTACAATTTATATGGAACCACAAAAGACCCTGAATAGCCAAAGCAATCTTGGAAACAAAAAAACAAAGCTGGAAGTATCACAATTTCAGACTTCAAGTTATAGTGCAAAGCTGTAGTAATCAAACCAGTATGGTAATGGCACAAAAGTAGACACATAGATCCATTGAACAGACTAGAAAGCCCAGATATAAACCAACATATACATGATCAGTCAATCTTTGTCAAAGCAGGAAAGAATAACCAATGGGAAAAAGACAGTCTCTTCAACAAATAGTGTTGGGAAAACTGGTCAGCTACATGCAAAGAATGAAACTGGACCACTTTCTTACCCATAAAAATAAGCCCCAAGTGGGTTAAAGACCTAAATGTGAGACCTGAAACCATTCTAATCTTAGAAGAGAGCTCTGACATCAGCCATAACAATGTTTTTCTAGATATGTCTCCTGAGGCAAGAAAAACAAAAGCACAGGTAAGCTATTGGGGCTACATCAAAATAAAAACCTTCTGCACAGTGAAGGAAAAAATTAACAAAACTAAAAGGCAACGTACTGAATGAATGGGAGAAGATATTTCAAAATCACATATCCAATAGAGAGTTAGTATCCAAAATATGTAAAGTACTTATACAACTCATCTCTCAAAACCCAAATAATCCAATTAAACAATGCACAGAAGGCATGAACATTTATGCAAATAAGACATACAGATGGCCACTAGACATATGGGAAGATGCTCAACATCACTTATCATCAGGGAAATGATACCAACTCACACCTGTCAGAATGGCTAAAATAAAAAAAAAAAAAAACACAAGAAACAACAGGTGTTGGCAAATGTGGAGAAAAAGGAACCTTCTTGCACTGTTATTCGGAATGCAAACTGGTACAGCCACTGTGGAAAACATGGAGGTTCCTCAAAAAGTTAAAAATAGAATTACCCTATGATCCAATAATTGCACTGCTGGGTATTTACCCCCAAAATACAAAAATCATTCAAAGGGATGCATGCACCCCTATGTTTATAGCAGCATTATCTACAATAGCCAAATTATAGGAGCAGCTCCGGTGTCTATTGATAGATGGATGGATAAAGAAGATGTGTATGTCTCCAATGGAATAGTATTCAGCCGTAAAAAAGAATGAGATCTTGCCATTTGCAATGACACAGATGGAGCTAGAGAGTATAATGCTAAGTGAAGTAAGGTGGTCAGAGAAAGACAAATACCAGGTCACTCATATGTGGATTAAAAAGCACAACAAAGGAGAAAACAAGAGAGGGAGAGAGAGGCAAACCAAGAAACAGACTTAACTGTAGGGAACAAACTGATGGTTAGAGGGGAGGTGGGTGGGGGCATGGGTGAAATAGGGATGGGGATTAAGGAGGGCGCTTGTTGGGATGAGCACTGGATGGTGTATAGAATTGTTGAATCACTATGTTGTACACCTGAAACTAATGTAACACTGTATGTTAACTTAAAAAAAAAAAAAAGACAACAATGACCCTTTCCTGATCCTTAAGCCAGAACTAGAGGGATTCTTCTTAAATTCTCTACCTTTTCTCATGCCTCCTTCAGGATTTTGGACTGAATTGAGGACAGTGGAAGATACTCATGGTAAACTCATTGCCCATTTGGTGGGATCTTCTTGTCCATCCATCTGCTACTATTTTTTAAATAGAATGTTTTTCAGAAAAATTTTACATTTATAGAAAAATTGAGCAGATAGTAGAGTTCCCATTTTATCCCTTTCACTCTATAAAGTCTCCCATATTATTAACATCTTAACATTAGTATGACATATTTGTTATGGTTGCTGAACTGATACTGATACGTTATTATTAAGTAAAATCCCTTTTATTTATACTTCCCTCGTTTATTTGCATTTCCCTTGTCTTTGCCTCATTTTACCATTTTAAAATCCATCCAGGAAACCACGTTACATTTAGTCCTCATATCCCTAGGCTTTTCTTGGCTGTGATAGTTTTTCAGACTTTCCTAGTTTTCATTGACCTTGAAAGTCTTGAGAAGTACTGTTCTAATATATTGTAGATTGCCATTCAATTGGAATTTGATGTTTTTTGCATAGTGAGACTGGGGTTGTAGGTTTTGGAGGAGGAAGATCATAAGTAAAGTGCCATTTTTATCACATCATATCAAGGACACATAGCACCTCCATGATGTATAATTGTTCTTGTGGAGCTCATCATCTGGCCTTGGTAGAGATGTTCAGCTTTCTCCATCCCATATTAACTGTTGCCTCCTTTGCCTCTCTAGGCTGCTTCAGCTAGATCATTGCTTTCAAAGTTTTCCAGAAGAGAATAAAGCACAAGTTTATGTATTCTCTAATATTCTGACTTGAATCTTTCACATACTTGGCTTGATTTGGAGGAGGTACCTCCCTCTATTCCTTTGAGTAGAAAGAAAAGGGAAACTCACAGCACTCTGAAAACTCTCTCTTAGAATCTTCACTCACAAGTACTCCCATCCAATTAATTTTCTAGTGTTCTTATATGTCCTCTAGACCTGGGTGATACAGTAATTTTTGTCTTTGTGGATATGTCCATCATACTGGGAAATCTTGGCATAGATATTCTGCCACCTAACTGTAGTATTGTTCTCATATGAGAGTCCTAGCAAAGAGACAAAAATTAGCCCTATTAACACATCTTAATGTGTCTCTAAAGATACATTGGCTAAATTCATACTATATTCTTGAACAGTATTTCTGCCCTTTATCCAGGTCTAGTTTCCTTTTAGCTGAGCTGAGCACTGATGAAGGTCATTTTGACCCTATTACTTTATTTTTTTTTATGTTTTATATATTTTTGAGAGAGAGAGAGAGAGAGGGGGGAAAGGCAGAGAGAGAGAGAAAGAGAGAGAGAAGCCACAGAATCCAAAGCAGGCTCCAGGCTCTAGGCTGTGAGCTGTCAGGCTCTGAACTGCAAGATCATGACGTGAGCTGAAGTCAGATGCTTAACCTACTGAGCCACCCAGATGCCCCCGACCCTATTACTTTAAACTTTACCCAGGATCAACCCATAGTGACAAGTGTCTCCTATATTTTCTGATATTGCTGCTTTGTCTTCTCTTTGTTCCTCCAGAGCCAAATGCACTGCATAAGCAGATCTTGTCTCATAGATAACCTCCTAAGAGTTACCATATATATGACCTCTGTTTAAAGAAACAAATGAGTCAGCCATGAAAGTAAGATATGTGATCTTTGCTGTTTCCACCAAAGTTCCATCCTCCCCAACCCAAGGGTGTCTTGAGGAAGGAGAACTATAAAAGGTATACATGGTTGTATTAATTAGATTTTGATGCAGCAAACCATCCCACGACAAAGGCAGGGGTCCCAGGAGAAAGCAGCAGTGCACAAGATCTTTTAAGATCTAATATCCCAGAAATGGCATAACTTTGCTTCTACCCATTTCATTGGCCATAGTGAGTTACGAGGCCTGCCCAGATTCAAAGGATGATTAGACTCCTTGATGGGAAAATTGCGAGGGGTGTGGATACAGGGAAGGGAAGTATGACCAGTTGTATTAACCCAGAGAAAGAAGCTATTTAAAAAAAAAAATATTTAATTAAGTTTGTTTAAATACATTTCAGTAAAATTACTTGGCAAATAATATTAGAGGTTTTATGTAGCTGTGGCAAGTTTTGAAGACGGCGCATGCATTGAGATTTGAAAACATACTCTCGTGTGACTTTCACTTGTTATAGCATTCCTTTGGCATTGGCTCCGTAAACTATCATTGATAGTTCCTTTGGCTCCTTGTATTGGAAGCAGTAGGATTTTTTAGAGAACGTGTGGCCTACTGTGTTCCTTATAACAGTTTCGTGTTTGGATTGCTCCTTGCATTTATTAAATTAAACACATTATGCGCCCCCACTTTCAGCTGTCCCAGGATATCTGGACATGCTGCCATTTTCTCTGGGTCAGAAGCTAGTCTGTGCGAAGCCAGGGGCACTGGGAAAACAGTATAGTTTTCCACATTTGGCTAAAATATGAAGAGTGAGTTTGGAGTTAAAATTAATCAAAGATTTCGTCTGAATTTCTTAAAACGTCCCTTGATAATTTTATAAGGGACTCTTGAATTCAGTAGTCAATATAAAAATACTTAAGAGTAAAGAAAAATTGGTTGTGATTGTTTTAAAACAACAGAGACACAGAGCGTGAGTGGGGGAGAGGCAGAGAGAGAGGGAGACACAGAATCCCAAGCAGGTTCCAGGCTCTGAGCTGCCAGCACAGAGCCCAATGTGGGGCTTGAACCCACGGACCATGAGATTGTGACCTGAGCTAAAGTCTGACACTTAACTGACTGAGCCACCCAGACACCCTGTAGTTGTGATGGTTTTAAAGTATTCAATCTGGGTCTATTCTACCCAGTAGATGAAGAAATAAAAGGATTTGGTTGTTAGTTCTCTTTCAAGCCATGTCTGTATGAAGGGATGATTAAGAACAAAACGTGGGGACCTGAGTTGCCTCCCAGTTCATGTCAGGATAGTTTTGAAAGTGGAGAAAAGCAGTAGTTTTTTTATTGTTCTGAATGGAGATTTTAAGGAGGCCAATATTCCTTTAAGGCTGACTCCATAAACGTAACAGTCCAGTCATTCACTCTTTCCTCTAATTTCTTTTTGAATTATGAATAGATAATTGTGCTCCCTCCAAACATGAACTATGAAGACATATAATCATAGCATATTTGACATAACTTAATGATGTAGCTCTATAAAACTTAGAATAAACTGCTATCAATCATTAATATGATAGATTAATTAATTGCTACATAATGTCATTAATCTATGTAGTAATTAGGCACAGGAAAAAAATTATGTAAATATTTTTCTTTCACAGTAAAGCCAAATTTTCAAAATCTCTTGCCTTTGTTGTTATTTTTAAATTCTGCTAATATACAGATTTCTTTGCATTTATATACACCCAGTAACACTTATTCAGAGTTAGTGTTCTGGTTTTGAATTTGAATTCATTTCACGTTACCCACTATAGGCTTGCACTAAGTCCCTTGCTGCTCTTTTGGATTCTTCTCTGCCACTGCCTCTTACCTAGTTGTCTGGTAGCCTTTTCAGCTATCCCTGTCTTAAAGACTAGATATTCTAGGTGATGGAGGAACTATGGTTTCAATAACTCTAAGTCAGTTGGCTTTAGGTGAATGGTCAAAAGCATGATTACGTGTTTGACCATGGTTAGGTTACAATGTGGAAGGGAAGAAGAAGAAGCACAGGAAATTGACCCAGATATGGAGGCAAACCAATGTTCAGGAAGAAGTCTTCAAGTTCAGGTTTCCTGGTTTGAAGCCAATAACTCCTAGGCACATGCTCCTTCATCTCTCCTCACCAGGTCAGGGTCCTTCAAAAGGTTCCCCCTAGGAAATGCAGGCAAGTTTAAAAAGGAGTTCAGAAAAATATAGCCAAGCTTTCAGGGATTCTAGACCAACTGATCAGGTTTTCCTCAGGAGTCAGCCTTAGAGGAAGATATAGTAAGATTTCAGGAGCAGTGGGAAGGATTCTGTGAGGAATTTCCCCAGTTACTGCCTACATACCCCCTTGTCAAGATGGTTACAATTATTTTAGTGTTATTTGCCTGAAACTTACTAAGCTTGGATTTTTTTTATCCCTTTATGTACAAGCTTTGATTCTGCTGGACTATGTGAGAATTGTGTTTGAGGATCAAGGTTCTCATTCATTTGGGTTTACCAAACTCATCTCCAGTCCTCGTAAGTCCTCAAACTTATTGCCCATGTTTTGCTTGGGTTCCTAAGCCTTCTTCCCGAGACGCTTTTCTTGGATTCTGTAATTGTCTGCACTAAGTCTTGGTATCCTCATCTACTTTGAGCATCTTTTCAATTTAACCATACTTTAGAGAATTGATCAATTGCCCAGTGAATATTTCCTACAATGTTCATCAATACTTGATATGCCTTTGGAAGTGAAGTATGAAGAAAGGATAATGAGGAAATGGAAAGAAACCTGAGTTGCCTAATAGGAAATCTAAAAGGGCATAATGATCAGGTTTAACGAAACTTAAAGAAGGTTAAATAAAATTTGGATTACTTCTCTTGTTTGCCTAAAGCTAGCTCTTTTCCTTTCATTTGTGAAGATCAGCCAGCATCCTGTGCCGGAGTATTTTAAATTGTGTGTAGTTGTGCACAGTAGAACTTAAGAGGCCACGGTGACCAGTCAGGTGCTAAATCATAAAATGTTAGAGCTGGAAGGGACTTCAGAAATCATCTATTCCAACTTCCTCATTTTACAGATGAGGAAACTGGGACCAAAAGAGGTTAAGTGACTTGCCCAGTCTCCGTCATAGTGACTCTGTGCATAGAAGCAAGCAGTCCCATCATTAACTAACTGCCATGAGGAGTGGCTGCTCCATAGCGCCAGCTTTGAGCTAAAACCAGTTTCTTTGATCTCAGAAGCTGAGACATAAGTTTGTCCTTTGGCTATTTCTTTCTCTTTCCTTGAAGGGAAAGCATTCTGCTGTCGTTGGGACTTTCTGTTCATTCTTTCTGCCTTCTCTCTGCTAAGACACTCAGAATCACCCTTTACTCACTGCGATATGGAAGGTGATTTCATCGGCCAAGACTACAAGACTTCTAGTCAACATTACCAGAGAGGAAATCTTCAGCACTAATTTTCCATAAATGTAAGTGTTCTTCCCTTTGCTTTATGACTTTCATGTCATTTAATTAATACCTTTAAGTTTACATTAGCATAACAAACAAATATTTATTTCCAAAGTCTATGGGAGCTTGGCAATGATGAGGCTGTGGGCTTCTAACCTTTTTCTTTCCCCACTTCATAATAACTCTTTTCTAATTTTAAAAAGTTTTTAAAGGCTAATACTAACTACTTCTATGATTGAAACAACATACTTTTCATAGTCCAGTGAGTTATCACTCTGGGAGGAGGCGGGTGGGAGTGAAAGCGGTGAAGTAGAAGTCCCTGTACAAGTTTGCAAGATTCCATATGCCCATCAGACCCCACCTCTACTCCCAGAAAGTTTCTGATACATCCACCATCCCTAAATCATTCCCTCTGATGCCCGGTTCTCAACTGTGGTCCACAGACCAGCAGCATCATCACCATTTAGGTACTTGCTTAGAATACAGATTCTCGAGACTCTGGAGGTGGGACCAAGCAACTCCTGTTTTGACAGTTCCTCCAGGCTACTCGGTTGTTCACTAAACTTTGAGAACCACTGCGACAGAGTGTGGCTCCCAAACTAATGGTGCTAATATTTATGTGAACCTCTGGGTTAAAATAGCTGTTATGTCCACCAAGTATATTTCCTGGGTCTTCCATTGGCATGCCTGAAATTTACTCATTTAAACTTTTGCACGAGTCTGTCTGGGACCGAAGATTATAGTTTTGCTCCAAAAAGGACTTTGTCTCCTCAGTCTTCCATGGGCACTGGGCAGTTCCCACCGCTGCTTCCCTGAGGCCAGCCCAGCAGACTTGCTGTAATGAGGCCAAAAGCTCATGACTTTACACTGTCCTAAAGCACTTATGAAATCATTGCATATAAAATTAGGAAGGAGATACAAAAACTAATTTCGCTACATAATGTTTATTTTTAACTTGAAAATCCTAAGCTATTCTAGTGATGAGCTGGGATCTCTTGCACATCCAGATTTTAGAAGTGCAAAAAAAAAAAAAAAAAAAAAAAAAAGCACTGTACTTACAAAGGTTTAAAAGATTTTGAGAAAAACTGCTCTCTTCCTTTGCACTAAAACTGAAGAATTGCTTTCAGCTGGTGTAGATACTTCCTCTGAGTGTGGGTGTCCGTGTTTGCGATGCCTATGTATTTGGATGAATACAAATAAGAGTTTGCGTGTCTCTTTGATTGAACGGATCTCTATGTTTAGTGAATACAAGCCTATGTTCAACTGTAAATAGATGTGGAGACGTGCCTCTTTGGGGAAGCATACCTATAAATATATGCATGACTGGAGAGCTATAGGCTGGTGCATCTATGTACGTATGCCTTAGGTCTGATTTAGACAAGGATGAAGAAATCTACTTAGCCTCTACTCTTCTCTTGTCAAAAGCTACTTTGAATTTTTTAAGTACTGTTTTTATACACTGATATATTCATCCTTCTAGGAGATATGTAATTTCCCCCATTATAAAAATAACATTTGGTCTCTGTAAACGGCTTGGAAGATATAAAAATGTAAAGAGTTCAAATTAAGGTATTTCTTTTTATACTATTCCTTTTCTTTGCCCCTTTTTGCCTTTTCTTACTTCTAGGCTAGTGTTCTTTACATTACTCCCCGCTTCCCTCTGTTTCCCTCATAGTCTTTCCGCATTGTCAATATAGACATCTTCGTACGATGTCAGACAGGAGATAGCCGTCAGCTAATGGGAGCAGTTCTTAGATTCAGAATTTGGCTTATAGCTTAGAAGTTGTTTCTGCCCATCATAGATTAAAGATAAACACGTGGCATTATTAAGGAAATACAATATTATAATGCATTAGATAGAAACTTTGCATATAACAGAACTATAGTATCAGAGATGCTAAGTAGACTACTCTACATAAAATGAATACATCTAGTCTAAATCAGTTGTAATAATAGCTTTCATTTATTGAGCACATCGTGTGGTCCAGGTGCTTTTTATATGGGATATCATTTAAAATACTCCACACAACCTTCGGTCATTCTCTTCTCTTCCTCTACAGATGAGGTAAATGAGGCTTGTAAAGAATTTTCCCAGGGCACAGACAGCTTCCTAATAAATGATAGGATGTAAATTAACTCCCAGTTCTGTCTGATTCCAAATCCTTTGCTCTTAATCCCTATGCTATGCCCAAAAATATATAAGAAAAAGAATTCATAAATTGACTGTAACACAATGAAGAAAATACCAATTTCGGAGCTAAGAGGAACTGAAAGATGGTCCAGTTCATTTCCTCCAATTGACAAAGGAGGAAAGCTAATGTACTGAAGCGTTGGTTTTCTTAATATCACACAACTAGTTAGTGGCAAAGCAGCGGTTAGAACACCAGCCTCTCCTAAGTGTTTAGATCATGCTGGCATGTAGATCAGTGGTTCCTTGGATGGACATTGGCCCCAAATCTCCACAGGGTGTGTCCTCATGAGCCTATTTATATTTTATCAATAAAAATCTCTTTTAGCCCAGGCCAAAATAACTTGCTGATCTAGGCCCTTTTCCTCTTAAAACTCATGCTTGTTTCTGCTTTAGTTTCCTGAGTTGGGAGGGAGAGGTGGATGGGACAAAGTAAGACATGGTCAGACTCTCCAAATTAGAAGAGATCCACAAATTCTGAATGTGACAGAAAAAAAGAACAGAAAGGAAAAAAAAATCAAAAATTTGACTTCGTCCCAGTAAATCTCTGTTTCTTGCCAATGGACGTTCATGTATACGGAACCACCTGTTCTGAGTGAGGCAGGTAATACAGCACAGAGGTAGGAAAAGATTCAGCGTCCTACACCTGAAATTAACATAATACCGTATGTTGACTATGCTGGAGCAAAAAATAACAAAAAAAGATGTGGTGTCCTAAATTTTGACATGTAAGCTATTTGGTTGATCATATCTCTTTGTATTTTTGCTCAGGAACTCCAAATTGTTACAATGTCTGACTAATATCAGAACAAAATCTATACAGCTGGTCAAAGAGATGATCGCATTTCAGGCTGCCATTAAGGACGCTTCATCTTTCTAAGATAAAGCACCTCATTTCTGTCTGAGTTTCTACTCTGTCCCTCTTTCTAGAAATCCTATCTAAAAACCCCACATGAGAAACCTTCACATCTTTGATGAAACCTAACTGAAGTACTTCTATGTAGGACACACACAAACTAGAAATTAACTTCCACAAATCAACAGGGTCCTAGTCTCATTTTTCTCAACAAAGAAAATCAGCAGCGCACTGGTCACCGTGCTGTTAGTGGCTAACTCCATGAGGGTGGAAGCCACTGTGTATGTGTCCCACTGCCAGCAAGGTGCCTGACACAGTTACTAAATAACTGTGCAATGAAAGAATGATTTAAAGAATGAAATGGATCTGTGTAACAGCAGCCATCATAGTTTATTTCTTAACATGTTTGTCTCACTTGATAAATAAACTTTATTTATTTTTATCAACTTCATTGAGATGTGATTCACATGCAGCTCAAACATGTGGTGTATAATTCAGTGGCTTTTACTATACTCACAGAATTGTGCATCCCTCACCATAATTCATTTTAGAACATTTTCATTACCCCAAAGAGAAACTCCACACCCCTGAGCCTTCGTCCCCCCTTCACATCTCCCAATTCTTTCAACTCCCTTATCCTGCTTTAAGCAGTATAATCTCTGTTTCTGTAGATTTTACTATTCTGGGCATTTCATTTAAATGAACCCATACAATGTGTGGCCCTTTGTGACTGGCTTCTTTTACTTAGCATAATGTTTCAAGATTTGTCTATGTTGTAGCACATAGTGTCTATATTGTAGTACTTATTTTTATTGCTGAATAATATAACATTGTATGGATATATCATTTCATCCACTGATAGACATTTGCATTGTTTTTGGCTGTTATGAATAATGCTTTTATGCATATTCATGTACAAGTTTTTGTGTGGACATAGGTTTTCATTTCTCTTGGGTGTATATCTAGGAGTAGAATTACTGGATCGTATAGTAACTCTATGTTAGCCATCAGAGAAACTGCCAGACTGTTTTCCGAAGTGACTGTGTCATTGTACTTTTCCATCAGCAGTGTATAAGAGTTACAATTTTGGGTGGTGCTTTATTTATATCTTCCTCCCAGAACCTAATACAGCATAAAGACATAGTGATACTTTACAAACATTTGTTGAATCGTATAGTCATTTTATTCTCAAGTTTTCTCTTTTTTATTTGAGAGAGAGAGAGAGAGACAGAGCACAAGTGGGGGAGATGGGTAGATGGAGGGAAGGAAGGAGGGAGGAGGAAGGCAGGGAGGAAGGAAGAGAGAGAGAGAGAGAGAGAGAGAGAGAGAGAGAGAGACTCTCAAGCAGGCTCCATGCTCAGCACAGAGACCAATACAGGACTTGATTGCACAACCCTGAGATCATGACCTGAGCCAAAATCAAGAGTCAGACTCTCAACCATCTGGGCAACTGAGGCACCCCTCATCTTCAAGTTTTCTGTGGGTTTTCCTAACTTTCTTGAAAGTGAAAATCATGAATGTTAAGTCGAATAAAAAATATTTTTGATGGTACTGTTTAATACTGTATTTAATTTACTATTTCCTATTGAGTTGATTGTTGGATAATACACATATTAGGGGCAGGGGACATGTATGTGAATAAAAATCATATTTCTGGTATTTTGAACCTCAACTTCTTCCATCCATCAAAGAAACTAAGCGTTTTCTTTAGGGTCTGTAACATTATTCACATAAGGAGGAATGGAGGGCAATCCATATGCTTCTGTATCTGCTGTACAAATAGCACATAATGTTAGACAGTCAAAAATTATATATTTCAGGAGTGATGAAACTGAATTTTGGAAAGACTGATTTACTCATGGTTATATTAGTAGAAAGAGTTGAAGCTGGGCTTTGAATCCAGGTCTTCTTATTTCAAGTGTGTGTGTGTGTGTGTGTGTATTATCCTAGAGGAAATTTTTATAACCTCCCACCATGAAAAATTGGTGTTGGAACAATAACTTGGGCATTTCTTGCTCAAGAATTCTCTGATTTGTATTTGCAAAATGATTGTTGACCTGCTCACAGAGAAGCACCAATATGCACAGTGCAACATGGTGTTTGTGAGACTAAAAGAAGAAAACTTTTCGGCAGAATATCTCAGATTCTGTCCTAAGGTACCTCAAGGGTGAATTTAGATTGGGAACGAATGTACTGAGTTTTGTTCCATCTCTTTAATTCCATTTGGCATTTGTTATATTTAATATGTTAGAGGTATAAAATATCTCCTTAGAACAAAAGTTCATTATGGTATTATCTATTTGTAGAGTCTGTGTAAGCAGAACAGCATCTCCTGGGCCATCTTTCAGAATTACTAAGTGATTGAACTGATTCCTACAAGCTCCTGTCTTAAAGTATCCCCCACTTCTTCCAAAGCCGAAATAAGAAATGGAAACACATATGCTCACATCGAGAAGTAGCATCTATTTTTTGATCCAGCTTTTGTTGTCCTGACATGAAGGGGTTAAAAGAGCTAGTAAGCATAATCTTACTCGTTAAGAGTGACTGGAAGGAAAAGCATGGGATTGTCACTTTTACATTTTAGGATAAAATCTTGCAGATATGGGGTAAAGAGACACTGAAACTAATATATATTGAACATCAACTCTGTACCTTCCCTCTTATGACGTTTATAGTCAATTATCTCAATTAAACCACCCAAAGTGCTGGAAATTCGATGGCCATTGTCATCTCCATCTGACAAATAGAAACTAAGGCTTTTAGAAATTAACTTTGTCTGAGGCTACACAGTTAGAAAATAATAGAGTTTTAGATCACAGATTTATCTGTCATTAGAATCTGTTCTCCTTCCAGTAAACTATATTCTTTCCAGTCAAATTACTATGTCCAGTAAGAAAACCCTCTAAGATACTTGGGGCTGTTCTAGGGAATGTAGAAGTTCTTCCAAATGAAGGATAATTTGATATATTTTCCTCCAAGAACTAAATAAGCACCATTTGAAATTAGCATATTGTATGCAAACATCTGCTGCAAAATTAGCTTCCAAAAGAGCTTGAAAATAGCCTGTCAGATGTTTAGAGTAGATTACACCTCATATTCTTGTTTGCCCTATTGATGCAATTAGCTAACATCTTTTGTGAAAGAGGATATTGAGTAAAATGAAGATCAATACCTATTGTACTAACGACAGATTATTTTTAAGTATTAAAATTCAATAGGACATTTTAAGACCGGTAACCCCACTAACCCCACTTTGCCTATATATTCACTCTGAATGCTCTATGGTAAGAGTCTGTTTAGACAGCAGTCCCAAATCTGTCTTATTGCAAGGGTGTGAATTTAGATGAACATCTCCATAAACCAGAAAGAAAATGGAAATGTAAAACATGAAGAAGTAAACTCAGTCTGAAGCCATGTACTTCCTAGATCTGGAACTGAAAATAGTCCATGGTAGCCTAATGTTCCGCTACAGGAATTAAGAACATCTTCATATAATGTGAACCAAAGTCAGGCTTAATACCAAAAACAAAACAAAACAAAACAAAACAAAAAAGTGTCTGAACTTATTGCTTACCAACAGAAATTGAAAAATCTGTGATCAACATTTTTCTAGCTTTATAGGGATATAATTTATGTATAATATTGTATTCATTTAATGTGCACCAAGTCATGATTTTATATATGTGTGTGATGATTATATATATGTGTGTGTATACACACACACACACACACACACACACACACACACACATATATATAGTGAAATGATTATCACAATAAGTTTAGTTAACATCCATCACCTCACATAATTACAGTTATTTTTCTTCTAAGAGAACTTTTAAAATCTACTTTCTTAGCAACTTTCACGTATACAATTGAGTACCATTAACTATGGTCACCATGTTGTATATTACATTCTTAGAACTTACGTATCCTAACTGGAAGATTGTACCCATTTCTCCCACCTTTCACTCCCTATCTTCTGCCTCTTATAGCCACCAGTTTGTGCTCTGTTCCTATGAGTTTAATTCTTTTAAGATTCTACATAGAATGGGGTATATGTATTTGTCTGACTTATTTCACTTAGCATAATGCCCTCAAGGTCCATCCATGTTGTTGCAAATGGTAGGATTTACTTATTTGTCTTTTATATGGCTGAATAATATTCCGTTATCTTTATAGCACATGTTCCATATCCATCAACCCATCAATGGACACCTAGGGTGTTTCCATGTTTTGACTATTGTAAATTATGGTACTGTTGTAAATAATCAACATGGGAGTACAGATACCTGTTTGAGATACTTATTTCATTCCCTTTGGATATATACTCAGAAGTGGAATTGCTGGATAATTCTATTTTTAATTTTTTTGAAGAATCTCCATACTGTTTTTCATAGTGTCTGCACCTATTTACATTCCCACCAGCAGTGTGCAGGGTTCCCTTTTCTCCCTCACCAACACTTGTTGTCTCTTGTCTCTTTGATGATAGCCATTCTAACAGGAGTGAGTTGATGCCTCATTGTGGTTTTAATTTGTATTATCCTGATAATTAGTGATGTTAGACATCTCATTACGTAAGGCATTTGTATGTCTTCTTTGGAAACGTTGATTCAGTTCCTCTGCCCATTTTTAAAATCAGATTGTTTTTGTTTGTTTTCATTTTGTTTTTTGTTTTTGTTTTGTTTTTTTGCTATTGAGTTGTATGAATTTTTGTATATTTTGGATATTAGCATATAATGTGTGTTTTTTCACCTATTCAGATTACTTTTTTCATTTTTTTATTGTTTTCCTCGCAGTGCAGAAGTCCTTTAATGTAGTTCTGTCTGTTTATTTTTGCTTTTGTTGCCTTTGCTTATGGTGTCAAAATAAAAAAAAATCATTGGCAAGACCAAAGTCAAGGAAAGTATCTGCTATGCTTTAATTAATTAATTAATTAAAATTAAAATTTATTTAATTCCAGCTATAGTTGACATACAGTGTGATATTAATTTCAGGTGTGTGATACATTGATTCAACAATTCTGTACGTTACTCAGTGGTAATCACGACAAGAGTATAAAAGTCCACTTCACCTATGTCACACCCCCCTTCCCCTCTGGTGACCACCATTTTGTTCCCTATACTTAAGAACCTGTTTTTGCTTGTCTCTTGTTTTCTTTGCTTGTTATGTTTTCTTCTAGGAATTTTTGGGGTTTAGGCCTCACATTCAATTCCTTCATCCATTTTGAAATGATTTTTGTGTGTGGTATAAAATAGGGGTCCAGTTCATTTTATTGGATGTGATCTAGTTTTCCTGATATCATTTATTGAAGAGATTATTCTTTCCCCATTGTATATTCGTGGCTTCTTGGTCATAACTTAATTGACCATATATGCATGGATTTGTTTCTGGGCTCTCCATGCTGTTCCATTGATCTATGTCTCTGTTTTTATGCCAACAATGTAGTGTTTTGATTACTATAGTTTTGTAATCAGAAAACGTGATGCCTCCAACTTTTTTCTTTCTCAAAATTGCTTAGGCTTCAGGGTCTTTTTGTGGTTTTATACAAATTTTAAGATTGTTTATTCTATTTCTGTATAATACGCCATTGGATTTTGATGAGGATTACACTGGGTCTATAGATTGGTTTGGGTACTAGGGACATTTTAACAATATTAATTCCTCCAACACATGAGCATGGAATATGTCTCCATTTATTTGTGTCTTCTTCACTTTCTTTCATCAGTATTTTATAGTTTCCTGTAATCTTCCACCTCCTTGGTTAAATTTATTGCTAGTAATTTTATTGTTTTAGATGCAATTGTTAATGTGATCATTTTCTTAATTTCTCTTTCTGATATTAGAGATAGCCCAGCTTTGGCAGACCTACAACCCTATTGTTAGATGCCACTGAGATTTTATGGATGTTTGTTACATCCAGCAAAACAGCAAAATTGGTACTAGAAGTTGGGTAATGCTGTTATAGAAAACCTGACTATGTGACAGGATGTAAGGAACTACTATGGAAAACTATTTAAAAAGTACCCTATATTATGTAATAACAGATATTTGGCAAAAACTATCACCCAGGTTAACTTGGAAGACAAAATGTGAGTGAGTATCTCAGCCTACTAGAAGGGCGTATTTTTTAGGGCCCTTTTCAGCAGTGGATAAGGGGAAAGAAGGAAAGAAGTGTCCCCCAATCCCAGACAGTGGGGATAAGAGTCAGGAAGGACAATTGACTAGGAAGCTACTTCTCAACAGAGAGAAATCTGTGAACATTTGCCTCCTAGAGTTTCAGAATTGCTATGCTATGACTATTGATTCTGTGTGCTTCTCATTTAATTATTTTTGAATGGGAGTGTTAATTGTGGCTATTCTGTCCCTAACTAGAGAAGAGTATTGTTATAGAACAGATTGCTGCTCAGAGAGGTGAAAGATTAAAAGTAGGGAAAACTAATATGAAATATAGATGATGGACTCAGAAGCCACAAACACAAATTTAATAGGCATTATAGAGTTAGTTAATAGAGGACATTGAAGAGAGGCACTATCTGAAGAAATAGTGGTCAAATAATTTCCCTAAAAATTTTTATTCATGTCTGGTAGGTTTATAAATAAGCAAGACAATCTGAGATACTGTTTTGTGGTGTCTACGAAAATTCCACATATGCCTACTCTGTGACCTAGCAACTCCTCTTCTAGATATAAGCTTATAAGAAATGTGGGCATACGCCTACCAAAAGACATGTATAGGAATGTTTATGGCAGTTTTATTCATAGTAGCTAAAGTTGGAAACAACTTTATATATCCATCCAAAGAATGTAAAATGAAAGAGAAGTGTGTTCATGAGTGGACTACTGCATAGCAATAAAAAAAAAAATAATTGATTACTGTTCCATGAACCAACACAGATGACTCTCAGAGATAGAAAAGAACAAAAGAAGCCATACAGAAAAATTGTTAGGATTCTATTTACAATTGGTAATATTAGTCTGTGATAGCACAAGTCAGATTAGTGGTTAACACAGGCGGTAGACATTGACTGGGCATAATGGGCCTTCTGAAGTGTGTTGGAAATACTCCATAGGATAGATCTGGAGGGTGTAATATGTAGACATTCATAAATAAAAATCCACAGAGACATGCACATAAAATTTGTATACTTGTGTGTGTTATTCATCAATAAATAAATAGAAATTTTCAGGACTGAAAATGGCATGATTCTTAGATCGAATGTTCTCACTCCTATATCTCTACTGTGTCCCTTGGGCCTCTGGCTTTCTGAATTAGTTTTTTTTCAGAAACTAAACCTGTTTTCCTAAAGCATGTCTGTTGGGGCTGGAGCGTGTTGGCAGAGGCGAAGACCTCGCCAGGGCTATCAACTTTTTAATATGAAATATTTTAAAAATTCCCTGCTTTTAGATCATTTATTCTCTTGTGTCTTTTTTGGTCTCCAATGTCCTCAAGTCCTAAACCTCTCAGAGATGAGCAGGACAATCTAGCTGCCCTTCTCACATCGTCCCCTGTATTCAGCTAGTTAATTACATTCATCCCTGTGCTTTCTGTCCACCTAAAATTCAGTGAAGCCTTCCATTCTCTGGAGCCTTGCCCTTCCCCATTCTCTCTGTCCCTCTGTGTGTGTAATTGTGTTTTAATGGAATTTGAAAGGGAGATGGACAAATATTTGATCTATAAATTCATTAGAACAGTTAGAACTCCAGACCCATGAGATACAGATACATAGGTTTGGCTGACTTACATTTGGGAGACATTCCACACCTTTTCACACAGAAGAAAGCCCAGGATGCTACCATTCAGGACTCCCAACTCCACCAGGAACTTAGGGAGCCTCCCCTAAGACTGAGACTAACCAGAATAAAGAATTAGAGAAGATGGTTTAAGGATTTTACTTTCTTAGGATTTTGAATTGCAAGGGCAAGGAGCTTAAATATTTGGCCTTTAATTCTCCCTTGATAATTTAATAATGCAAGAGAGTTTGTATTATGCAAAATTGGGTAGTGGGATATTTTATGTTGATAAAAATACTTCATGGTAATTTTATGGAGTCATTTATGTTCGTTGCATAGCCTCTAACGGGCTATATACCACAGAATGGCAGAAAAACACTTGAAGTGGGAATTATAATAGTGAGATACCAATTTTGGGCTATATGATAGTCTTTGGGCTAACTTAATTAATGCATGATGCAGACCCATTTCAGAATTCCGAGTCAGGGAGGGGGAGGAGCCAAAGATGAATTTCCCACACCAGTTCCAAGAATATAGGCAAGAAAGCAATGTTGTGTATTGAAAAAGTGGCCCATGAAGTTGGGAGCTGATCTTCTTCCTTGAGGGACGTTGTTTTACCCTTAAGTTATTGGGGGAAATGAAAGTGTAGACCATGGGAAGTATTATGGACTTCATGTGGGTTTAAATCACAGCTCAGACACTTACTAACAGTGTGATCTTGAGCAAGTTACTTACTCTTTCTATGCCTCTAATTATTCATCATTAAAAGGGAGATGTGTAGAGTTTTGGTAAATACTAAATATTTTAATAAATATAAAAGTTCTTAGAATTGAGGGTAATAATAAGACAGACCCCATGTAAACATTATGCGCATTTCAATTCTCTTTCTCTCCATATTTCTACCATGGTCCTTGAGGAGATTTGGGACTGTGGCCTCGCCCCAAAGCAACCTCTCGGACAGATGAGCCTAGAGAAGGGCTTTGTGCAGTTCTGGGCAGATACATTTAATTCCAGAGGAAATAATAACGGGCCACAGGGAAAACCATATTCTCCACCTCAGTTTTACCAATAGTGAGTTATATACTTTGATCACCCCTCTGTTTCACATCTGTGTCTGTCAACTGATTCTGCTCTTGGTGGTGCAGTGGCATGGAGAGGGAGCGTGATTAGTCATCACACGGCAATCTTCAAATAACATATTCATTTACTATTCTATTTATAATCTTTTACATTCCATAAGAGACAGCCTATAAGGAAAACAAGAATATTTAGTAGAATCATTAATATATACATAGAGTCGGATAGTTTAAAATATCAGGAGATCATTAAAATCATTGAAAGTCCAGATCAATTAAATATTAAAAGATAACTTTGAACATCGTGTCAGCCAAAGCCAAATGCTAACTTCTCAAATTAACTTTCTGGTGTCACTTTGTAAAGCAGGGCCAGGAAGAACCAAGAGACTAGTCATTGATGTGATGAAAAAGAAAGCACTGGTGTAGTTAAACATCACTATTTTATGTATAATTTAAAAAATAAGTTGTTATCAAGAAATCCCGAGGAACATAGTGGTTTGTTGTATAGCACTGACATGTATGCTAGAATTCACTATGTGAGTTTAATTTTTTATGCAGTAAGAAAAAAATCTATGTATGATTTCTGAAGTAAATATGGTCAAAAAGAAAACAAAATTTGCATTAAATTTTATGGCTGTGCAAAGAAAATAATTGATACTTCAGGTTTCGGTGTCAATAATGTCAAAAGACTCACAAAATAATCTTCTTAGCAGTTTTTTTTTTTTTTTTCAACGTTTATTTATTTTTGGGACAGAGAGAGACAGAGCATGAACGGGGGAGGGGCAGAGAGAGAGGGAGACACAGAATCGGAAACAGGCTCCAGGCTCCAAGCCATCAGCCCAGAGCCTGACGCGGGGCTCGAACTCACGGACCGCGAGATCGTGACCTGGCTGAAGTCGGACGCTCAACCGACTGCGCCACCCAGGCGCCCCTCTTCTTAGCAGTTTTATGTATACAGGCAAGAATAGAAAAATACCCAACTGCTCACCACGATTAGAATAGAGAAGCAAATTGTATTTCAGTCAGTCACTCAAATACTATATGGCAATGAAATATTATAGTGCTGTAAAAAAGAATTCAAGAAAAGGAAGCAAAAAATAATTAAGAAAATATATTGAAATGAGTCAAGAGAATGCAATTTTAGCATATCATTTGGGAATATGGAGATAAATCCTGGGAGGCACAGCAGGAAGAGATCATTACAGCTGCCTGAAGGAATCAGGACTAAAGAACATGACGAGGTAAGGCAGCTAATTATAATTTTAAATATAAGCTATGTTTACCTTGGAGAACCGTAAAATACAATATTGCAGGACCGTAAAAATGATCATGTAAGCTGAAACTGGGCAAAGCAGTGTCAGTAACTAATGAGAAAAATCACAATTGTTCTTTCACCTTAAAAAATTTTTGTCAAAACATTAAAATCTGTCAATTATATTTGTGTAGGAAAATGGAAAAAAAGCTATTTAATAAATAACTATCGATTTACTAATTATAACTATAAAATCATACAATTTTTATTAATTTAAAAAATATAATTAACATTATATATAGCGATAATTATATTGTTATACTATAATTGTATTTATATAAAAGGATACATTTTATAAATTATTTATTAATGAATCAATTAATTTAAAATGTCCATGAAGTACTTCCTTAAATATTATGCCAAATACGTACGTATTGAGTACACTGTGGTTTAAAATATTAGAAAGCTTGAATTACAATGCTTTATTTCTTTGTAGAAAACTCATCGGGAGTAATTTGAACAGTGCTTGCCTTTCACTTCTCATCATAGAACTTACAGTAGAGAGCAGGTATCTTTTCTGAGCTTTGACAAATTGTCCTACTCCACTCTTATTTTGAATCAACTGGTAGCATTTTATCCTTTGTGCTTTCAGTCTTGAGAAAAATGCCTGAGAGATCCCTCAATGTGAAGTTGTTTTCCAGTGCAACTTCCTCTGGAAGTCTCCATTCCTTTGGTCTCAGTTGCTCCCCTCATCAATGATTAGGAGTCGACCTTTGCTCAGTTCCTCTGGTGGCATATCTACAGGCTCTCAAATAATGGCTGTGTCCATATTCCCACGGTCTGCTATGTCTTCTGGGAATTCACTGATGGTAGATTCAAGTTCCCCTTCCAGCACTATCTCTTTCCCCTGCTTTGCTGCACTTTCATCTTTGTTAGCCCATTTCTTCTTTTTTTTTTTAATATGAAATTTATTGTCAAATTGGTTTCCATACAACACCCAGTGCTCATCCCAACAGGTGCCCTCCTCGATACCCATCACCCACCCTCCTCCGCTCCTTCCCACCCCCCATCAACCCTCAGTTTGTTCTCAGTTTTTAGTCTCTTATGGTTTGGCTCCCTGCCTCTCTACCCTTGTTTTTTTTTTTTTTTCCTTCCCCTCCCCCAGGGTCTTCTCTTAAGTTTCTCAGGATCCACATAGGAGTGAAAACATATGGTATCTGTCTTTCTCTGCCTGACTTATTTCACTTAGAATAACACTCTCCAGTTCCATCCACGTTGCTACAAAGGGCCAGATTTCATTCTTTCTCATTGCCACGTAGTATTCCATTGGGTATATAAACCACAATTTCTGTATCCACTCATCAGTTGATGGACATTTAGGCTCTTTCTATAATTTGGCTATTGTTGAAAGTGCTGCTATAAACATTGGGGTACAAGAGCCTATTTCTTCTTTAGATTATCCATTTTTATATAATATCATATGGTTTATCACTGGGAGATGAGGAAGCAACCACTGTAAGCTTTGTTCTCTGTGCGTGAACAGAGTAACAGATGTACAGAGACGAGTCAACCAACAGATTTTGGAAGAAGTGACATGATTGGTCACTGCATGATAATGTGCACTTGTTATTTACATATTGATTTCTGGGCTCAAGAGCTAGCAGGGGAGTTTGCACTTTATGTAATTACTCACAATTAATACACCATGGCAACTGAAGTTTGAACCATGCTGTTGGGAAGCTGGTGTTGTTTAACTAAACCATGGAAACTTAACTACATAAATGTTCCAGTTATATACTTTCCACATCTCTGTTTGATATAAACACATTTGCAGGTATCCCAGGCATCAGAAGGTTTCTCCTCCTTTTTGATTCATCTTAATTCGTTTCTTTGTGGAGAAGTTATTGAGGAGACACAAAGGGAGATTAGCTATTTTCTTCAAAACTTACAAAATGATTGAAGTTCCCATGTAATGAAGTAAAGTAGAAATAGCCAGTAGAGGCAGAAAATGTTTCCTGCTATATGTAAGTTGGAATTCATGCTCCATGGCTATACATGATATTAAATAATATTTTTTGGATAAATAAAAAATAGACCATTATCTAAAATCAATTAGATTGTTCTGCTCATGAGAGTATCATGTCAGATGGGATGAGGAAATGTTGGGACAGGAAGTAGTAATAAGGGACAGTACTCAGGGGTGGTAGATCTTGGCATTGACTTTCAAAATCGTGCATTTACTTTTTTCAGTGAAAAACAGAGTACTTACATTGAGAACAGACTGATGTTGACTGGGTATGTCTAATACATTGGCTCATGCTCCACATACAACACTGATTTTCTTTTTCTTTTTGTCTGTGTAGATTTCCAATGCTTTGGTCTCGATTTTTACCCTCTCTCTCCTTTAAGGTCAGCAGCATATGTTTGCACTTTGATATCTCCTTCATTTCCAAAGAACTGTTTGTGTGTGCTATATAATGAAAATGTGTTAGCTCTTTGGTTCTAGTTTCCAATATGGCAGCTACAGTGCTATTCTTGATTCAAGTTTACAGGGACATGATAATAGAGCAGGTACTGGTAATATCAAGTTCAGCATCTATTTTGTCCCAAGATCCAACTTATTATACCTTTTGAACAAACATATTAAAAGATGGCACAGAAAATCCTGTAAGTGAAAAGAAGGATAGCCGTTCTCTTTTTCAGTCCTCTCATTTTACTGATGAGGAAACCGGACTGTGAGGAATTATGAACTTTTCGTGAAGTTAGTAGATCAAACTGGACTACAACACAGTCATTTGATTGCTAGGTCATTGATCTTTATGCCACCTTGTGTTTCTGTAGGCTGGCAACAATAAGAATAGGCTCAGAGATCATTTTAAAACAGTCTATAAGGCACAGTTAGTACTGTATTGAAAAAAATTATCTCCAAAGATATTTTCTCTGCTGAGAAATGATTTGTGCCAAATAAGACTGTGGTAATTCATAAGCTCTTGAGACAGTTGCCTTGCACATCTCCCAACTAGCTCAAACTGTGTCTGTTGAACTAAAACACATCAAACTGGAATCCAATTGAACGGGTCCCTTGGATAACCATGATGACTACACAGGTCCAATTTGCCTGATGAGTTGAGTGGAGACGAATTGCCTAAGAGTCAGATAATTTAACTGGAAAATGTTCACTTGTAGATGTGGTCATGGTGAAAAAATAGCAGCTCTTAAAAGTCTATTTTGAATTCCCAGAAACTTTCTGAAGTCAAGGACCACCATTTACATATATTTACATAAACCATATGTAATGTATCTATATCCATATCTTCCCAATTCCTTTGGCAAATGAAGATTATATCATGATTGATTGGCATGTGGAGAAATAGATTTATAATTAATCTTGCAACTTTTCTTGTGAACAACTTGTTTGGGAGTGGTAAGGTCATAAGGCCAAACAGATACATATTTGTGTATCTTTCTTTTGTCTTATAACTAAATTAAGACAGAATCTTAGTAGATTAGATTGTTCTTTCTGAGCCTAGACTAGAACTCCTATCTCACAATTCCTAACTAAGTTCTCTTTCTACTATATTCTATGAATTGTTAGTTGTCCTTTTTGAATACCCTCATTGATGAGATAAGAAAGCAGTTGTGTCTTTAGTCTACTGGTCTGTTTCAACATAGTGTCCTATTCAAAAGAAATGACAATCTAATATCCAAAAACGACTGAAGAGCTATTGATATTCTAATGGAAGTGTGAATGAAAATCCTCCCTGGAGTTCCATTCACACATCGTACAATATTCATAACCCTTCTTTATACCCATCTGTCTCCCCAGAGCTCGTCGAAGTAGAGGTTGTCAATTGCGCCATCTGTCACTTTAACCATCCTGCACTTTAAAATCCAGCACGCAAGGGCTTTTGTATTTCTTATCACTCTGCTCTTTGCCTTACGGGTTTTTCCTTCTACAGAGAGTTCCTATGCCCCTCCCAATGCAAATCAGCCCAGTCTACCCCTTATGCCGCTTTGCACAAATTCAGAAACGAATGCATGATGAGAAAGGCACTTTTTGCATTGTTTTGCTTTTGCAAAGAGAAGAGAGGTTTATGAATGCAACATTGATGCCTTTTACTTTCACGTATCCTTTTGAGAGTTGAGGTCCTTTCCATATAATGAGGCAAAGTATACACCTGTACATAAATTATGACTCTATTTTATTTGACATTTTTGTGTCTTCAAGTCTCTTCTCACATCTCTTTATTCCTCGGTATCTACGCCTATAACCAGTAGCCCTGTGTGAAGAAAGGAAAGCCTGAATGAGTTCTGTAGAACAAGGGAAGATATAGATTCATACATAAGTGAACAGGATTTTATGTTTGGGTTTCTGTGTCTCCATTCTCAATTCTCTTTATCCCTGTGTAGCAATATCTGTGCCCAGAAAGTAACAGGGTGGATGAAGACTGTAATAATAATCACTTTGGTTATATTTATATAAATAACAATACTAAAGCCATTTTGTGATGTTATTGAATATAGCAAAGACAAACATAATTTATTCAAATGTATGATTTGAGATAGACACGAACAAAAGGAATAATCGTTGTATTATTCAGCCACCACAGTTCTATTATTTTACATATAAAATATCTTCCATTAAATAAACTTTTATTTTTAATTTGGAGTCAGAATGATATTACTGTTATCCTATATCATATTGTATTTAACTAAATTAGTGGCCATAAAAATATTGCCCATATTACTGACTCTTTTTTTTAATGTTATTTATTTATTTATTTGTTTTATTATTTTTTTATTTCTTTTGAGAGAGAGGGACAGAGTGTGAGTGGGGGAAGAGCAGAGAGAGAGGGAGAAACAGAATCCAAAGCAGGCTCCAGGCTCTGAGCTGTCAGCACAGAGCCCAACGCAGGGCTCGAATTCACAAACCGCAAGATCATGACCTGAGCTGAAGTCAGACGATTACTGACTGAGCCACCCAGGTGCCCCTGGCTCTTTTTAAGTGGGACAATGATAAGATGAGGACTATGTTTCTTCCCCTTGAATTTGGTTAGAGCCTCTACCTGCTCTGACACACACAGGGAGCAGGTAATACTGTGTGACTTCTGAATCTAAGACTTTAAGGGGATACAGTTTCCTCCTGGCTTTCTTTTGTTACATACATCTTTGGATCCCGGAGGCTCCAAAGAAGTCTGGCTATCCTGAAGCTTCCAGGCCAAAGAGACCATTTGGAGAGAATACAAACAGTGATCCTTAACCACTGTTCTAGCTTTTGAGTTTTCCCAGCTCAAGCATCCATATGAGGGATAACGCTTCAAATGACCTCAGGCTCAACCACCATGTGTAGAAATTAAAGAAAATACTCTTGATCAGTGAACCAAGGAAGAAATCACAAGGGAAATTAGAAAATAGCTCAAGACAAATGAAACAGAAACATAAAATATCAACATTTATGAAATGCAGCAAAAGCAGTGCTCAGAGGGAAATTAATAGCTAATAATTCCTACATTAAAGAAAAAAGAAGAGAGATCTAAAATCAATAACCTAACTCTATACCTTGGACAAGTAGAAAAGGAAAGGAAAAGTTACATTCAAAGCCAGCAAAAGGAAGGAGCTAATAAAGATTAGAGCAGAGATAAATGAACAGAAAATAGAAAAACAACATAGGAAATTAACAAAACCAAAAGCTGAATCTTTGAGAAGATCAACACCCATAAAACATCAGTATACTTAGAAAAGAAGTGAAAAATGCAGGAAAGGAGAAAGTAGAGAACAAGATAAGAAAAGATGAGAAAATAATCAAAGTGGTGGCTTTCACCTTCCCCAGAAGAATGAACTTACTTGAGTCAATAGCAAAGGCTGAAAATTGGGTAGAAATGATAGAGTAATTACTGACGTATAGAAAAGGAAAGTTGACTGAAATCCCTTGATGTAGTAAGGAAAGTACAAGCCAGCAGCCATCCATAAAGAATGGAGAGGTAGAGTTAATGATTGATTTGAATGAAAAAGTTTAGAGCAATGAAGAGAATTGCTAAGCATCAGCAAGAGTCCAATTGAGGTTAGATAACATGACATTTGCCCTAAATTTAATTGACAAAATTAATTTTTGTTTCAATTTTTATTTTTCTTTTAGAGAGAGAGTGAGTCGGGGAGAGGGAGAGAGAGACACACAAAGAGACAGAGAGAAAGAATCCTAAGCAGGCTCCACACTCAACATGGAACCAGACACAAGGCCTGATCCCACAACCCTGGGATCATGACCTGAGCTGAAATTAAGAGTTGGACACTCAACCATCTGAGCCACCTAGGTGCCCCAAAGAATTAATTTTTAAAAATGCTTAGGTATCTGCTCTCTATCAGAAAACTAGGTGCTTAATATTCAAAGTTGAATAAGATAGTCTTCACCTTCAGGGTGAATAGGGTGAGGCGATATATATATTTAGGGACCTTTCTACTCCAGTGATTGTCAAAATTTATGAGCCTTAGAAATTATCCCAATGGCTTATTAAAACACAGATAGTTGGTGCCACCCTCAGAGCTCCTCATTCAGGTGGTTTGGACTGGAGCCCAAGGATCCGTGTGTCTGATTCTTTGGGGCTGCTACTTGGACGAACCACACTTTGAGACACCGTGCTCTACAAACGCTGTAAGTTGTTGCTCCTGTTGGTGATGTTAAAACTCTTTTTTTTTCCTCCATTTTCTCGGTCATGTTCCTCTGCTATGTTACTCTCTTCCTCACTGGACCACACTGCTTGTCTTATCTGCTTGAATCAGCCTCTCTTCACCTCTGGCCTCTGTGTGGATAATTGCACCTGCTCAGCAGGAAAGGCAAGCATTGTTTTTTTTTCATTTGAGAAATAAGGCAGCTGGAAATTTTAAGTGGCTTCCTCATGGTTGTGTAGCCAGTTATTGACCCAACCAGGATTTAGAGCGTGTTTGTTTCTCTCAGCCTCATGCCCTCGGCAGGACAACACAGAGGTAGTCTTAGCTGAAGCTCTGAGAAGGGGCAGACATCACAGAAAAGCACTCACTGAGGGGTGGAAATCAGACTTCTGTGACCCTCCTCTGCTTTTCTTCTAGTTACGAGATAGTAATTAAACTATGACATTTGAGTGCAGGTGGAAGATGTCTCATAAAATCAGGCAGACTTCTGGATTAGCAAGGTGACTGACCGGCATTCCATGACTTGGTCTCTCTGAGAGGTCCGTAAAATATCTGCACAGCCTTAAATAGAAAACCTATAACATCAAAGAATGAACACCCAAAACAAGTTACTGGTAGAATCTGAGAGGAATTAACACTAACTTAAGATCTATAAACTGCAATAAAAAGCCATTAATCTGCAGTTTATATTGATGGCAGTGCTGCTTAAGAGAAAATATTCTGCCTGGCATGAAGGACTGTTTGGGGATGCCTCTTCCCACCTCTGCAGTCTTCTGTCTATATAAGAAGTCCCATGGGTTGTATCGAGCAGAGACCCAGACAGTGGTCCTTCTGCTGCCTTATTAGCTCACTGAGATTAATCCTGTCCTGCCCTGTGTATCCTCCCATAAGTGCCTCTTCCCACATCCATTTCCTTCTTTTTTAAAAAAATTAATTTATTTATTTTGAGAGAGACAGAGACAATGTGAGTGGTGGAGGGGCAGAGAGAGAGAATCCCAAGAAGACTCATCACTGTCAGTGGAGAGCCCAATGTGTGGCTCAAACTCAAGAACCGCGAGATCATGACCTGAGCTGAAACCAAGAGTTAAGCCTTTAACTTACTGAGCCACCTAGCTCACCCCCACCCCCTGCCAGCATCCCTTCCAATAGAAGAATTTCCCATAACAGAACACAGTTAAGGGTTGAAGAGGGCAATCACTGAAGGCAGCAGCAGTATGGGCAGAAATGGGTCAGGACTGGAGAAGCCACGTAAGCAGTGCTCCTTTGGACATGGTGGGAGAAGAGTTCCTAGACACAGAAAACCACAACTAGATCATTCCCAGAAACACTCTTTTCTTTACAGGAAACAAAAAAGAACATGCACCATGTGATGGTTAATTCGATGTGTTGACCGGACTGGGCTATGGGACTCCCAGGTAGCTGATAAAACATGACTTCTGGGTGTGTCTGTTTCCAGGGGAGATGAGCTGTGTGAATCTGTAGACTGAGTAGAGGAGATCTGCCCTCACTAGTGTGAGCAGGTGTCATCCATTCCCTTGAGGGCCTGAATGAAACAAGAAGGTAGAGGAAGGGGGATACTTTATTCTTGGTTCTTCTTGAGCTGGGACATCAGTCTTCTCTTGACCTTGGACATGGAAACTCCTGGCATCTTGATTCCAGGACTTGAACTAGTGCCATCCCTCTTAAGCCTTACACCTTGTACCCTGGGGCTTAAGCCTTGGACCCTGGGGCTCCCCTGGTTCTCAGGCCTTCGGACTCATAGTGAAATATACTACCAGCTTTCCTGCTTCTCCAGCTTGTTTATGGCATATTTGCAGACATCGTGGGACTTAGCCTCCATTTTCATGTGAGCCTATTCCCATTATAACTCTCCTCTTGTGTCTCTCTCTGTCTATCCTATTAGTTGTGTTGCTCTGGGACTGATGCACACCGGGTCCAGGATACTCTGGAATAGTTTTCAGAATACTCAGAAATATCCAGATTCAGAATATCCAGAATACTCTGGGTACTCCAGAACAGTTTTCACCCCAGTACAGTCTGACTCAGCGGTGTAGTTATCTAGTACCTCTCTAGTTTGATACCTGCCAAGAGGATTCGAAAAACAACTGAGGTACAGTGATAATAATTAAGAAGAAGCTTTATCTTTGTTTTCATCTTTATCTCTCTCTCAATAAACATTATGCTTTGCTAGAAGGTAGCTCTTATTTCAAGGATAACTAATAGAATGGATAACTACAGTATCTGAAGCCTGAGAGGGAAATAGAGTGCAAAGTTAACATACTTCTGAGAAAGTATTTCAAAAAACAGACATAAAATTTAGAATATATCAGTTCTTGTGTTCTCAATAAAATATAAGAGGATATGACCTCTAAGATATGAGAAACGAACAATGAATTGATAAGACTACAGTTTGAGATGAGAAAAAGCTTTGAGAGGCAGATATAAACAAAAAGGCGATAAAAATGATATGGTAGCTTATAATAAAATTAAAAATAAACGGGTGGAATAAAATATGTATGAGAACAAATAAGGACAAAGAGGCAATACAGAAAATTAAATTAGTGATGAGCAAGATGAACTTGAGATATTCCTTAAGGAAATGCAGAGGAAATGGAGAAAATGAAACATATTATTAAAAAGTTGAAATACTTCCTCCCTTGGCAGTGTGACCAATAAGGTGCTCTGAGAACTTCACCCCACTTTCCCAAAAGTAGAATTATCTTTTGGATAGGACACATTTAAAAATGTATTTCTAGTTTCACAATTCTACCCAGCCCTTTAAGAGTAAGGGATTTTCTTAGGAATGGCAAGTAATAGACAAGTCCAAGAGCCGGGTTGGTGACAATTGCCTGTAACAGCATTACCATCAGGATTCTTAGCCCTGAGTCAGCTGAGAGGCCCAGGTTTGAGCCCAGGGTCCTGCACTGAGTCCAGACATCCCATGTGCTAGACTCTGGCTCCCGGAAGAGGCAGAAGCGAACTTTACCTGGAGGAAAATCATCCTGAATTGAGACCCACAGGCGTTTTTTGTTTTTTTTTAAAGGAGTTTTAAAATTTCACAAAATGAAATGTAATTGTGAAATCTAAAATTCAGTTGATGATTTCAACAGCACACACATACCCCTAAGAGATTAAAATTTTTGAAAAATGACTCCTATGTATCACTATACACTAAATAACAATAAAGGCAAGAAGAAGATCTTAAAAGCAGGCAAAGAGAAATGACAGACTTAAAATGAATGCAGGTGGACAGCAGACTCAAAAGCAGCAACAGAAGCCAGATGACAGTGAATTAATAGACTCGTGGTGTTTAGAGAAAATGACCGTCAAGTACAATTGCATGCCCAGCAAGATAACCTCTTAAGGGCAAATGAAAAATGAAGACATTGTAAGTGAAACAAAAATAAGAATTTGCCAAGTAATGGAACTTCTCTAAAGGAACTTCTATACATCAGTAAACTACCCAACAGAAGAATGGGCCAAACCATGAATAGACTTTTTACAAATGAGAACACACAAATGGTATATAAACATGCTAAAAGATATTCAAAAGTGCTATCAGAGGTATGTAAATTAATAGCACAATGAGACAGGATTTTAAAACAATTATACTGACAAAAACTAGAAACTTCTGAAAGTATCAAGAGGTGTAGATCAGCTTGACTTTTTATAAATTGGTAATGGGAATATAAATCTGTGAAAAGAGACTGAAAACAATTTGGTAGTATTTTATAAACATGAATATTCACATTACCTATGACCTAGCTATTACACTCTTAGACAAAGCTCTAGGGAAACATGTGAAAGTGCATTGGAGAACACATCTAGAAATTGTTCATTGCAGCTCTAATCTTAGAAACTAGAATCAATGTACTTTGCCTATTGTCAAGAGAATGGGTAAATAAAAAATGCATACACACAATATGTTATATATAACCTATAACAATAATAACAATAGGTTATTATAGAGCAATGACAATAAACTCTAGCTACGTGTAACATGAAGAATTTTAGGAACATTACATTAAATGGTCAGGGAAAAGTAAAAGTCATCCCAGAAATCTACAGGTTGATAGAATTTTTACAAATCTTAAAATTAAGCAAAATTAATCAACAGACTGTCATGGATATGGATATGTATACATATACGTATTGTATAACAATTTTAAAATGCAGAGGGATGACAAAAACTAAATGACACCAGCCCCTTCTTGGATAGAGATCCAGGAATGGTTAAGCAAGGAGTGCACAGGGTAAATTGGGATTGCAGTGTTGGTAATGTTTAGTTGTGAAGCAGCATGGTAAGATTGCTAATATTTTGTATTGTGCGTTATAACTTACATTTATGTCATCTATAGGGTTGTTTTTGCATGACAACTCTTATATTAAAATATAAAGAAAAAATAGGGGCACCGGGGTGGCTCAGTCTGTTAAGCATCCAACTTCAGCTCAGGTCATGATCTCATGGTTGGCGAGTTTGAGCCCTACATCGAGCTCTGTGCTGACAGCTCAGAACCTGGAACCTGCTTCAGATTCTGTGTCTCCTTCTCTCTCTGCTCCTCCCCCGCTCATGCTGTGTCTCTCTGTCTCTCAAAAATAAATTAATGTCAAAAAAAATTTTGTTAAAGAAAAAGTAAATATAAAAAGGAACAGTTGACAAATCTGTTTCATTTTAGATATAAATTACTGATAATTTGACTTCCTAAAGAACAGAAAAAAACAAATGGAAGTGAAGCAGTAGCCACAATAGAAAACAAAACAAAACAAAAGATCCAGAGCTGAAGAAAATCTGAGTCAGTTAAAATCATTGATAATAACATACTTTAATGTTTTTTTTTTTCTTAAAATGTGCCCCTGTAAAACATCATGGAAATGTGGCGACCCCTCTCCCAAAAAATAAAACAAAAACAAAAGTAAACAAAAATAGGAGATTTCTTGCCAAGAAAGAATTAAGATTCTGGACAGAACACGACTTTTATTTACTTCTGTGTTAGTATAAAGCAAGGGACAAAGGGTTACATGTCTAGCCTGACAGTCCATGGAAGGAAGATGAATGAGTGAGAAGTATAACAGGTTTCTAACAAAGGAAGAAAGAAAGAGCAGCTAGCTTCAGATTTATCCTTTCCAATTAATAAAGGTGGGAAGACAATGAAGCAAATTTGTTAACAGAATTAAAATTTTAATAGTGGAAAATGGAAGCAATTCAAATGACCAGTGATAGGAAAATTGTCAGATTTAGCTATATTCATACCAGAAATATTATCTATGCCCTGAAAATAAGATTACAACTTGACTAATACTCCTCAAACCTGTCAAGGTCATCAGAACAAGGAACATCTGAAAAACTGTCCAGCCTCAAGAAGAGCCTTACTCCCAAGCAATAATCAAAGATGTGAAAAAAGATTTTCAAACATAATTGTTTATTTCAATACTATTTATATTAGTGATAATATGAAGCAAACTAAGTAGTAACAATAAAATATTGAAAAATTCTGATACATGCCTACTATAAAAGCACTATTTGTGTTATTAATCAGATTTCAAGACATGAATTAAATGAGATAATAACATATCAAATAATAAAGCAGGTTACAAAATAGTATACAGTATAATTTCTGCATCAGTCTGTTCTCAGAATATGTGATAGGCCTATTTAAAGGTTTTTTTTTCGGGGCGCCTGGGTGGCGCAGTCGGTTAAGCGTCCGACTTCAGCCAGGTCACGATCTCGCACTCCGTGAGTTTGAGCCCCGCGTCGGGCTCTGGGCTGATGGCTCAGAGCCTGGAGCCTGTTTCCGATTCTGTGTCTCCCTCTCTCTCTGCCCCTCCCCCGTTCATGCTCTGTCTCTCTCTGTCCCAAAAATAAATAAACGTTGAAAAAAAAATTTTTTTTAAAAATAAAGGTTTTTTTTTTTCTCAGTTAAGTCCTCATGATGACCTGGATACAGCAGGTAAGACCATAGTGGCCATTTGACTTAACTAAGCTCTCTGTTAGCCAGTGGTCTTGGGTATAGTTGGGTACAAATTTTGGCTACTCAAGGATAAAGGAAACTATTTAGAACAATTGGATTCACTCTATTAGAGAGTTGGAATTTTTAAATAAAGACTTGAGCAATTTTTAGTAGATATGTAAGTCAAAAAAAACAAAACAGAACAAAACAAAACAAAACAAAACAAAAAAACACCTGGAAAACAGTCTTGATGTGGAAGACACCCAAATCATATTAGTAATAGAGCTCCAGATCATGAAGTCACAACATTTTCCTACTGAAACCTGTTGGGTAGACCTGCTTTAGAGTCTGGATGACTTTGCCATTCACAATCTATATTCCTGTCTCTATAAGGACAAATTACATTAGTATTTCTTGAGTCTACCTGCAAGATGTTGTTGGGTTTTTTTTTTCCATGTATATCCTTATGCTAAATCTTACATTACCTGAGGTTATTTTTTTCTGCCCTGGTTTTGTTATTGTCTATTTTTGGTTGATAAATCTCTGTACACCGATGCACACACACACTGAAGATAAACTAAAATTTAACATACCAAAATTTTAACACATGTTAAGATTTCAAGTGCATATTGAGTGATACTGTGTGCCTCACAGCATCCAAAGCAGGGAGATATAGCATTGTGAACCAAACACCTGTCTTCCTGGAGCTTATATTACCATAGCATTCTGACAGTAATTGTTGTTGAATGTTGGGGTTATAGGAGACTTTTACTTGTCTTATAAAAATACACATTTTTCCAAATGTATATCCAAAATAACATTTTTATTTACTATAAATCAATGTTAGTTTAAAATACAAGAAATGGGGGGGCGCCTGGGTGGTGCAGTCGGTTGAGCGTCTGACTTCAGCCAGGTCACGATCTCGCGGTCCGTGAGTTCGAGCCCCGCGTCAGGCTCTGGGCTGATGGCTCGGAGCCTGGAGCCTGTTTCCGATTCTGTGTCTCCCTCTCTCTCTGCCCCTCCCCCGCTCATGCTCTGTCTCTCTCTGTCCCAAAAATAAAATAAAAAACGTTGAAAAAAGAAAAAAAAAATACAAGAAATGGGTCTTCTCTGAGATTCTGATTTCTGCCTCTCAAGAGAAATGCACTAAGAGGAAACAAAAGCCAGAGAACTAACATGGGGTGTTTTTTTTTTTTTTGCATTTTGTTTTGTTTTGTTTTGTTTTATTTTGTTTGTGTGTTTGATTTTTTCTTGGAATCAAGAAAGATTCTTTTCTCTTAAGAAAAGATTTTAGGGGCGCCTGGGTGGCGCAGTCGGTTAAGCGTCCGACTTCAGCCAGGTCACGATCTCGCGGTCAGTTAGTTCGAGCCCCGCATCGGGCTCTGGGCTGATGGCTCGGAGCCTGGAGCCTGTTTCCGATTCTGTGTCTCCCTCTCTCTCTGCCCCTCCCCCGTTCATGCTCTGTCTCTCTCTGTCCCAAAAATAAATATACGTTGAAAAAAAAAATTTAAAAAAAAAAAAAAAAAGAAAAGATTTTATTCCTCTGATAAAAAAAAGGCAAGAGGAATAGTTTAATGAGAACAATGGCTTGGCTTCTGAGTTGTTCACTACATTTTGAGCCCTCTTACAGCCTATACATTTACAAAAACTAGCTATTTTCCAAAGCTTTGTCCTCTATTTTTCTTGCTACAAATTTGAGAGGCAGGCAGGGCAAATATCATCATTTTGAGTCTTCAGAGCCATCACAGGTTAAGAGAAATTACTTTCCCATAGTTGCACACTTTAAAAATGGCACAGCCCGGATCAGAACCTTTGTTTTCTTCCTGTAATTCTTTTTTTTTTTTTAAGCTTTATTTATTTTTGAGAGAGAGAGAGATACTAAGTGTGATCGGGGGAGGAACACAGAGAGAGACACACACACAGAGAGACAGAATCTGAAGCAGGCTTCAGGCTCTGAGCTGTCAGCACAGAGCCTGACGCAGGGCTCAAACCCATGAACTGTGAGATCATGACCTAAGCTGAAGTTGGACGCTCAACTGACTGATCCACCCAGGCACCGCCTTTCTGTAATTCTTTTTCCACCACACCGCATACACACACCTTGTCCTACAACTGGACTTTGTTACTATTCATTTTGATTATACTGTTGCGGAGAAAATTACAGTCACACTGTTAGAAATTATGTTCTAAGGGTTTTTAGACATCAGGCAGGCTGAATGAATGAGTTTTTAGACTTCACTGAGTTATGGTGGAATAGAACAACAAGTACATTGAAAGGCCAGGCTTCCATACAGTGCAGCAGAATATAACTTCATTCTTTCTGTCTTTGTTCCTCTAAACCCATTATCTGGGCTCCAGTTTTTGCTTTCACTGCCCTTGAGCAGATGTAATAACTGTTCTACTCTCTTGGACGTTTAAAAAAAAAAAGTCCTCTAGTACCATTAATCACAAGAAAAGGCTTCATTTCCATAATTAAAAAGCTAAATCCAGTGTAATCACAACTCTGAACTTCATGTTAAATATTCACCCCTCTCCAGTGGGATAATATTGCTTCAAGCTTGGCAGCCTTCAGTGAAGAAATAAGATGTGCACCATAAGTTTTCCAGGTCCTTGCCTTTTGCTACTTGTGCTACCCTCCTTTACCCCATGGGGTATTCTCACTGGCGCCCAGCTTAGGTACATGTGGGGCAATATAGAGTAAAATGGAGACAGAAAAGATCTTACGTGTGGTCTGATGTCAGGGTTCTCTGGGTTTAGCGGATGTTTAAACTGACTCTCCTGCATATACTTTAAGGATACCTTAGAGGTTCTCCATTGGAAATACCTGTAGCTCTCAGTGTGGACAATGGCCTCTCCTCCAGCCAGAGACTGATGTGGCCGCTGAAGATAGTCCTCTTTGAATCTGCATCTGAGATTATACCTCAGCTTCTTTCTGCGGAGATAGCCTGTCCCTAGAAGGGATTCCTCTGGGATCATGTCCCCTTAAAATGACCTGCAGATCAAACCCCTCCTACATGGCTCTTCGCCTAGGCTTATCCAACACAAAGACACATTCTGTCTTGCTGCCAGTGGAAGTTTAGCTGAGGAGCCTTCCGTTTCCCTCTCCCACTAGCTCCCGCCACAACTTTTGCCTCTGAAGTGCTGAGACATGGGACAAAAATCTGTCTGTTCTTTTCCTCCCAAGTTCAAGCGATATACCTCAAGCTCCCTGAGGGATCCTCTTAAAACCCGTCTTACTTGACTTGAATTGAGAATGAAATAACCCTTTCCCCTTTCTCCATGGGGAGTGGGGTTAGGGGAAATACCACAACTCTCACAATTGGACCCCCCCAAAATCCTCCCTAAGAACAATAATGACTTATCCTCTATGCCCGGAGGTAGGTGAGCTTCACAAAACTGTACATCACTTTTGCAAGTCCGTCATGAGTGATCATGGTGTAATTAATGGTCCCTTATTGTTTTCTTTTTGATTTGGGGACTATCATAAAACCTAGACAAAGATCTCTTCTTTCCTGATATTTATGAGCTGAACTGAAAAGTTCAAGTTGTAGCACCTATGGGTTCTACTTCAGTTTTTAGAAACTATCCCAGGGAAATCAGTGACCTCCAAAACATCTCTGGGGATTGGAACTAGTCCTCAACAGTTTTGAAAACTCTCCAGCTGACTCTACCATGCGTTTAGAGGTGAGAACCACTGCTATAAACTCTCAATTTGGGAAGCTACTTAGAGCCAATCTACAATCAATTCTTTTTTAATCCACATATGAAGAAGGATAAGCTACTTCCTCCTTAAGTGATTCTGGTTCTTCTCTTGACTTCTCCAGGCCAGATATGGGGTCAAGGTTCAATAAAATACATAAGGGGGGATGGGCATAAAGAGGAGCCCACCTACCTGGCTCCGGTGCTTTTGTCTTTTCACCTGGAGATTTGCTTTTGACCCCTGCAGGAATAGGGAGGGCAGATTAACTAAATGAATCTTCCTGAGTTTTTGCTAATGGAATATGAATGTCTTTAATATTTGAGCCATCAAAAGCATCTATGTGCTAGAGCCAGGTCATGACAACTCAAGAGAGGCAGCTGCTAAATTTTCAGGGAAAATTTAGGAACTGGGAAGCCAGTTGCCGTCCCATTGAAATTGACCCCGATGGGAATATTTACACCATAGACATCAAATGCTACAAATCAGGTCTCCCTACCTCACCCTGAGGGAACCAGTTGACAAACATTTACCAGCAAAGCATGAGTTATTGGTATTGAAAAGGTGTTTCTCAGACTCTGTTCTTACTTTTGAAGTTTGAGGCAAGGGACAGGAGGCTCTGAAGCTGGAAGTTTCCTTTCCTCAACAAACCTGCTAGAAATTACCTCCTCAATACAATTTTATATAACTGGAACAGAGAGAAACATGACCCATTCTAATAAACTATGTACTTGCTCATGTAGATCTAGCAAAGTGTATTTATCATAATAAAGATAGAAATGTACTGTAGGTGTTTCTCAACTTATTAAAGTTAATTCGTGCCCTTGCAACAGTTCGGCTCTACTAATTAGTATCCACTTTCTGTTTATAAACCTTTGCATGAGGAAGCAGTGTTTTTGTTTTTCTAAATGCCATGTTTATTCCTTTAGTTGTTGATGTGGGGATATGTTCAGGTAATTTTAAAAATTCTTTGAGTAAATTATGGATAAATACCATCTCTCTCTGTAGAGTCAGAATTCATTTTAAGGGGAAAATATTTTACACAGGGTTATATTACTTTGCAAGAACATATCATCTTCACAAACACAAGTTGACACACAAAGACTGTGATGGAAAACCCTGAGAGAGCTGATTTTTTTTTTTTTAATTTACTATCTCAGTATTTTCTCTTCCATGAAATAAACTAAAAACATGACCTTATCTTATATAACACAAATACTTGGGGCACCTGGGTGGCTCAGCTGGTTGAGCATCTGACTCTTGATTTTGGCTCAGGTCATGAACCCCAGGATCATGGGGTTGAGCCCTGCATTGAGCTCCACACACAGAAAGATTCTCTCTCTCTCTCTCTCTCTCTCTCTGTCCTGCTCTTCCCCCCTCCTGCCCTTCTCCCCTACTCGTGCTCTCTCTAAAAATAAAAAATAAAATAAAATAAAATAAAATAACACAAATACTCAACAAAACCAAAGAGCCAGGTAGTGTCAGCTATTTAATGTGTAACCAATGTTAACTGTTATACATACGAGTGGTAGATACTAGATAGATAGATGATAGATAGATAGATAGATAGATGCCCTGACCTTAACTTTATTAAACTTGAAAGCTATATAACTCCTGTGATTTCTCACATCCAGCAAACTTCAAGCAGCTGCTGTGCCCATGTCTTTCTGCCCACATCTTCCACTCTGCCTGACAAACCTACGCCTTCTGTCTCTACATGTCCCATATGTTCAGTTTTCAAAGGACTAGCCAATGATCCCCATTTTACTGGCCCCTTCTTCCTGACTAGTGCTCTGTGGCTCATAACTTGATTTTTACTGTACCTCCACATCTTTTATTCCACTTTCCAAGCCCAATTAAAATGTATGTTTTGTGCGTCATCTCCCATCCCTTCAAAGACTGATGCTGTGGTGCCTACATTTATACTTCCTGGAATAGTCAATGTCTAATCCCAACTACCCATCTAATGACTGAGAACTTTTTAAATGTTGATTTAGTTATTTTGAGAGAAAGGAGAGGGAGAGAGAGAATCCCAAGCAGGCTCCATGCTGTCAGCACAGAGCCCGATGTGGGGCTTGAGCCTACAAATGGTGAGATCATGACCCACGTCTAAATCAAGAGTTGGACACCTAACCGACCGAGCCACCCAGGCACTCCAAGACTGGAAATTCCAAACAAAGTCATAGGAGAATGTTGGAGCAGTTTGAGGGCAAGTACAGCAGCACCCATAACATCATATCCAGTGTGGAGAGAGGCCTCTCACATTTCTCTACGGAAAATCCCTGGTAAACAATACAGCTGGAATGGCAGGATCTTTGGTAAAATTATTTCTGGCAGAGGTTTTTCCGGTTTATATAAACCTCATCTGTAGCAGTATATTCAGCTCTTGAGCTTGACAATTGACTGTAGAGAGAATCTGGGATCACATTAGTTACCTCACCCAGCACATGCATCAAACTGTGCTTAGAAACCTCTTAGAGGTTTTGTTATTGTTGTTTTTCTTTCTTTTCTTTTTTAATTGTGCTTTCAGCTGATGTGATATCCAATCCCATTTGATTTAGGGACACCCATTAATAATATGAGAAAATTATTAAGTTATAGTAAGTGAATTAGTAAAAACAATGTTGATAAGTGTTCTTTGTGATATACAGAGGGAGCAAATGTTAGATCTGGTTGGTGATGGTGAGTGATGTGTGCTCTCTCTACTTTGTTTCTAAACGTTAACACAGAATGCATGCATATGCATCACGTTTGTTTAAAATAGGTTTATTGGAGAGAAATTCATGATCATGGGCTCTTCATAACCCATTTAGCTAACAGGACTTATAAAATGAGTCAAAATTGTTCATACAAGGAACAAGCTGAGCTTTACAAATCAGCAGAACTTTTGACTTCTGGAATTTTTCCAATCAGCTCATTAATACCTGTTATTCTTTTAACAAAGGACCAGTTATTTTGTTCTCTATTTAGGGCAGCTAATGTCCAGTAATAATCCCACAGAGAGTCAAATAATAAACATTCGTACTGAGGAATAAAGGGTCTATCCTGAGTGCTAGAAGGAATTGAGTTCCTATTACTCCTTCCCCAGTCCCCCACAAGGAACAGTGGATGCTGTAAGAAATTAAATCAAATAGAGGATTTCCATTCTCAGTAAGTTAGTAAGCATCACAAGCAATACTTCAAAATATAAACCAAGAAAGAGTTAATCTTCCCTTCCCTTTACATTCCCCATTTCCCAATTACCTGGATGCAGGGTTTAGTTCCAAATAGGTTTCCTCCTCCCCCTCCTCCTCCTCCTCCTCCTTCTTCTTCTTCTTCTTCTTCTTCTTCTTCTTCTTCTTCTTCTTTCTCCTTCTCCTTCCTCCTCCTCCTTCTTCTTCTTCTTCTTCTTCTTCTTCTTCTTCTTCTTCTTCGCCTGTGCAACTGCCACCTAGTTATCTTTGTGGAACTCATTTCATTGTTTCTCTTTAACAAATTTCAACCATGATGTTCCATCTGCTATCGCTGAACTAGAATGTCCCTAAAATGTAAAGGGAGTCCCCCTGGGAAATGCCTCAAAGAATCATTCACCTGACAAACAGAAAATCACGAAATGGGTTTTCACTTCTTTCAATTAGCAACAGCAACAACAACAACAACAAAGGAAGAAGAGAGACAGGAAAGGGAGACAAAGCTTGCATTGTAGTCATGTCTAATTCCTCTTATTCTTTATCCTTCGAGTGAAAGTGGCTGTTGAAGGAGCCCTAAGACTTTAAACTGCAAGGCAGAATAGCCTGAAGATTTTGTGGGGTAGGAGTTGGACAGAGAAGAACATAGGGGAGCTGTCACATTTCTGTTTCTTTTTAGGAAGGGTCTCAGAGTACTTAAAAGCTCCCCCCTTTCAAGTATTTCCTCATACAATATTTGTAACTAGGATGTTTTGCCCACCAATATGTTTGACAGAAAGGCAAGTGTTCCCTCCCTCTTTTGTAGGAAAGCAGTAGAACAATTTGGAATTCTTCAGCTATGTAGGAGACTAGACCATTTATTCATCAAGTCCATATGGAGTGCCTACTATGTGCCCAAGCTTATGCTAAGCACTGGGTAAGTTAAGGTATATATAGTCCCTGACAGTTGAGTTTCCTGCCTGGCGGAAGTGACAAATATCAATAAATAATGATACAAACGAATGCACAATTACCGCTATGACTTAGATTGTGGGGAAGTGGTACACCATGTATGAGAACGTATAAAAGGATTTGTTCTAATGATGTGTGCCAACAAGAGACTGAGATGCTTGATCTGAGATCTGAAGAGTCAGGGAGGGATTACTACATTTCAGTGGGAGTTAAGAGCTTTAATTAAAGCCAAAGGAAAAACCTCTGTACCTAGTGCAAAAACCCTGGAAGGAGCATCCCAAGCACTGGGGGCTAGAAGACAGCCATCCTTGCTGAGGCACGAAGGGGTGACAAAGGTCCATATTTTGTCATGTCAACAAATGTTAAAGAGTTTTGTTTTTGTAATTTTCATTTTGAAATAATTTTAGGTTAAGAGAAGAGTTTTTAAGATAATATAGAGAGTTTCCATATTCCTTTTGTTCAGGCTTCCATAGCATTAACATCGTATATCGCCCAAACTAAGAATTTAACATTGGTACGATATGATTAACTAAACTACAGACTTTATTCAGATTTTACCAGCTTTTCCACTAATTCCCTCTATTTCAGGATGCTGGGTTGCATTTAATCATCATGTATACTTAGTATCTTCTGATCTGTGACATTTGCTTAGTTTTTCTTCTTCTTTCATGATACTGACACCTTTAAAGAGTACTAGTCAGGTATCTTGCAGAGTTCCTTTCATTTAGTTTGTCTCATGGGAATTAGCTTATGGATTTGGGAGAAATATACTACAGGGTTGAAGTGTGCTTATCATTATATTTTATCAGGAAGTACATGATATCAATAGGACTTAGTACTGATGATATTAACTTTGATCATTTTGTTAATGTATCTGTGAGATGTCTCTACTAGATTTCTTTTTTTCTTTTCCATACTCTATTCATTAAAAGTGAGTCACTAAGTCCACACAAGGGAAGGAGAATGAACCTCCATCTCCTGAGGACATGCATATCAAGTAATTTGTGGTCCTCTATTAGAACCACCATGACAATGAATATGTATTTGTGGGAGATGTTTTGAAGCTGTGCAAGTTTCCTGTGTTTCATGAAGTTTCACCCACAAATTTCATCATGCATTAGTGGATCATGCCTGGAGCAGTCATCACTGTGATGAATTTTTACCTACCTCATTTTTTTCTATATTTAATATTTGGAATACTTCAGTAAAGAAGATTTGCTCCTTATCCATTTATTCAATAATTTACTTATATCTGTATAGACTCAAATATATGTATTTAAAATAGAAATATCCGTAATTATATTTAGAGATTTCATCAGCTCTCTCTCAAAAATTGGCAAATCAAGAAAACAGACAATTAGTAAAAATAAAGATCTAGGGAACAATAATAGGCTGTCAAGCAAACTGACCCGAAAGTTGTAAAATATTGCACTCATCTTTTTTACAAGTGCACACAAAAAATTTACTAAGATATTATCATGATCTTGGCCATAAAACAAAGTTTAGTGAATAAGGAGTGACTGAAACAATACAAAGTGTGTTTTCTGACTACAAGATAATTAAATTATAAGTTGATAACAGAAAGATACCTGGGATATACCAAATAATTTAGAAACTAAGCAACACATTTTATTTACCTTATAGGTAAAAGAAGAAATCAAACATTATAATAAAAAGATTTAGAATCCAATAAAAATCACATAACATCTCAAAATATTTGAATGTAGCTAAAGCAGTGCTTCTATCCAGTGAAACTTGAGAAAAATCCACTTTCACACCAATCTCCACATTAAGCATAAGGTGATACCAAAGGAATCTGAAGGCTGTAGTGTGCTGAAAGTAGTCATAACAGCAAGACCCAAAACAGCTCAACATTTGCCTAAATTAATTCAACCCTCCACAGTGAAGGTCTAGCATCAGAAGCAGCATGTGAATCTCAGGCATACATATTAATTATCTCAGGAACCAGTCAAAAGTTGTGAAACATCAAAACAATGCAGATAGAAAACCATCCATGGTCAAGAGACAAAGCAGTCAACACAACCAGACTAAGAAATGATCAAGATTTTGGAATTTTAGGAAGGCATTAAAAAATATCTATGATTAATGTGGTCAAGTCTCTAGTGGAGGAAATTGACAAAATACTGTAATATGAAGCATATTTAAATATTTGGGAAAAGGTATTGTACATATTTTAACATTTATAGAAATACAAACTTGTATTTTGTGTATTTTGCATATTTATTTCAATTTTTACATAATTGTTTTATCATGCTGTTTATGCTGTGCTGTTGATTGAAGAGATTTTTGAAATTATTACCACGTGGAATTTTCTCTCTCTAATTCTCGCTCTCACTGTGTCTCTATCACCTCTTTACCCAGGCTACAGACTCCTGTCTCTCCCATAGACCATCAATAAGGAGTGTAGCCAGGTGCTCCAGGAGATCATAGTTTACTTGATACTGAATTTCACTTCAGTGAATAGAGTGAGATGGTGTTTTGGAAGAATAAATATAATAAAGCAAATGTGGAACTAAAGCAAGTTTCTTTCTAAGAACTTACTTATTTTAATACTTATACTTGCTAAGAATTAAATGTAATTAAGAAAGAATACCCTACCATGCCAAAGAAAGAAAGAAAGAAAGAAAGAAAGAAAGAAAAGATATCAGTCATTATTGTGGTAGAGCTTTTCAGGCATTTTCCCATGCAGTTATAAAAACATATATGGGGGCCTGAGTGGCTCAGTTTGTTGAGCATAAACTTGATTTTGGCTCAGGTCATGATCCCAGAGTTGTGGGATCAAGCCCTGTGTCAGTCTTCGGGTGGGGCCTGGAACCTGCTTGGGATTCTCAATCTCTCTCTCTCTCTCTCTCTCTCTCTCTCTCTCTCCCTTGCCCCTCTCCCCTGCTCACTCTCTCTCTCTCTCTCAATCTCTCTCTGGAAAAAAAATTTTTTTTTCATAAAATCCAAAAACATGTATAGAACACTTTGTTTTTTTTTTTTTAATTTTTTTTCAACGTTTATTTATTTTTTGGGGGACAGAGAGAGGCAGAGCATGAACAGGGGAGGGGCAGAGAGAGAGGGAGACACAGAATCGGAAACAGGCTCCAGGCTCTGAGCCATCAGCCCAGAGACTGACGCGGGGCTCGAACTCACGGACCGCGAGATCGTGACCTGGCTGAAGTCGGACGCTTAACTGACTTCAGGTGGCACCCAGGCGCCCTTAGAACACTTTGTAAAAACAAAACAAAATATATGTATTATTGGTTTTTTCCTGTTTTACTGTGATATTCATTTTGATTATTATTTTTTACTGAAAGTCTTTAATTCATTTGTTTTTACTGTTTGCCTTATTTTCCTCCATTATTATTATCTTTTTAATTTTATGTTACTAAAAATACTTTTGTGTTATGGTGAAGATATGTTAAAAATGATCCACTTGAGATGTCATTATATGCCACAGATAGGTACCACATTCTCATTTATCTGGCTACTTTTGCTCAGAATTGTATTTGGGACATTCAGTAATGTCAACGTTGTATGCACCAGAGTTTGTTCTTCTTATTTCTGAGTAGGAGTCCATTATTGAATAGTCCACAGTTTTTTAACCTTACATTTAATAGTTTAGGAAACATTTTTGAAAGAGGAAGATGGGCAAAGAGTCACTGCTACTTGGACACTTGCTTTCCAAGCACTGTGCTCAGTTTATATGCACTATGTGAGGGGCGCCTGGGTGGCTCAGTCGGTTGAGCATCCGACTTCGGCTCAGGTCATGATCTCACAGTCTGTGAGTTCGAGCCCCGCGTCGGGCTCTGTGCTGACAGCTCGGAGCCTGGAGCCTGCTTCTGATATCGTGTCTCCCTCTCTCTCTGCCCCTCCCCCACTCATGCTCTGTCTCCCTCACTCTCAAAAATGAATAAATGTTAAAAAAAATTTTATATGCACTATGCCAGTCAATCCTCATAAGGAACCTATAAAATAGGCACTCTTGTTATCTCATATTTACAAATGAAATAACTGAGGCACAGGGCATGTAAAATAATTGTTCAATATCATATTGCTAATAAGCATCTGATCCTGGATTTCAACATTTACTATATTTATTCAGTACCCCCAATCTTGACAACCGTAGAACATTCCCTTGTCGTCTACCTCCAAAAGTGTGAAAAACTATTGCCTTCAACATTAACCGGTATTGTGGCAACAAATGATTTTTGTAAATTTTCTAACTGCTATATTTGTAAAGTCAAACTTTACACTGATAGCAGAAATCATAATTTCAATCTGTGGAGTAAAGCCAGATTTTTCAAACGTATCCAAAACCTCTTTGAAATTATTTGATGTCATTTTCAGAGAACTTTATTCTCCCTTTCTTCTGTTTTCCTTTTCTCTTTTAACTGTATCAGGTGCTCCCTGATTCTTACAACTTGGAATTTCTATAAAATTCCAGAGGCAGAGGAATCCACAGTTGGTTCAATATTGGTATCTAAGCTAGGATTGCCAGAGTTAGTAAGTAAAAAATCTAAGAATACCCAGTTACATTAGAGCTTCAGGTAAACAGTGAAGTCTTTTAAAATGTACTTATGCCCCTGTGAAGTTTGGGGGACAATTTATTAAAAAAATTGTTGTTCATCTTAAATTCAAATTTAACTGGTGTCGTATTTTATGTGACACGTCTAATCTAAACTAAAGCAATATAGTTTTTGAAATTTTCCTCCCTGATAAGAGAAAATCCTGTGTATCCCAGGCAAATAAAAACATAAGACATTATCACAAGTGTTGCTTATTGGGTTTGTTTGTATAAAAAGAACGTCTAAAGTCTGCAATTAAAAATGCTTTCTTCCCTTCTCCAGAAACCCTCCATACTAAACCCCTCTCCAGTAGTTTAAGGGAAAAAAACAAAACAAAACAAAATAAAACAAGGCATCGATAGCATGAATTAGAATTAGGTACTTTAAAATAAACAGGGTCCACTTTTTGTCCAAGGGTGCCCTCGTGGAAGTTAGAACTCATAAATAGGGACCAACCTTCCTGAAATGAATATAATTAGCTGGGGAGATCCCCTCTTCTCTCATTTCTGTTCCGCTCCCCTTGCCCACGGTCCTGCAGTCTTGAAACAAATCTGGAGACAGCACCTTCGCAAATCCGACGAAAACTGCTTGCAAGCAGCTATCATGAACCACCCAGAGTAGGGAATTCCTTTTCTTTTTCCAAGTATAAGACTTATGAAGACGTTAGAGGAAGGCAGTTTGAGACTCTGTTGCCTTCATCTTTGGCTTAGAGGTAGGTTAAAGACCTAGAGAGTCCTCAGCTCCTATCACTGGCCCCAAGCCCTGGTCTGCCAGAATCCTGATGCGGCTCTCCTGGATGGCACCGTTATTCAAAGTTAGCATGCCGTTTGATGCAGTCTATTTAAAACTTTATTAGGAGCTTGGATTCTTCCTCCCCTATAATTTAGAAGGCAGAACAGAGAGGCAGTTTGCTCTTAAAACAATGCAATTGTGAGCTCCTGAGCTGTTGTCAGATTGACTTCCCTTCCATGGAAAGTAACTCCCTTGATGCGTGCCAGTGATCTGTGTACCCCTAGATTAAATGGGAGAGGGTTCACAGAGCTCGTGCTAAATTTTGGACCTTGGAAGATGGTGAAGGGACTATATTGAAAGAAACAGAAGGAACTCAATCAGCAGGCAGGAGACTTGAGTCCAGTTACCTTTTGCTCAGTCCTGCCACCTATTAGTTGTGTGACCTTAGGTAAATTGCTTATCATCTTTGAGCTGCAGTATCCTCTTAAATAAAATACTGAGGCTTGCCTAGATTATTGTAACGATCCTTTTGAAACTAGAGGTTTATGCCATTTTACATTAGTTTTTTGTTTCCCTTGAGATTCTTGTGTTTTGTTCAGTTTTTCCAGCTACGCCACTGCTTGGGCACAATAGCCATACATCACAGGGCTCACTGGCTGTCTAACAACTCTTTTAGAAACCTTTATGTAACAAACCAGGAAAAGAAATATCAAGGGCTTCCGCCTAAAGGTCCTCTGGGAAAAAAGGTTAACAATGTATAATTCTTAAAAGACAAAAACAACCAAATCATGGAAGTATAAGTGAGGAAGGGAAGAAAGGGGAAATGTAGCAGAGGGGAATAGCCAGATAATTGGAGAAAAAGATGAGTAGGAGGAAAACAGAGCAGCAGGATGGTGGTACAGGGTTCAAATGAGATGCTGCTGTTTTGGGACAGTGGTAACAATATGATACAGGAAGGAAGTGAAAGAGATGGTCCCACGAAGGAAGGGACAAGTTCAGGCTGCAGAAGTGAAACGTTGATTCTGCTGTTGAGCCGAGGAGCTATAAACTTTCTCTAAATATTCCTGAGAAATAAATAAAGCATGTAGAATCACGTATACAACTACCAATTTCTATCCTTGGATTGTTGGGCTATATGACAGAAGGGGAGCAGCAAGGCAAGGTAATGAGTGGGCTGGAGTCATTGGGTAGCAGTTCGTGTTATGGAATGGAAGAAATTAGTCATGTGGGAGTGGGGATACGGAGGAAATGATGGGGAAGAATAGTGGTGATGTGTCTATCCTCCCTGGGAACTCTGAGACTCAAACAGCAACCTTCTCAGAAACCCTTGACAGTGTTGGAGAGAGCCCTAGACGTTGAACACTTACGGAAAGGTGGAAATGGCTTCAAATTCTTCAGTGACAGAACAGAAAGAATATTCAATTTGACAGATGACTTGAGTTAGGCTTCATGGATTTTTTTCCCCTTGGACAGCTGATGGATAGCTGCTCCCTCAAGCTGTATAAAGAACTAGGTTTCCCCTGAGCTGCAGAGGCAGCTGGTACCATGAGGCTAAGTCTTTTCTCGAGATAGATGCAAGTTTCACAGGAAGAATATACAGATTATGTGTTTTTCTCTTTCCTTTCACCCATTATACGTATTTTATAATTTCTTCATTCACCTGGATGTAAAGAATGGTGCATATTCTCATCTGATCAAGAGAAAGGAGATGGAATGGGTGTATGTCTTTGACTCTTACCAACTGATGTCAAGTGTAGTTCCTGTTTTCTTAATAGAAATTAAAACACGAAGACATAAAGTGGAAAAGAGCCTTACGATGTGCATGATTATAGAGTGGATGGACACAGCATAATAAATGATGAAGAAGGATAATTTTTTCTAAGCAGCACTGTCTCATAGATCAGTAAAGGAGATAAATATCCCTAACTCCATGAATTTTTTAAAGTTGGACTCCTTCACTAGCCCATTGGGTGTATAAATGGAGGATTCAGAGAGGAGGTTCTGTTCTCCTGGCTCTGTGGACACCATGTTAGACTGGAGAAGGACTTTGCCACAGCGGTAGCCAGCCCTCTCATCCTAGAATTCAAATATGTCTTGTTTCTGTTTAATTTAGCTTTCAAAGTGGACAGCTAGTCTGCCATAGAAAGCCAAGCTGTAAGTATTTACTGAACACCTACTTTGTGAAAGGTCTGTATTGAATACAGAGAAGACAAAGGTGGAAAGAAAATCTCTGCCTTAACTTTTCATTCAAGCACTAAATAAGGTAAAACATTTAACAAAGATAATTTATTGCAAAATATGTCAAAGAAAGCCCAGAAAAATAATGGAATAAATGTTGAAAATGTGGAAAAGATAAAAAATGTATAGAAAAAAACATGTCTTATAGATAGATAAACAGATAGATGATAGATAAGTGTGATGTATGTACATACATACATATTATAATAACATGCTAGCATTTTTATCGATTGGATTGGTAAAAACTGAAAACATGCAGATTAGTGAGTGTAAGAAAAATAAATCCTCATATGTACTGCTGGTGAATTTGGGAGGGGAGCTTGTGAAACTTTATTTAAATTTTAAATGTATGTACAGTTGACAATTCCTTTTTGCTAAATCTCCTATAATTTTTATAGAAGTATTCTGTAAAAGAGCATAAATACTCATCATCAAATTGCCTGTCCTAGTAAAACATTGGAACAATTCAAAAAATGTGTGTGTGTGTATACTGGTCACATTAAAATGTGTGTGTGCATGTGCATGCACATGCGTTTGCATACTTTGGGGAGAAAACAAAAGGGGGATCGTGCAAAAGAAGGATTGGACATGAGCTCTGTGGAATATCACCTGGTTCTTTTCTGGATATACGAATCCTGTGTTATTAGATGCATAGAAAAATCATCTGAACAATAATAACTTAGTAGTTATTACTTTGGAGGGGGACTTGTAGGCAAGTTAGTGTTCTTTCCATTTTCTTTTTACACATCTCTGTGCAGTTTGAATTTTTTCAGCAGTAGGTGGTATTTCCGTAATTTACAAATCAGTAAGAAAAATTGAGGATTATCACAAAGCATCACATGGCTAATATTCAGGTGAATTATAGAAACAGTAAAAGTGATATAGAGATTCAGAAAAGATAGAATTCCCACCTGGCTTAAGCATGAGCATTGGCGGTAGGGGTCACATTTAAGTTAGGTCTCGGAGGATACTGCATTAGAATCCATGGAATCTGGGCATTGACGTCATCTGAGTTGCCAGCCCCGTGCAAGTTGCCGAGCACGGTGGAAATAACACAGACATCATATTTCTGAGCTGTGTGTTCAGAACATGGGGCTTTTACTTACTGAAGGAATTTGCCCCCCCCCCCCACCCAATCTTTGTGTACCTCAGTTTAAAATAAAGGGCCTTAGGAGGGGCGCCTGGGTGGCGCAGTCGGTTAAGCGTCCGACTTCAGCCAGGTCACGATCTCGCGGTCCGTGAGTTCGAGCCCCGCGTCGGGCTCTGGGCTGATGGCTCAGAGCCTGGAGCCTGTTTCCAATTCTGTGTCTCCCTCTCTCTCTGCCCCTCCCCCGTTCATGCTCTGGCTCTCTCTGTCCCAAAAATAAATAAACGTTGAAAAAAAAATTTAAAAAAAAAAAAAATAATAAAGGGCCTTAGGGGACACGTGGGTGGCTCAGTCGGTTAAGTGTCCAGCTTCAGCTCAGGTCATGATGTCACAGTTCGTGGGTTCGAGCTGCATGTCGGGCTCTGTGCTGCCAGCTCAGAGCCTGGAGCCTGCTTCGGATTCTATGTCTCCCTCTCCTCCTCCTCCACTCACACTGTGTGTGTGTCTCTCTCTCTCAAAAATAAACAAACATTAAATTTTTTTTAGAAAATTAAAAAATAAAATAAATAAAGGGCATTAGACAGATCTCTCTCAAGACCCTTCGAGTTCAAGAAGTAAGTGGTATTTGAGGAAGAATGAGCATTTCTGGGGAAGAGGAACAAGGAGGTGGAAAGATGCAGCCTTAGTTCTGAAAGGAGGTAGTAAAGCATTTTCCCCCACAGAAAAAAATTTGATAGAGAAGGATAATGGCAAATATAGCTGAAAAAGTTAGTGTGAATCAGATTGTAGTTGGCTTTGAAAGTCAGGCTAGAGAAGATGAGTTTTTTTCTAATTTAATCACTGGTGATTCCAGAGTAAGAGGCTTATAGAACTGTAATCTGGTAGTGATATGAAGAGTAAGGGACTAGAGGTAGTGGGGAAGGTTATTTGGAGATCCTGTCAATAGAAAATGTAATACAAAAATGCTGATTCGAAGGGGCACATTCACCCTAATGTTGATAGCAGCACTAGGAGTGGTGGTTATATATATATATATATATATATATATATATATATACATATACATATACATATATATATATGTATATGTATATATATATATACGTGTATGTATATATATATATATACACATACACGTATATATATATATACATACATATATATATATATATATATATGTATATATATACCCACACGATGGAATACCACTGGGCAATCACAAAGAATGAAATCCTGCCATTTGCAACAATGTGGATGGAATTAGAGTATATTGTGCTAAGTGAAATGAGTCAGAGAATGACAAATATGTGATTTCACTCATATGTGGAATTTAAGAAACACAGCAGATGAACATAGGGAAAGGGAAGGAAAAATAACATAAAAACAGAAAGGGAGGCAAACCATAAGAGACTCTTAAATACAGAGAACAAACAGGGTTGCTGGAGGTGAGGTGGGTAGGGGGATGTGCTAAACGGGTGATGGGCCTTAAGGAGTGCACTTGTTGGGTTGAGCACTGGGTGTTATGTGTAAGTGATGATTCACTGGTTTCTACTCCTGAAACAATACTACATTGTATGTTAACTAACTTGAATTTAAATAAATAAATTAAAGAAGAAGAGAAAAGAAAAGGTGATATAAAAATAACCTGCATTGCATATTGGCCATGGGTATAGAAAAAAGAGAAATAGTGGACCTGGTGTTAGAATAGATAATGGAGGTCTTGGGGTTGGAAGATGTAATTTTGTTGCCAATATTTCAGTTTGAGGAATAAAATGTTAAACAGAAATGTGACGGTCACCATAGGATCCTATTGTGGGGAAAAAAAAGAAAAGGGATTAAAATTTAAGCCCTGAATAATATTTATTAGTGCCTTGGTCACTGATTTATAAACTATAGGGGGTACATTAAAAAATCCATATTCTTGCCTGTAAATGAAATGGGATGATCTGCCCAACAGTAGCCAACACAAACACAGTGCATTAAAAACTGAAAACCACAAAGGGGGCATGTGGCACACAGGAAAGGTCACAAGGGGCTCCTCACTCCCATGTTTCAACTGTGCAATTTTTGTTCCAACGAATGAAATGCTGGGAGGTTTCAATTTTAGCAATTTTATGGCACAGACTTCTTTTGTAAAGAAAAAATATTTATTTAGTAAATGTTTATTTATTTTAAGACAGAGAGAATGCGCATGCATGCAAGTGGGGGGAGGGGCAGAAAGAGATGGGGCCGATGCAGGGCTTGATGTCATGACCTTGAGATCGCGACCTGAGCCGAAATCAAGAGTCAGATGCTTAACCGACTGAGCCACCCAAAATATCCTTTTATTCTTGTACCTCCTTCCTTATTTACATAGCCCTTGTAAACACTTAGACTCCATTGAATATATTCAACCCCTTGAGTTAAGGATGCTACATGTCACGACATTGTTTTGCATGAGGAGACTTTAGCTCAGAGAGCCTGTGGTGATTTACCCAAAAGCCAGTGGGGACTAGTGGTGAGTCTGGTGTGAGTTCCTGCCTCTTTCAGTTTAGTTACCCTGAGAACAATATGTCCGTCCCAAGGTGCTACCAATGAGTAGCCTCTCATACATCCTTACACAGAACGTCTCAGAATAAACACACGTGGTTTCTAGAAAAAAGTAATTTATTTATGATCGCTTTATAAGGCTCATAATGCAACTAACTGTATATCAAGGAATAACACTGCTGCACATGTCCATCACTGCAGATGGAGTCTCTTGGAAGATAAATTCTTCCCTCCAGTGTGCCCAGCAAGGACAGCTATCTGGCAGTCATGACAGGAAGTCTGGCAGCTTTTGTAGGCTGTAACTACAAAATGGGCGTGTCCTCACCATTCTTCCTCGTCTTCTTTATCTTCCATATCTCTGGAGCCTAGGATCATTTTTTCCTTTCAAGCTAAGAAAGAGTATATTACTTCTTTTCCATTTGGATCTATACGACACAACAAGTCTTGATATCACAACCACAGTTGTTTTTTCTACTGTGACTCTACCAAAAATTAACCATGAAGGATTGCCATATTAGGAAAAGTATCCTTTTTGCACCTCCTGAGGATGGGTGTAACCCGTGTGAGATTCCACTGGAGTGATTTCTGGATGTGTCTTAGGAACTTAATGAGGAATAGTCAAAACTTCAGTTATTTTGAAAGTTATGTTGAATCCTGTGTTTGAGTATAGTAGGCTATGAGGTAGAGGTGGAATCTTCTGTGGTAAAGTCTTTATTTATCATTTGTACTGATTTGGATCAGCCGAGAAGCAGATGCCAGTATGGGTTTAGATGTGTATGAAAGAGATTTATTTACTAGAGGTGAACAGGAGAAGGCAAGAAGATTCTTCAGACAACAGTACAGATCTAACATCTTGGAAGGTGAGAGGCAAGAAAGGTTCAGCCAGGTCAATGCAGAATCCTCAAGGCAAAGCCACTAGTTCGAGTATTCCTACGTCTCAGCAGCTTAATCCGCTTTGGCACCTTTGCCAGGCTCAGCCTATGGGAAGCATGGCCTGTGTGGATCCAGAGGGACAAAAGCTACGGTCACCAGTCAACTGTGCTTTGATGTGCTCATCAAAGCAGATCTGAGATGGGTGCTACACATTGGTGCTCCTTATTCCCCTGAAAAATGTTTCTCTAGAACAGCTTTGGTGCCTTAATAGTATTAAATGTTCTCAGTCTGACTTGCCATTAGAGTCAAGTGAACCATTATGAAGTCAAAGCTACTGAACATGGGGCACCTGGGTTGCTCAGTCGGTTGGACGTCCGACTTTGTCTCAGGTCATAATCTCTCACTTCTGTTTATCCAAGCCCCGCGACGGGCTCTGTGCTAACAGCTCAGAGCCTGGAGCCTGCTTTGGATTCTGTGTCTCCCTCTGTTTCTGCCCCTCCCCCACTTGCACTCTGTCTCTCTCTCTCTCTCTCTCTCTCAAAAATAAATAAACATTAAAAAAAATACTGAACATGAAGTGCTTTTCAAAAACTACTTATCCATGATTATAATGCATGTATTGATTGAATTCATTAAATTTGTTGATTAAATGTATTTAGTTTATTCACAGGGGTGTATAAAGACAGATAGATCTCTATATTAATATAAACTATATCCCTAGCGTATTAAATATTTTGTGCATCTCTTCTATTCAAATTTAGACTTTGGTGAGTAAGTTACATTGACAAATCATATTGATGTGTCTATAGTAACAGGACTAATCAGTGGCTCTTAGAGGAAAGGCTTCTGAAGATCAATGACATAACGATTAGTATTTCCTGCAGTGTGTATTAAGAATTTCAGGGGCACCTGGGTGGCTCAGTCGGTTGAGCGTCCAACTTCGGCTCAGGTCACGATCTCGTGGTCCGTGATTTCGAGCCCCGCGTCGGGCTCTGGGCTGATGGCTCAGAGCCTGGAGCCTGCTTCCGATTCTGTGTCTCCCTCTCTCTCTGACCCTCCCCCGTTCATGCTCTGTCTCTCTCTGTCTCAAAAATAAATAAACTTAAAAAAAAATTTAAAAAAAAAAAGAATTTCATAAATGAATCTTAAAAGCAATAGAATCTTCTAAGTTAAGTTTCTACTTGAGGAATTTGTGAGTCTTGATCAAAGAGGGATGCCTGGGTACTGAAGGACCTTAAGTTTTAAATAAAGCTTGGACAAGAAGTCAGGGGCACGTGTATTTTACTTACATGAAATTAACACAGTCACCATGAACTGGATTTATTCTTAACAAAAGAATGAAAAGGAACATGGCACAAAAGCATGTAAGACCTGAGTTTGGGTATTAGTTCTGCCATGTCCTAGTAATGAGTGGTCTTAGGTAGTCATTTTAAACTTTCTAATCTTCGGTTTCATCATTTGGGAAATAGAATTTCTCAAATTCCTTCTTTATATAGTTTCTAGGAAGGTTAAATGGGCTATGAAATGACACTGGAGTGACACTAGATGTTTCTGTGAAAACACTGAAGGCTGGACTTGCATAATGCAAGATAAATTATCCATAGGGGTAATTCATTCCCAGCTTGCTTTCTTCAAATCTCCTGAAAGCTGCTTTGTATTGTCTCCTAGTAAAAACGTGTGTGTGTGTGTGTGTGTGCGCGCGTGCGCGTGTATATACATATAATCCATGTTCATAAGTTCTGCTTTGGGAAGAGACACAAGCGTCTTCGTATTCATTATGTATTCGGCAACTATTAATCAAGCACCTTTCAGGTACTGTTCCAGTCACTGGGGGGATGCAACAGTGAGTAAGTGAATCAGCAGACAAAGTCCCCATGTTCATGGAGCTTATACTCGATATAAGTCTTAGCTTGTGTTCTCAGGAAAACAGACTCTGAAACTGAGGTTTGTGCACAGGAGGTTTATTAGGGATCAAGACGGGTCAGAGTGATCGAAGCAAGTGTGGGCAGAGGGAAAGGCAAAACTGAGAATTAACTGCGACAAGAAAACTCCATAGACAGCTTGGAATTGGGATGGCTTTTGCACTGACCATGTATTTGATGTGGTTGCCCCTTGGGAGAGACAAAACCTTGAGTGAGACTGCGTCCTTTAGCCAAGGGCAATGTCCCATGGAGCAGGTTCATTAACCATGGTCTGTGAGCAGGCAACACTCTCCACAGCTTGGAGAAAGAAAGTCTACCTGCTGAAGGGATGTCTAAGTCGTATCTCACAGCATCCAGTACAACAAATAAATGTACGCCCTGACACATGGTGACTGTAGTGACTATGAAGAAAAATAAAACAAAGCAAGGCATTAGAGCCTCAGGGGGAAGGGGCTTTCATACAGAAAAGACATTAGGGCATTAGGGTATATTGAGAAGAGATCTGAAAGAGGTGAAAGCACAAAGCATGCAGACTTCTGTGGTCCGAACATTCCAAAGTAGAGGGAAAAGTACCTGCCAAGGCTCTGAGGCAGGACACAGTGCTTGATGTGCTTGGAGAACAGCAAGGAAACCACTGAGGCTTACGTTGCATGACGGAAGGGACATTGGTAAGAGGTGGGGACTTCAGAGAACTGGCATGGGGACACAGGGAGTGGTGCAGAGTCATACTCACCAAATGTTGAATTTCTACTATAGCCAGGCCCAGTGAGTAAGATCTCAAAAAGAAAGAATGAGTAGGCTCCTACTGTCATGGAGTTTATATTCAGGTGGAGGTTTGGGGAACATGGAAACGTAGATAGTAAACAAAAATATAAATGATTATATTCAATAGTGGTCAACAGTAACAAAGAAAATGTCTAAAAGGAAAAAGCGATAGAAAGTGAATGAGGCAGAGAGGAATCTTTAGATTGCGTGATCAGGAAAGTATCTTCAAAAAGGTGATATTAGAATTGAGACCTGAATCACTTAAAAATGACATCAGAACCTACATGCAAATTAGTGAACAATGTAGAAACTATATACAATTTACATATATTCACACTCTTTGTCTCATTTCAGTTAGTGACATGTGGCGTGTGGGAAAATTCTGTCAGGTATGATTAATCTCTTTTTTTTAACGTTTTTATTTATTTTAGAGAGAGAGAGAGACAGAACATGAGTGGGGAGGGCAAAGAGAGAAGGAGACACAGAATCCGAAGCAGGCTCCAGGCTCTGAGCTGTCAGCACAGAGCCCAACATGGGGCTCAAACTCGTGAATCACGAGATCATGACCTGGACTGAAGTTGGACCCTCAACCAGCTGAGCTATCGAGGTGCCCCAGGTATGAATAAACTTAATTGTGCCAAACGCTCTAGCCAGGTACAAGATGCTACCAGACTGACTCTTGAAGACAGTTGGACAGTCACATCCTTGGGCTCATTGTTTTAGAGGTGGGCCCAGACTCCTGATCCGTCCTTGTTCATTGAAGGCATTCCTGGAATGCAAGGCTGATGAATGTCCAGAGAACAAAATAGACAGAATTGGTCTCATCGAGCTACCATTTGTCAATTTTTCATTACCTTATTTAATTAGAACCTGGTGAATGAGTCTAAAGCACTCTTCTCTGCGAGTCAATGAACTTCATACAGTTCTATAGTGACTTTGCGGATTTATTATCTCAACTAACATTTCAATTCAATTCACCTCAAAAAAAGTGCTTATTAATGACGGATCATGGGCAAAGCACAATGCTAGATGCAACAAGTATACTTAGATGATCACTATATGGTCTGTGTCCCCAAGAAGGTTACAAGAGAATTAGAAAAGGTGATATATATGGAAGAATTGAGCACTAGGCTGACTGTGATAAATATTATGGGAGCACAGTGTCTAATCATTAATTATTAAACATTGCTTTTAATCATGAAGCAGGTAAGACAAGTGAATTTAATGTAACATCAGCAATACTAAAATAAACTTTAAAGAGCATACCTTTAACCAACATTAACAGCAGGTAGCAAGTATACTTTATTAACTTACTCATTTTTCAGAGATATCAAATGCTATGGGTAATATTGTGCTCCCCCATCCCCTATTCATAAGTTGAAACCCTAGCCCGGTACCTCAGAATGTGACCTTTTTTGGAGACAGGATCTTTACAAGTTAAAATGAGGTCATTAGGGTGAGCCCTAATCTCACATAACTGGTGTCTTAATAAAAAGAGTAAATTTGGAGATAGACTTGCCAAATTTAGAGAATGTCACGTGAACATGAAGACAGCTTTTTATAAGCAAAGGAGAGAAGCCTGGAACAGAATATTCTCTTATGGCCCTCAGAAAGAACTAACCCTGACCACACTTTTATTTCAGACTTCTTGCCTCCACACCTGAGAGAGAATATTTTTCTGCTAAGTTACGCAGTTTTCAGTACCTTGTTATAGCAATCCTAGCAAACTAATACACAAAGTTTAAATATGCTTCCTGTTACTGTCTAAAGGCAGGAAAGACTATTAGCTAAAGCACTGATTGATCCATGCATATACATTTACCTAGCTCATATGGAAATGAGAGTTTGGGAGAAGGTTTATTTTCAAGATGACTGAAGTTTACTCCTTCAAGTCCTGTTACTTTTTTCTTTCTTTAAAGAAACTAATGTACCACGCACATGAGCTTTTCTGCTTTCTGAAGGAGTAGAGTTAACATAATTCAACCTCAGGATTGTCAGGATGACTCAAAACTATTTAGCCAACTTGTAAACAGCAAAGGTTTCAAAGGCCATTGTGCTGAGAAAGCTTGTGTGTTCTGTTTGTGGCCTCGGAGAGCACTGCCTCTTGAGGTCTCAGGAGGACTTTTTTTATTGATCTTTCTTTTTTTCTAGTCATCCATTCTCCTTAGTGTCTGTATGCCTAGTCCTTAATTTTTATAATTGGATGCAGTTAACCTTCTACTGGTTTGGAAAACAGATAACAGAAAATGGTCATTTTTCTTTCACTCAACTTTGGGACAACTTGTGGGGAAAAGAGCAGTAGCTGCTTTCAGAGCAGAGAGCTGTCCTTCATTCTTGAACTCTGATAAACTGCCCGATTAATCTGGGAAGTAAATTCTTTTATGGAGAACTTGACTATTGAGACACAAACTCTTTGAAATCTTGTCCCTGGAGCATGGCGGACAGAAAGATTTCCTGATGTTGGTCCTGATTCATTCTAGTTCCAACCCCACATCTTCTGTTCCTTCTCTGCTTGCTCTGTTGATCTTCCGTGGCTTCCCACCCCTGCTGCTCCTCGCGCCACAGTCTCTCCCTAGGCAGTCTCAGCCTTGCCCATGGCTTCAATTACCACCTAGGAGCAAATGACTCATAAAGTTATATATCTAGCTTAGACCTTTATTTGAGTCTCAGATCTGTAGTTTCAGCTGTCTATTTGCCATTCCCTCTTGTTTGTCTGAAAGGTCCTTCAAACTCAGTACGCCCAACGTGAAACCTCTGAGAGCTTTGTTCTCTTCCCATGTTTCCAGTTTTAGTCAGTAGCATCACCACCTCAGACTGCAGGGTGTCATCCTCAAAATCTCCCTCTTCCTCCACCGTATCCACTCTCCGCCAAACCTCATAAAGTTCACCTCGTTCAAAATGGACTTCATCATTTTTCTCTATTCCCACCACAGTGCCACTAATCAGAGTTGTCGCCATGTGTTCGTTGGTCTTAGGCCATGGTCCTGTTGACCTACCCACATTTATTCTGGCCTTCCTCCAACCCATTCTCCACACTGTGGCCAGCACTTTGTTTGTTTGTTTGTTTGTTTGTTTAACATATTTGATTATAGTCATCTTTCCTCAAATCCCCTACCTTCATGGTAAAGACACAGAGTTCCTACACATGACTATACTTCCATGCATGGCTTCCCTCCTCCATGCCTACCCAGTCCATTTCCTCTCATGAAAGGCACCCCATAAATCTCATTTCATCCTTATGGATTTCTCTTTAGTTTTTTCCACCCTCCGTGTTCTCTTCTGCCACAGAAGATTTGACCTGTGGTTCCCTTTTCCAAACAAATGTTTCTTTCGGCTCTTCACCTGATTAATTCCTCCCCATCTATGAGATGTCCGCTCAAGCTTCACTTCCTCAGGCAAGCCTTCTCTGAACTCCCTGGCAGATTCAAATTCCCCTTTTATGTACTCTCAGAGCAATATGATCTTTATTCCATTACATTTATCATAGTCGTCATTTTCTATTGAATTGGTGTGGTTACTTGCTTAATATTTGTTTCCTCCACTACAGTGCAAGTTCTCTTTGTTCATTATTTTATCCCAAGTGGTCTTCCCAGAATCTGGCGTATTGTAGTTGCTTAATAAATATTTGTCTCAATAAGTGAATAGATGAAAATAATGACATTGGAGTGATTCAGAGGCTGCATGGGTTCCTAAGCATTGCCCCAGGGTTACAAAGAAATTTATAACAATAACTTGGGTGAAGACTTAAAAGTAGTGCAAAAAAAAGTGACTATACCTGAACGGAAAATTGTAGGGCTAAGAAATAAATTAGGTCCTTAGCCATATTTCTGGGATTGGATTTCTAAGAAGTAAAGATATGGGTTCAAACGTCTACCATGCTTTTCAAAATAAATATTAGTATGTGAATAAATAGAAATCATGAGGTAAGAAATAGGATGAGGAAAAAATAAAAACCTGGCATTGTCCGGAGCTGTCATCCATATCCAAGCCTGTTTCAGAGGGGAACAGAATTTTCTTAGAGCCTCGCTTAAGCATATCTCACTAGCTATTTCCTCTGTCTGAAATATTCTTATCCCAGAAGTTAACACTGCTCACTTATCACCAGTCATGTCTCTGGTGAAGTTTCTGCTGGTTAGTGTTGTGCCATCCCTTGACTATCTTTATCAACAGAATAGGAGAGGTTATGTTGTGGAGGGACAAACATATATTTGTGGCTTAAAACAACAACAGAGTTTGATTTCACAATCCCACTCTATAGCCACTAGTTACCAAGAGTCGCTCAGGGACCCAAACAATGGAGCATCTACCATCTTGAATGTTGCCAGTTGCTGGACCAGAGGGAAGGAGAGCCCTGCAGGTTCTCACACTGGTAAAATGCTCAGCAGACATCAGTGCCACTCACACCTCGTAAGTGAAACCGATCACACGAGTCTGTCACACCAAAGCTGCAGTCTGACCTTGTGTACGCAAGGAGGGAGAACTGTAAATATTTAGCAAGCTCCATAATATCTCATATAGACTAGTCTCTTTACTTGTTTTTGTTGTTTATAGTAATTATAATTGTTTTACACATACACATAGGTAGATAGATAGATAGATAGATAGATAGATAGATAGATAGATAAGATTTTTTTCCTGTTTTGTACCTGATTCTCCCACAAGATGCCCATGAAAGCAAAATTTGGTCTTGGTTAACCTTTGCCTCTAGCACATAGAACCATGCATAGCTTATGGTAGGCAGGAAATAAATATTGTTTACTAAATGAATGATGAATGACTCATGGTGGCTTTTCTGTAACCCATACCTTCTTCTATCCAAGCCTTTTAGTTGTGAGCTCAGTTTGCCTTTATTCTAAGTCAAGAGTGTTACTGGACTATAAAGACAGGTTATACACAAGGGCTATGAGATTCAAGGAAGAGAATGAGACTAGAATGTGAGGATATAAGGAAAACAATTCAGACTGAGAAAATTCACAGAAGCTACATGTGGTCTGCAGCATTGGGTCAGGGAAAACCCGACATTTTCGCTCCAACTGGCTTTGCCAAAACTCAGTTGAGGGAATGTGATGGTAAGGCAAGAGCTACTCCAAAATGGAGGCAACTCTACGATTCCTTCTCAGGCGATGAGAAGTCCAGTCATTCCCCAGATCTCAGAGACCTTGACGGGGGTTGAAACCACAGAGTAATTGGCATTTGGACCAATCCTGACCATCTGCTGTAAAAGAATGTGTCCCGTCCTCTTTCCAAGGTACTGACTCAAAACTAGTAAATGGGCTGAAGTGCCCTAAGTGCTGAACACTTAGTATCACTAAACTGCCTCTTCAAACCTTTTGCACCCCCACCCCCTGTCCTTACCCTAGGAAGGTTATTGTAGTGAATATACTTGACTGAGGCTTTGGGGCACAATTATATTACCACGAACATAAGGACTCATCTGGAAATTTGGATAATCTAAATCAATGTTAAGTCTGCAATACCTAAATCACTTTGTACTAGGCTACAGTCAACATGTCAGCCGGGCTGCATTGCTTCAGGAGGCTCTAAGAGAGAATCTGTTTTCTTGCACTTTCCAGCTTCTGCAGCCTTCAGGCATCCCTTGGCTCATGGCCCCTTCCATCTTCAAAGCCATCAATGGCCAGTTAAGTCCTTGTCACATCATATTACTCTGATACCGAGTCTTAAGGACACTTGTGTGACATGGGGCCTGACTAAATAATGTAGGATAATCTCTCTAAAGGGCAGTGGATTAGCAACTTTAATTACAATTGCCATCTATTTTTTTTTTTTTTTTTTTTTTTTTTGGCCATGTATGGGAACATATTCAGAAATTCCAGGGATTTGAATGTGGACATCTTTGGAGAGGGAGGCATTATTCTGCCGAACAAACTTAGCACATGTAAACATTAAAGATTATAAAAATAATCATAAAATTAGCCAAAGAGGTGTTAGTAATAGCTGGTTTCTCAAAATATAATGAATCCTAAGATAGTAAAATATCTTTTTCTTTTTTTTTTTTTAATTTTTTTTTTCAACGTTTATTTATTTTTTTTGGGACAGAGAGAGACAGAGCATGAACAGGGGAGGGGCAGAGAGAGAGGGAGACACAGAATCGGAAACAGGCTCCAGGCTCTGAGCCATCAGCCCAGAGCCCCACGCGGGGCTCGAACTTACGGACCGCGAGATCGTGACCTGGCTGAAGTCGGACGCTTCACCGACTGCGCCACCCAGGCACCCCAAAATATCTTTTTCTATAATCTGGAATTACTTAGGATGGACACATGGCCATTTTGCAGATAAAGAGAATGAAACATGGATGAGTTAAATTACTTGTTCAAGGCCATGCAACCAGAAAGAATTGAGATTAGGATCCAGAGCACTTTCTACTAAGATATCACTGTTGCATTTCACTTAGGAATCCAGGTTATTTTGTAATAGATGGTGGAACAAATCTGTCAAGTGGTTAACATTTGTTTTTAAATTAATGAAGCCTAAAATCATAAATTTACATTACTAAGGTAATTCAGAGATACAGAGTGAGTGCATCCTTTAATGTTGGTCAAACGATCATTCCTCAAAATATGTGGTTCAGTGGGTTTTCCAATGCTTAAGGTGACCTGGTTACAAGAGACTGATGTTCCCAGGTGTGGCTGGGTACATATTCACCCAATCCATCCCATTGCAATAGGGCGACGCTGTGTGCAGGCTACATCATTCTTTTTGTGAAAAGCTGAAGTTTGCCATTTGACGATCTCACCACACAGAAGTGTGCACATAAACAGGCAAGTTATTTTTAAGTGAGTCAAGATGGTCACTATTAAGGAAATATATAAGCATTTGCAATGATAGGAGCAGACATAGGGTAAGGTGAATGGAGACGCAAGATCTACTCCAAAAGAACCATTCATCTACAAACTCCTGTTGTTTGGAATGGTATTATGAAGTATTATCTATACTAGAGAGTCACTTTATTCTTCAGGACGAACCAAAAGCTAAACAAATACTCCATGTGTTTATACACAGTCACATAGAAATGCTTAAAAAATGCTCTCTCCCTGGTGCTGCTGTGCTTTGTAAAACTGGCACAGAAGATGCTATTTATATCTTTAATAAAACATTGAGATTAATTTTTCTGGTTCACCCTGGATCCATTCGGAGAGACACAGTGGCCTGCTGGTTTTGAGTATTAGACTCTGACCCTTATCCTTAGCAACTACATTGCTCTACATTTCAGTTCTAGCCTCCACGCCGTCACCACACCCCAAGTCTCTTTTGAATACCTTCTTTTCATCTGAGCCGTCAGGTTTCTAAAGAGGTCCACAGAGAGAACTGTCCCCACACCAGGGAGAAAGCAGGCAAAAAGAAAGAAATAGAAGCTCTTCCAGGACTATTTTTGTTTTTGCTACCTCATTACCTTAAGAGCTCAGTGAAATGGGTTCACAAGCTGCCTTTGAGGAGCTGAGAACTTTCAGGTGTCGGCAAGAGAGCCAAGGTGTCGTTCCCAGCGGGTTAACAAAGGAGCTCAGAACAGAAGTGGCTCCTTGCCCTTTCCTACCTGCTTAGTTTCCCATCCTCTCAAGGATGTATGTTGTGGTGGGCACAGGGAGGTACTTATTCGTTGCCTTTTTCAGATCATGGGTATTGGCTCCGTTGGGAAATCTAATTTCGCTTGGTTAGTGCCTTTTTCACAATTTGTTCCCATTCTCCCTCCATCCATTCTAATCCCTTTCCGTCCACTGTGATCATTTTTTAGAATTCATTCCTGTTTCTCTGTCTCTGTCAGTCTGTTAATTCAGCGCTTTCCTTTTAGGTCACAAGTGAAATCCACAAGTAACATCTCCACATTAGAACCAAGAACAATAATCCGAAGTTCTGGAGAGGAGGGAGAACAAAATGAGAAATTTTACCAATTCTGACATTTCAAAGTAAGTCATCATCATTAAGCAGGCATAGTGAAAAACGTTTTTAATGTGTTGAGATTATTTTAATGACATATAAATAATGTATTTATCTTAATATGCATATTAGTGTTCTGGCCAAAGGTAATAAGCCCAGCGCCAAAAGACAACTCATATTTTAATATGAGTTTTAAAATTCCTCGCTGAGAATAATTATCATATTGGTATGGTAGTATCCTGAGAAACGTTCTCTAGAGTTGTGAACAGTTAACCACATCAAATACAGTCGAGACTGAATATGGTTAATGAAAACTGACTTGGTGGCTCGGGGAAAAGGTCTTGGTCGTAATGACTACAGCCCAAATTTATAGGAAATGTTGTTAGGCTTAAAAGAGCTAGGAGGAGGGGCACCTGGGTGGCTCTGTTGGTTGAGCATCTGACTTTGGCTCAGGTTGTGATCTAATGGCTCGCGTTCAAGCCCCACATCAAGCTCTGTGCTGACAGCTCAGGGCCTGGAGCCTGCTTCGGATTCCTCTCTCTCCCTCTCCCTCTCTCTCTCTGCCTCTCCCCAATTTATTCTCTCTCTCTCTCTCTCTCTCTCTCTCTCTCTCAAAAGTAAATAAACATATATATTTTTTTAAAGAGCTAGGAGGAGCACAGTTCAGACCAGAAGCGTGTGTGTATATATATATAAATTCAAGGAGTTCAAGTCTAAACTTAAGCAGAAGCATTAGGAAGTAGAGATTTGAGGTCAAGATTATCTGGTGAGTCTCAAGCCAGTGTATAGAATGCCTAAGAACAGAGTAGCAGTTGGGCCTGAGAGAATGTTTAAAGGCAAATAGGCTTGGAATTAGAAAACATTTGAGGCCATCCCATGCACAGGGACTGCATCCCAGTTCTAAGTAACATTACGTTCATCCTAATGCTATTATATAATTAGAATAAGCTGTAATAGCCATGACTAAGAGTTTTCTTCTCAAGGAATTACAGAAATGTCCATGTGCCAGGGGCTCTCATTGCTAAGTGACTTTGCAGTCACCTTATTACCTCCAAAACACAAAACAATACAAAACAAATTAGTAAAAGAAAGCAGAAAGCTACAGAGTAATTGGAAGTGCACCATAGACACAGTACCCTGGACAAAGAGTGTGTGGGGGTGCTCTTGTCCTATTCTAGGCTTCTCCATTAACCGACTTTGGAAATTAGGCATGGAATCCCATGACGTTTAGTTACATTTGTCCACGCTGGCTACTATAAAGCATGAGCCCAAGGTTTTGGTCGATCATGTCGGGGAGGAAAAATAATGTTCCCTCTCCCATTCTGGGTTCTTGCCTGAACAGGTGGAAAACAAGCAAAAGCATGTATTCTCCGGAATACATGGGAGAGACTCAGGAAAACTGAGGGACTCTCCTGAAATGGCCCAAGCGATCACCTTTAATGACATCTCCAGCTAAAGACCAGAGAAGATCCTGGGTGAAGGGAGATGAAACCAAGTGTGGGAAGTTACCCAGAAGAATACAGTAAGTGAGGGTCAGATTTAAGCCCTTCCCTTCTCCACTGATAGGAGATCCTGGAGATTTAGTCATCCTTCTCTTCCTGGTACAGAAAGGGAGACACCTTTATAAATGGAGTTCTCCCCTATAAATGTCTCTGACAAAAAAGGTAACTTCTACCCAGTTTTCAGAGCTTCCTCTGTGTCTGCTGTTTCTTAAAAATAAAGAAACAGCTCAAAAGAATCAATATGCCAAAGACACATATTTGAGGGTCGCATATTCAGCTCCCCTTCATTGGTCATTAGTACGGGTCCAGTTTTAGTAATGCCTTCTCAGTGATTGCTTTGCATGATTGCTTATCTTGTTTACATGCAACTTGCTCAAGAGAGAAACCTTTCTCCAAGCAGGAGAATCTGTATACTCCATATCCTGGCATTGATATACGGAGAGCACATTGTGTCAGCTGCAGAGCTCTGGGGTTAGAATCTTTCACTGGTCATTATTGAAGATTTTCAATGATTACCAATACATGCTTATGTGGCACGCTTTTTAAATTAACTCATTTTCCAGGAAAATGTTTGCCAATAAAAGCCTTGTAGGAATGTAGCACGTACATTGACTTTGCCTGGGGCCTGGCCTTGCCTCATTCCTTTCTGCAGGGATTTAGAGAATACTGCCCATGAGATTTTGTAAATGAAGCCTGTAAGCCATAAGCCCAGTTACCTTGCTGCATCAATGAGGAAGAAAGGACAGAGTGTCCAGGATCCGTCTTATTAGGCACAGGAAGCCAAGGAATGCTTTAGGGATGCTTCTTTGGGCGTATTAGTAAGAGAAACAGTGGGGTCTGTCTGGAGTGATATTATCAGACACAGTCAGTTTGGGTCTTGCTTGCCAAACCACAGCTTTCTGCATCACAATGATCTCAGCCACTCTCATGAAACAGAGGGTAAATCACATTTAGTGCGGAGGCCGTTCTGTCTGGTGGTGGCTCCAGGATATGGGTTTTGAGAATGTGTTAGCTTTTCCACCTTTCCCTTGAAGGATCCTTCCAGCTTAAGAACAGGGTTAAGTATATGATGTGAGAAATTACGTGAATTCCCCTGAGCACATGATGAGGTCACTCCAAATTCTAAGAAATTAGGTTTCTTTGTGGAGTAAAAGGATTTTGAGTATTCCTACACTACTCTTTTCGTGCACAAAGGGCCATGGATTCAAATCATTTAGAGCCCCATGCACAAAGGAGAGTCTGATAAGAGTTTCATTTGAAACTTGCTAGAATCTTATCTCCACCTCAGACCCCAGCGTCCAGCTTAGGCCATGGAAGGAGGAGGTTTAAGCTGTTTGTTGCAATACACCCTGAGGTTGACGTGGTTGAGATGTTTCACTTCTCTGTGTGTTAGAGGTTACCTCCGAAGAGGCTCTCGGCATTACCTCCTGGTAGGAGGAATGCACAAACACTAAGTGCTTCCCTAAGTAAACACGCGTCCCAGTGGCCTTTTTCTCCTGCATGCTTAACACTGATTTATCACCATTGCAGCTGTGTAACATTTTGCAGGGTGGCGTTTCATTCCCCCTGCTCCCCGCACCGCCCCCCTACCCCCGCCCCACATCGCTTCTTTACATTCCCTGTTTGAAAAAGAGCTCTCTGTACTGTATTTTAAATATTTTAGACTCAGCAGCAGTAAAAGTTTTCAGGCTGTGGCTAACACTATCCCCACTAGGAGAGGAAGGTTTTAACACAGCTGTGATACCGCACTTCAAGAAAAAGGAAAAGGAAAACAGACTAGCCAAGCATTGTTTGTTAGACTGTCCCCAAACACTGTCCTCAGAATGGTTCTCATTTCTGGTGGAAACTCCTCTTGCAGGGTCTGGAAAAGAAAAGCTTCGGATTTTCTAAGCGAGAAAGAGACCATCTTTTCTAGAAGCATTTCAATTACTCCGGGAAGGCGTGTAGGGAAAAACAAATTACTCTCAGCAGAATAGTGTGTCTATTATGAGGCTGTTGTGAAGATTGCAAAACAGGGAGGGAGACTGAAGAGCCCATTTTAAGCAGTGATGGTCACCTGGCGGAGGGTCACTTTTAGCCCAGGATTGTTATATTTCAGACTGAGGTGGAGGAGTAGCAAAGTCCCTTTGGTAGGCATTAGCCAAATCAGCTTGCCCTTCCCAAAGCTCCAGCTGATTAATGCTGCGCTCTCCTAGTTCAGCTCCTGAACGGTCTGTGTGAGTGGGAAGTGAAGAAGGCGAGGCCTCCTGCTCTGGGTCCATTTCCCCCATGGAGACCAAGCCTTCCCCTTCGTTTTCTTCCTTGGTTCTTTGAAAGCAGAAAATTAAGAAAATGTTATGGCCTCCCTACCTGGTGGGAAATCACTTGAATTGAACTTGTCACCCTCTTAATCCACTTACGATGACAGAGTGCTGATTTGTGCATCTAATTACCGAAGTCTAATCATTGCTCCGCCAAAATCAACGTGGCACAATAAAATATGCGCCACCTTCCCAGGAGTGAGACCTGTCATTCTCCTTCTCCTTACGTTGGGAGTGACCTTATTTATAGTCTTAATCAAAAGGGAGCTTTGTCAGAGATTCAAAGACATCCCTTTCAGGCATCTGAGCTCTTTAGCACTTGCCTAAAACTAGCTTCATGAGGTTGTAGGTAAGGAAGTTTGGCTTCACAAGTGGAAATTACTAATTTATTAGTGTTCTTTGAGGTGGAAAATAGCCATGCAGATAAAGGAGAACACGTAGATGCATTCTACAAAGTCTTTAAAAAGCACTTTTGAAAATGTTCCACACCACGGCTTACTAATAAATGTAAAAGCTGTATGCCTGGAATTGGGGTGTACCTTTTATCTCAGAAAGGAAACTGGCTGAAGAAATAACAATGAAAGAGGCACTTGGGTGGCTCAGTCTGTTAAGCTTCCGACTCATGGTTTTGGCTCGGGTCGTGATCTCACGGTTCATGGGTTCGAGCCCCACGTCGGGTTCTGTGCCGACAGCGCGGAGCCTGCTTGGGATTTTCTGTCTCCCTCTCGTTCTCTGCCCTTCCCCCATGTGTGTTCTCTTTCTCTCGCTCTTGCTCTCACTCTCTCCAAAATAGATAAACATTTAAAAAAAGTAAAAACAAAATGCTCAGAATACACATGATCTTTCATAAAGAAAGAGAAACTAAAAGGGGAAGGAGAAGTGGATGGGGGTTTGAGGGGGGTCATTATTACAGTGGATTATGTTTAACGTGTTCACTGCATGGTGTTGATGAGCAGTATGGTTCCCATTGGCAAGGCTCATTCTTAAATATTCTGATTCAGTAGGTCAGAGATATGATCCAAGAACCTATGTTTTAAAATCTTAACAGTCTTATAAATATATCTTATTTGCTATATACTAGGCATGCTTCTGAACGTTTTACATGACTTAGCTCTATTATTCCTTATAATAACCCCAGGAGATATTATTCCTTCTACAGGGCAGTTAAATAAGTTTTCCAAAATCACACAGTCAGTGGCACAGCTTCTAAGTGTACATACGAAAAGTGTCTTCAGCAATGGCCTCGAAGAAGAAAATGGACATCATTGCTGATTGTTTGCCAAAAATGCTACATCCATTTGTAGCTCCTTTCCAAAAGGCTGCGAGTATAGTGGCTTCCTTTGAACACGGCAGTTCAGTTACTCACAGATTCTGTTTTATTCAAGTTTAAGGAAACATTTGCCAGCTTTCATTGGCTTTTTGCTTGTATTGCTCTGGTTGGAATGTGTAGCCTTGTTTATAAGAAGACGTTAATGATACGAAGGAACAAATCAGCAGCCGATCACTGGTTTTTCCTCTCCATTACTGGTCAGGGATCCATTCCCCCTTACATTTCTGCTTTGGTGTGTGTGGGTGGTCAGAAAAGATTCAAGCAGCTCCATGGGTTTACAGAGGTTCACTAGAAATAATGGAGTAAGGAAGGAAGATGTGAATTCATTTTTAAAAGAGCACCTCAGGGAAAGGAAGTGACTAAATCCGGTTGTTAATGTAATGGACCAAATATTTGGGGAGGCTGGGACCAAGATTGGGGAGCACTGTTTTGATTTTCCAACAAATATCTTATCCTCTTCTGGCGATGGCAGGATGTAGGGGGGTGAGGGCTGGAGGGTAGAGCCACAGTGTTGTAACGCATTATTTTAGGATGACTTCAATAGAGCAAAACTGAGTTTATGCCGCATCCTGCTTGGTGGTAGCTCTGAGTTAACAGAACAGCCAGAAACTTTTAGCTCTAGGATTTCCATTTATCAGTGAATTTATATTGCTGTATAATCAATTATCTTGACTGTTGACTGCGACATAGGTGTTTCATATGAGTGTCTTCCCTTATCAATAAGACAGAAAACTTATAAAGTACAGGGACACTGACTTTTGCTATTGTATATGCTCTTTGGCACCTACCAGAACGTGGGCATCAAGAATTGAACTGAATTGAATTGGACGTACTAAACCAACCTGCTCTCTGTCTTTGTGATACAAAAGGCGATGTACCTAATTCTGTGTTACTCAGTTGAAGGTTTCAGTGTTTTTCATTTGATTGCAAAAGGTAAACGAGAGAAAATGCGTCTGTGTAACGTATCAAAAATTGATGTTATCTTCATATATACATATAGTTTCGCAAGAGCAAAGTCTGGTACTTAGCTATACTTCAGAATCATATCATTGTGTCTTTATCAAATGGGTTAGTATCTAAAAATAATAAGTACTCTTCTTGGAAGCCATTTCTCATTAAAATGAAGAAATGAAAACCTAAGGCTGTTCTGAACGCAAGAAGTTTGCATCTTAATTCTTTCCGTGGAGACCCCAAATTCCACGAAGTGCCATAAATACTTTGTAACCTAATGCCTATTCGTCGAAGAAACCATGGGCACTGGAACGCGCTTAAAATGAGAAACAACAACAACAACAACAACAACCACAAAGATTACTTCTGTAACACACTTGCCAGTATCCCAAAGAAATAAGCAATCCGTGAGCAGTTCGGCACGATTACATGGTTACAAAGCATAGCGGATGCATGCTAACATTTTTCCCACCTGGAAAAACTGAGCTTAAGCATCTTCCGCAATCGAGAAGCAACACTGTGTTCTTCCCAATGTGTCCTATGTCACCTTTACAGCAATCATGTACTTGCAGGAAGGGGACTGGGTGGTGATGGTGCTGCAGCTGCTGGTGGTAACTGTCAAGGTTCTGGTGTAGAAACTGCAGATGGAGACCTGGGCTCTGGGGATGGACGTGGAGGAGCGAAAGGAGCCTGGACAAAAGGCTGTCATATTTGCTCAGAAGAACCGCCAAATCAGAGAGCAGAGGAGATTTCATTGGAGGAGCGCCTTCAACAGCAACTAATCCTGTCATATTGAAAGAAAATTGTAAATGTTCTCTTCTCCAGAAACTGTCCGCCCATTGCAGCTAATCGCACACACACGCAGGAAAACAGACAGGGTCTCCTGCTATACCAAAGGCGCCCGGGCGCAGAGACCCGCTCCGGAGAGCGAGCGCGCGCGCGCGTGCACACACACACACACACACACACACACACACACACACATACACGAGCGCGCGCGCACACACGCCAGCCTGCGGGTTGGCTAAGAGCCTTGAAACCGCAGATCCCACTAGGAAATCGCCAGGGGCACTGAAGTAGGTGTTGTCCCCCCCGCACTAATTACTACTTCCCCCAGCACTTCGGTGAAGAAATGAATCCCGCCCGGCTCGCCGGTCCATCCAGGTCTCGGTCCTGTTTGGCTCTCCAGACTCGTCGTCTCCGCGAAAGCCAGGTTTGAAAGTCCCCTTCGCGTTTCCTTTGGGGGCTCGGTGTGGAGGGCGGGGGCAGCGCCAGTGTAACTCCTGCCTGAACCGCGAAGGGGTTCCAGACTCGCCAAGTGACCGGGACCGGTGTGGGGTGCGCGACTCTGCCCGCGCGCGCCCGCGCCCCGCTGCTCCGGTCCGCGCCTTTGGGTCCGCTCTCTCCCCACCTCCCCGCCCCACCCCTCCGGGCGTCGCGGCCCCAACTAATCTTTCCCTTTTCTCTGGCAAGATCAAGGGAGCAAGCGAGCCGGCGGCCGGCTCCGGACTCTGAGCGGTGCGCAGCTCCTCCCCGGGCCAGTCAGCCCCGAACCTGCTAAGGGCTCCTCGCTCCTGCCAGCCTTCACCGAGGAAATCGCAGCCCCGGAGGCAGCTGGAGCTACAACCCGCGGCAGGTAAGGGCGCCACGCTGCCCGGCTCCCCGCTCGCCCGCGCCGGGGGACTCTGGCGCGGCTGGGTCCCTCCCAATCCCCAGGACCCGGCGTGGAGGGATCAAGGTGGCGAAGGGGGGGGGGGGTGCTGGGAAATCGGACCATAGTCCTCCGTAAGTGCAGATTCAAAGATGGAAACTTTGACTCCTGGGGCTTGGAGGGCCGAGGGCAGTGATGGCGCGTCTGGAAGGAAGGGGGCAAACGAGGCAAAGCGCGGGGCGGGGGCGCGACACTGAGTCCGGCGGAATGTGGCTAAGGCAGCCTGGAAGCCGCGCCTGCGGGGCGTCGCGCCTCCTTCCAGCCCGCCGGCCCCGCCGCCGTCCCCGACCCCCAGCCCCCTCCCCGAGATGCCGTTGTGGGAGAGACTCGGAGAGCGTCGCCCTTGCTTGCCTCCCACGGTCCTTCCCGCTGCGGGGGGGCGGGGGGGTCTGGCCACGTCTGCCGGGCGTTTGGGGTGGAGGCCCTGCTCGCCCGGGTCCGCACAGCACCCCCGGCTCCGCCTTGCTAGCAGCGCCCCGGGCAGTCGAGCCACGTCTCGGGAGGGAGGCTTGCTGCTCGGCCAAGGGGCAGGGGGCGATAAGAACGAGGAAAGATCCCGGGACGGAGGAAGGGGGAAACCTCTCGCAACGCCATCCCACCTCGGTCGTGCACACCAGGTCATCCATCCGCCTGGGCTTGGGGACGCTGCCCCAGCCCGGAGCCCGCGAGGTCCCGGATCCTGCCCGGGCTCCCCCGACCCCCACCTCACCCCCCGGTCCGGGGTCGCGGTTAGAGGCGCTGCACCCACAGCGCCCCTCGTCGTCCGCACCTGCGGACCTATGTGGTCGCCGCTAACTTGTAGCTCGCGGAACCCGCGAGGTGCGGTCCAAGCCCGCGCCGGGTGGATCGCGCAGGAATCCCACCTGTGCGCTCTGCCCCGTGCCCGTGACCCCCATCCCCGCGGGGGTGGAGCAGGCTCGCCTGGGAGAGCTTTCGAGAAGGGAAGACTCCCCCGAGTTAGTGACCCAGCAAGCAGCACGTACCTACTGCCTCAGTCTCCCCCAGCGTCCCCATCCCTTTCTCTACCCTCCTGCCCGTCGCTGTCCTCGAGGCTGCTTTGAGCCACAAAATCATCCCTGCGAGGCTCCGTGGCACCACCAGTCCCAGGCCAGGAGACCAAGGCTGTTGCCTGTGTGGAAATATCTGTGGGAGTCGGTGCAGAGAAGCAGGAGGAGAGCAGAGAAATGGAGGTAAACGCCTCAGGCAAGCAGAGCTGCCCGCCGATAGCTCACCCAAGCCGCCCTCCCGTGTCCTTATGTCAGTTCACGGCCATGGCAGGTCTGTGACCTCATTCACAGGAGGGTTCCGAGTTGGCCGGACCAGGCACCGTGAGCCCAGCCGGAGCCAGGCGCCTCCCAGTCCTGAGCTTCGGAATCCCCCACATTGACTTTCTAGTTCCTTTCCATCTCTCTCTCTCTCTCTCTCTCTCTCTCTCTCTCTCTCTCTCTCTGTCTCTCGGTTTGTTTTGCGTTTCTTGCTCTTTCTCCTAGCGCTGGGTGCAGTGGGTACGTGGCAGCCAGCCGTGTGGTTCGGCCGTCCCCTAGTACACGCAGCCAGCGACACAAACACACGTCCCCACGCTCTACCGCACACTAGCCCGCGCCCTGGCACGCAGCCCCGGCTCGGCAGCCCCGGGCACCTGCGGCCTCCTCGGCCACCCACCGCCATGGCCACTCAGAGGAGGGAGCCCTCCAGACTCCAGAGGGAAACCGCGGGGCGACCGGGAAGGCCTGGGAAAAAGTCGACTTTGGGGGTGGGGTGAGGGTGGGGAGGCTCTGGAGGAAATGGCCCTGTGCTCTGGCTCCTGCTGTCGCGCTCTTGTGAGCACAGCGTTCAGAGGGGGCCAGAGGCTGGGGCACACCAGGCCTCTGCCTTCAGCAAGCCTCAGGCCAGAGCCCAGCACCGCCCCCCCCCCCCCCCCCCCCCCCCGCGGCCGGCGGGCAGCCTCTCCCCAGTCCGCCCTGGGAAGTCCAAATGGCTGGGTTCTGGGGTAATGAGCGCCTCACTTCCCTCCAGGCTCCTCTGGTTTCCCTAGATTCAGAGAGCTCTGAAAGTGAGGCAGCTCATAAAGTCCTGGTGTTCAACCCGGCGTCCTGGGGCAAAGGCCATGCATTGCATGTTGTTGGCGGTCTGCGTGTGTATACGGTGTACTGAAAAGCATATGGCAGGAGATTCCATTTTGACTGATAAGCAAATAATGATGCCGATACCCTTTAAGCCACAATTAGGCACGTGTGCATGCCGTATTTGGGGTGGTGACAACACGGGGACTGATAATCCTAGAGGTAACCTAGTGGATTTGGCCGGGAGACGGTTTCACGCTGGGAACGGTGCTGGGCTGCAATTTAGAACCCGGACTTTTTGAGCCTCTCCTCACATGGAGGGAAGAATCCTGTGCCAGCAAGGTTACAGCTTTGCGGGATTCGTCACCAGAGTCTCAAGAAGTAACATATTAATGCCAGGTGAATTTTTATTGATGTTGCTAATATTAGTAATGTGTTCCAGTTGAGGCAGTACCTAGATAAGCAAATTCTGTTGATTCTGTATTTTTTACTGGGCTAAACAAATAGGCCAATTAAATCTGAAAAATAAAGGTGTGGAAGTTCCCTTAAAAAGGTGTGGAAATTCCAGCCAAGTGAGCTTAGGGTTTTAAAACTCTATGAATGAAGTAGGGTGGGAGTGGGGGAGATTCCTGGGACCCAAAATTGAGGGTGGGCTTCCTGACAGATGCTTGGTCTTCCCACAAAAGAAAGAGGCATAGTTGTTTATGTAAGGATGCCTCAGGGTGTCTGGAGAGGGAATGGAGTGACAACACAGGTGGATTTGAATATCCCTATCATAGTTCAAGTTCAAGGGAACCCAAAGAAAACCTTTACAGCTCTCAACGTCTGGGGCAGATATGGAAAGAAGAGCAGTCAAGTGTAGGTGAAAATCCCTTTAGGATGAGTCCCCACATTCTTTCAATTTGGGGACATTGCTCCAAATGTGACCCTATCCCCTTTGCGCAGATAACCCCAACGTCAGGCACTTGGAGGTACATCCTAGTGACGTTTTCCACTTCCAATCCAGGGCAGCCAGCCCCCAGGGCCAAGGGCACAGGAGGGAGGGGCAGCCTCTGAGGTCTGAAGGAAACAGCAGTCCCCAGCCTGCCGGCTGGCAGGGAAAACATGGCACCCGAGTCAGTGGAGAAGGAGAGGCAGGCTGATGAGGAGGTGCCTGTCTCTCTGATCCACAGCAGTGGACAAAGTTAAGGCAAGTGCAAAAGGGAAGAAGAGGGGCAGCAGAATAACAGGAAGTGGAGAGAGGAATGGGAGAGAAAACAACGAGGTCGAGAAGCTGGGTGTGCCGTCAGAAGTGCTTGGCGGAGCCCGCATCACTGATGTCAGGCTTTGTTTGGGGTCTGCCTGTGAGAGAATGCGTGTCAGTGCTTATCCACACCCAAGCACTCACACCCCACTCGTGATCTGATCTTCATCCTTCTTCACTTTCCTCAGTAGGATCTAGAGACCAACCGACACATTTGCTGACACGTTTTCCTTGACGGACTGGCTTTCCTCGTTTAAATTTACGTTTGAGCTGGCTGGACATTTCATGGTATGAGTTCCGGGTAATTTTTCTCAGACTCCTATATATCAAACACTGTCCATATTCTCCTGACTGTTACTACCTGTCTTTCAGTCCTATCCCCTGTCTCTTTGTCTGCTTTCAGTTCATGGGGCAGGTGTTGGGACTGTTTTTGTTGTAAGGTGTCAGAGCCAGTGGACCGACTGTATACCCCAAAGCTCGGCTAGGTCACGGGGGGGTGGGGGGGGCGTGGTGGTGGCGGTGGTGTCTTTCTGTGGGACAAAGGAAGCAGGTTATTTTTCCTTGGAAATGAGTTTTTAGATTGTGTTCTAAGTCTCTGGCACTGTCCTAAGCACCTTTCGTGTATTATATCATCTGTTAGTGCTTTATCCCCACTGTTTCAGATAGCGTCTGGCACATTCTAGAGCTCATTAAATACGTGTTGAATGAATGAATAGATGAAGCAGTTCTCATTTTATCCTTGCAACAGTGCTATGAGGAAGATGTTATCTTCCCCATGTTACGGCATCCAGAGGGGTCAGGTCACGGCCCAGTTTTGCACAGCTTGTAAGTTGCAGCCCCAGGATGCAAACGCACAGCCTGTTGCACTTCAGTCGTTGTCTTGTGCTGTACCGATTGGCTCTCGGAATGGTGGCAGCATTCATTTTGCCTGTGTTTGGGGAAGTCAGAGCTGTGGTGTCCAGAGTTCAGCATTGTTCTCCTCATCCTTTTTTTTAAACATTTTTTTTTGACGTTTATTTATTTTTGAGAAAGGGAGACATAGCATGAGAGGGGGAGGGGCAGAGCACATGAGAGAGACACAGAATCCAAATCAGGCTCCAGGCTCTGGGCTGTCAGCACAGAGCCCGACGTGGGGCTCGAACTGACAAACCACGCGATCATGACCTGAGCCCAAGTCAGACGCTTAACCAACTGAGCCACCCAGGCGCCCCTCTCCTCATCCTTTTAATTCAACTCTGCATGTGCTTGTTGGAGCCCCTAAATCCTAAGCAAGAAAGATCCAGTGCCAACTAGCTTCTTCTTTGGCACAACATGCTTGTTCTGATTAATCAGTGAATGCCTGTGGCGAAGGAAAACAAGGGCACTGAAATCACCTGGCGTTTTGGCAGATGTTCTTTTCGCCTATGGCTCTACTAAGATTTTCTTCTGTCTGGTGTGCAAGGATGAGGGAGGATGTTGGTATCTTTTAGAGTGACCCGTGATCTGTGTGGAAGTGGGGGAAGTGGCTTTTCCACCGTGATTCAGAGGACCAAGAACTGCCTGAGAACACACATACCCCGACTTCCAGTCTAGTTTTCTCTTCGTTTTGCCATGCTGAAGTAGTTCCGCGTAATTTATTAAGATTGCTAGAGCTCAAGGTTCTGAATTCCAGTGGCAACTTTTCATTTTAGTTAGAATTTACTACCCACCTTTGTTTTGAAAGGCATGATGTGGCTCTGGGAAACAGCCATTGGCAAAGGGCGAGTGAGGTAGGTTCTGGCTGGTCTGCTTCCTTCCACACTTCATATATTCTTGTCTTTATTTCACTTCCCTTTCCCCCCCCCCTCATGTTCAAGCTCCTTCTTTTATACTGTGACCTAAATATACAATCATCTTAACTGGTGCTGTTACCATGGTAATGCTTCATGGTAGATAAGGGTACACACTAAAAAATCAGTTTCTTTCATTAGCAGTGGAATTCCTTGTCTTTCCCTCTCTCCCAAATCCTGGCTTTCACTGAATGATGCCCTCTGGTGTTCAGGAACAGGAAGCACAGTACTTTGGATAGGGCGAGAACATCCTTTTTTAAACTTTGAGGAAATTTCACTTCCAATTTTAATTTGAGATAGACACAAGCAAGAAAGACCTGTAAGTAGTATATTTTTTAAAGCAGAAGGATTAGTCGAAGAAATTCATTGCCTGAACATAGGGCTGTTTACTCTGTAGAATTCTAGAAAGTTATGGGAAAGCTGGGATATTTATACCCTTCTATGTTTAAAATTTCTGTGAAAATATTTCTGTGGGAGACAAAGAGATTCCACCGAGGTATCTCTGAAGAAGAATCTAATGGAATCTTGTATATTTTGAAGTCTTTAAAACTTCAAAATGGGAGTCTTTTACCTTTAGAATGGGAACATTTTCTTGTTGGATAGGATATAGATATAGATATAGATATAGATATAGATATAGATATAGATATAGATAGTTTTATATTGTAAATATTTTTTAGTTGTTTTGTTATATAAGAAACTTGAAAGTTTTACTCTCTGTTGTGTGAATGGTAATGTCAATCTGTACATTATTTTTTTTTATTTTTGAGAGAGAGAGAGAGAGAGAGAGAAAGAGAGAGAGAGCATGAGCAGGGGAGGGGCAGAGAGAGAGGGAGACACAGAATCCAAAGCAGGCTCCAGGCTCCGAGCTGTCAGCCCAGTGCCTGACGGGGGGCTCGAACTCATGAACTGCAAGATCAAGACCTGAGCTGAAGTCGGATGCTTAACCAACTGAGCCACCCACACACCCCTGTACATTATTATTAATCACAAATTACATGACACGTTAGAAGAAGTGACGTTGATCTCCAATAAGCAATGTCTTCTTGTGTTCTCGGTCCAGATTCTACTTACGCCATCTAATGGTGTCTCCCAGTCCAACCTGTCTCTGAGAATTGCCTCCTCTCCATCCACATAACTTTTCCAGACCTTTAGCTTCTCTCACATGAACTATCACCAGAGCCTTGCATTTCTAACTGGTCTCCCACCTCCAGTGTTCCCCTAGTACAATCTATGCCTCACGCTGCCAGCATGACCTTTCTAAAATGCAAATCTGAACATGTCATTCTCTTGTTAAAAATTCTTCACTGTTTCTCAACTGTGTCGGGTAAACTTGAAACTCAAACCCACATGAGATCTTCTTCCATAACTGACCAAAGCCTTTTTGCCAGGTCCTGTCTCTCTCTGCGTGTCTATATTCTCCCACTGCACAAGGAGATAATACACATAAACGGCTGTATAATGACCGACCCGAGAGAAATGCAAAATAAATATTGGCCAGTATATTTATTTTTCTCTTTATTCTCCTCCTCTTCTTCTTCCTCCTCTTTATCTAATTTATTATTAGGATAGTAAGCAGTGAGAAACGTGACCTGTATACTGGCCATCACCCAAACTTAGGACAGTAGCTAAGAAAAGCTATGATGTGGCTGAATATTTTACACTCTGTATCTCATTTAATCTCCCACAGTCAGGCACACTGCGTCATATGTTCTGGGTACATGTATATGTTAGTTGTTTTGATATGCATAGTCGAAATAAGAATAGTGCCACTTCTGTCACTTGATCGTTATAGCAAAGTGCTTGGGACGTGAAAACACAGGTTTTTCATTTTCTGTGGGGTTGGCTGAATTGTGTTCTTGGATAGTAAACTGCACTGTTTACAAAAGGCTTGGCCTGTGGAAGTGTCAGGCAACTTGCACGATATTAACCGATGCTGCTGGTAGAGCCTCATCTGGACCTTCCCAGGGAGGCCCAGGAGATCTGAGAGCGGAACCGAGGCCGTAATTTTATAAACACGTAAGTTGCAAATGGCTTGGAAATGTGGAGCTTCGTGTTTTCCCAATGTTTTCAGGAACAGTATGGAACTTCATCAGTCTGCATCATCTCCCAGTCTCTTTCATTGTGGCAAGGGAGCTAGAAGCATCTCCCCAGGCCACACACGGGTTGAAATTCACATGTCCAGCCTGTGGATAATGTGCAACAGTAGCAACAACAAAATTTTAAGATGTGGATTCTTCCAGTCAGTGGAAACGAATAGCAGAAAGTGTGGGAGCAGAGCCTTATTTTCAAGTTCTCTATTTCCTAGGTTCAGAAAAGTCACAAAACCAGGACTTCTCTTTTCTGAACCCTGTACGCCCTTGAGTGTTGATCTCATGGCAGAACTGGGGGTCACGTTTTCAGCAGTCGGTATTCAAGAGTTACCAGGTAGAGTGCTCTGAATAACCAGACTCTGAAGAACTTAAACCGTGACTGTCTCCTAAAAAGGCCTTTCAAAGATTAATTCATGGGTTGAGTCATTGAAATACCGTTTCTCTTGCAAAGATTTTAAGGTAGCAGGTTTGGGGTCAGGCCCAGGAATCTATTTTTTAACTAGCATCTCAGGTGATACTGAGGTGGGTGATCACAGGGCCACATTTTAAATGATACCAGATTGAAGAATTGGCATCTAAAGGGCATTGAAGAGGAACAAAGATAGGATGCTCAACCTGAACGTCGCCGCCCTGACGTCGTACGAGTTGTGGCCAGAGACTTTGATTTTCTTGTATCATCAGTAGATAAATAACTACTCGGGAGGGCAGCCATAGGGAAAGATGCTTCTCTTCCATTTCACTGCCCCTGTACCTGTTTATCGAGAGGGGCACAGACCCCACATGTATTATCTTCTGTTAACTCAGCCCTGGCCATTTAAGACGTAAGCACTTGATTTCGTTTCTCTGCTTTGCTTCACTCGTTCCCCTTGACAATTCCTCTCATTCTCCCTGCCATCTTCCTGGGAAGATTTCTTCATTATTCCAGAGCTCCTCTGTAGCTCTCTCCTATCTGGTTTCCTGACCAAGTTTCCATTACTAAGCCACTCAGGCCAACTACCTGGCCCTCATTCTCTTCCTCTCTGGCAGCCCTGGAGGAGGTGTTAAGAGGGAGGGAATTGTCTTAAATGTTAATGGCCATGCATTTCACTGTTAACTGGTTCCAAATGGTGGTGCCCTGTCATGATCCTCAGTAACAGACTGATCTAGCATATATAATCCCTCCTCTAGGAACAGGAAAGTTGTAATGATTTTTCTTCATGTTTTTGCTCACCCTTGGTCATGAACTTTAATGACCACTTTTGGTCACCACTTTAATAAAGCAAAGAGCTTTATTGCCTTGCCTCCCCAACTATGCCAAGCCAGTAAACAAGATGGAATAATACAGGAAGACCAGCCTATTATTTCTTGACTGTTTAACCACTGGGGAGATCTTTAGGAGGAGTGCGGTGGGGAGTTAAAGAATTACAAGAAGACTGATTTCTCCCACTCTTCATAAAATCCAAGCATGGTCTAAATTTGATTGGTAGAGAGAAGAACATACATTTCACAATCGGATATTGTGGGACACGGTGAAGATTTTCTCAGAGCCTGTGCCTTGCTCGTCACCTGCTCCAGAGAGAAAAGGCTCCTACCATATAACCAGCATAAAAATAGAAAATGATAGGAAAACCCTACTTGACTGTGCTCTTTAGAGAGCATCAGGACACTTGGTTTCATTTTAGAGACAAGATAAAGAGCAGCCCCAGGGCCAAAGTGTTTCCCAGATCCGGCCGCTAGTTTCTTGCTTCTTGCTCAAAATTACTTTTCTGTCAGATTTTATCAGTGGAGTGGGCAATTATGTCCTCATGTAAGCCTCAACGTTACAAACTTGTTTTTCTCCCCTTGTACTGTGTGTTGGGAACACTGGAGGCAAGGAGTGGTGGATGATGTAGTTTAATTTCTGTTGTCTTGGCCAATGGATGTCACTCGAAGGTAAACAAGGAGTCAGACTTTTGCTTTGATTTTAAAGTGAGCGTGACTGGATATTTCCATGTGAGGGAGAATTTCAAATTTTGGGTGAGATACATTTCTGTGACCTTCATAATCACAACAAAAACTAGGAAACAACAGCCACTCTTTCTTAGGTACCAACCAAGTTTCAGGACCCATGCCTTTTCTTTACGTATATCATTCCTATACTTCATGCCAACCCTATGTGTTAGATGTTTGCTATTTGTTTTTTTCTCTGTAAGTCCAGAAGCTGGAGCTCGTTGACACAGAAAAGTTTGTTCTAGGTCTTAGAGGGAGTTTGTTGCCACAGGCATCAGTCTCCTACCTGATGTCAGAGAACAGTTTAAAATTTGTTCTGTTTTGTTTTACTATGCCATAAGCAGGGTCGTTTTCTTTTTTAATGAAGAATGGCTCATTCTATCATTTGGCATCTAGTTTCAATAATAAAGCGAAAGAAAAAGAGGGAGAAGAGAAAAAGACAGAGAGGCACATCACACTTCGAGTCTTGAGTTAGTGTTTAGGAAAGAGAATCATGAAAACCAAGTTTATGTTCGAGGAATTGGTCTCAGGTGAGATTCAGAATGTGTTGTGGCTACTTACCACTTGGCTTAGTCTAATTCTAGGCTTCAGTTTGAAAATGCTTGCTCCTTCCTCGTTCCCGGGAACTCTTTCCAGGCACAGCGGGGGAAAGTGTCTCAGCAAGGCTTCCAGGTACGGAATTCCTAAGGCAGATAATATGATTTCATGAATATTTATAAAGCATATGTATGTTAGAGAGTTTTTGTTGCCTGCAAAAACACTGTGTGCTAGTAAAATATTATTTAATCTCCTTCTATTTCGTATTATTCTGTGTATTCCATTTCTCTGCAAAACGATTGCTATTACTTAACATTAACCTCTGCATTGCAGATCTAAAAACACAAAAGGCCAAAAGAATTATTTTGAGGGATGAACCATGAGTGGATTGATTCTATTTCTGTTTACACTGTCAACTCTGTTTGTTTGTATGTCCAGAGTCTCCAGAGAATCATTAGAATGATAATACCAGCTAATTTTTTACAATTAATTGAAATTTCACACTCTCACATTTCAGTATCAGTCTATATTTTTACACACTGACACTTTTAATCAAGGATTATCTTTCACAAGGGACCTACAACAGGGCCCTAATTAATTAAAGTGATAATTGCTCTTCTCCCTCCTAGTTTGTTATATAACACATCCTTCAGGAAATTCGCATCCTTAGCGTTCCTCTTTAAAATTCCTTCATTTATGAGGAGATACCGTGGCTTCTACCTCTTTAAGAATTTACTAAAAACTTGATTTTTTTATTTTCAATTAAATTCAATTGAGTTTTTTATTTTCAAGCAGAGATACAGAAAAGAGGTCATATTTGTATTCCAGCAAGTTTCCATATTCAAAAAAAGAAAAGAAAAGAAAACGATGTCTTTGGATCCTGGAAGCATTCAGATTAAATCCCAGGGGTCGTTTTCATGGAAAAAAAAAGAGGCCGTCAGGTGTGTCCTCTTTTGATGTTAACTAGCTCATTTGTTTCTTTACCCAGTGCAAGTTCCCATGGTCTTGGATCTTTCTTTGGTTCCTCAATCCTCTGCTACTTAATTGCCCCTGTCTCTCTGTAGCTTTTATAGTGCCTAAGGTTTGTTATATTTTTCCCTCTGGTGTGGTCCCATTATTTTAGTAGATACTGAATCTAGAGACTTGGCTATAATTGGCAGCCCTGCTCTCTTCTCCTTTAATAGATATCGCTCCAATTCCTGTATTTTGGCACCTTTTGGTACGGGATGCATTTTCAGAAGTAATTGATGGCGGCTGTAAATCTGTTAGCTCATTTCCCTAAGACTTAGAAATTGCAGATCATTGAAATCACTGCACCATGTATTGGTCAGATTTTTCGAAAGGTCATTATCCCTGTTTGCGGCTCTTAATGAAATTAGTGTGACTTACTCATTCCACTTGCACAAATATTTGGCTACTTTTTAAAATCCTTTTTTTTTTTTTTCCTCTCAAACTCCCATGTGCCCTTAGTTTACATTTGCACTATAATTGAAAATGGAGCAGTAGCAATAGTTCAGTTATCTAAACTTCAAACTGGTATTTTTGTATTACTCTGTATAATTACCGAAAGATAACTTTTCTTACTGCAGTAGCTTTTTTTTTTTTTTAAATAAACTATTTTTTATAATGGATTTAGGTTCACAGCAAAGTTAAGGAGAAAACACAGCGCGTTCCCATAAACTCCCTGCCCCTATGCACTTCCCTACTGTCAACACCCTACACCAGACTGGTACATTCCTTACGGTAGGTGAGCCTACTTGAACACATCATAATCAGCCCAAGCCCATAGTTTTACACCAGGGTTTTGACAAATATGTAATGACATGTATCTACCATGGTAGCGTAATAAAGAGTAGTGTCATTGCCCTAAAAATCCTCTGTGCTCTCCCATTTATCCCTCCATCCCTCCTAACCTTTGGCAATCACTGGATCCTTTTATTGTCTCTATAGTTTCGTTTCTTCCAGAATGTCATATATTGGGAATCATAGGGTATGGAGCCTTTTCGGATTGGCTTTTTTCATTTACTAACATGCATTTAAGGTTCCCCCGTGCCTTTTCATGGCTTGATAGTTCGTCGCTTTTTAGTGCTGGATAATATTCCATGGCATTGGTTTTTCTTTAGTATTTTCATTAAATGAGCAAATGATTTTTTCTTACTTCTTGAAGATACCTTTTAGCTATGCATTCGAGAGATATTTTTTTTTCATTACGTGTATTATTTTATTCTTGTGTTGGATTTTCTCTAATCATATAGTTCCATGTTCTTAAATTCTGGAGCTTTCTAATAATAGTCACAGCAGAACTCATGTTGTGAATATTTTAATTCTCTTTTTTTTCCCTTTACTATTTCAGCAATTAGTGAGAAAAGAGCATTGTTAGTTGCTTGTGGTTTTTATGTAACTATTTTTGTTTTCTTTATATTATATTTTTTATAAGATGGTTTTTTTAAATTACTCATTTGGTAATTCCAGCAACAAAAATCTTTCACCTTTCTCATGAAAAACTTAAATGGTTTGTGTATCCAGTTTTGGTCATTCTTCTACTCCATTGTGTCTGCATATACAAGAAGAGGTAAAAAAAAAAAAAAAAAAAAAAAGGACACCACGGGGCTATTTGTTTTCCATTTCTCCTTCCCAGTTGACTTTCCAAGCTTCAGCAGTCAGGGCTCCTGAGGAAGCTAAGTAAAAACCCAAAATTTACCCAAGATACTTCCTACTGACCCGTAAATGGAGCGCTATGAATCTTATTTTGTTTTACCCAATGGGAGACCAAGCATTCTTGTTTCTATTTGAGAAGTCAACAGAGTCCTAAGAGGTTCATTCATACTCCTCCTCCCTTTTCTCTGTTCTCTGCCTTCAGGAAAAGTGATGTTATTTGATAGCATTGATCTAGTCATTCCCGGTATTCAGACGTGACCTTTGCACTGGGAAGCTTATGATACCCACTTTTTTAACTTGACTTTTAATGTCTTTGCTTGAGCCCACTCTTCAGTTTCCACACATATCATATATTTAACTCCTTTATATAATGAATTGTCATTGATATTCTCTGGTTTCGTTAGAAGAAACCTGGTCCATATGGGCAAGATTTGTTTTTTTCTTTTTAAATTCTTCTTTTCAGCATTGAATCTTGTGCCCAGATCTATTCTTGTCATATAACAGAGCTCAATAAATATTTATTTAATGATAATTTTGTGCCACTAGTATGCTCAAAGTTTGAAGTTTCTTCCTACCCCAAATTGTTTCTTCTGTTGGTTTCATAATAGCAAGTTATCATTTTCTGAAATAGCTCAAAGAATCTCCTTTCTAGGTAAAGAGAAAAAAAGTGTTTTTCAGAATAAATCTTTCCTTCTGGCACATTTTCCTGCTTTGGAGACCAACACTTCACCTAAACCTGAGCAAAAATTTTTATGGGCTATCTTTGTAGGTATATAGTAGTAGTATTACTTTATTTAAGTTCAATGTAATTAATATCTAGGACCTGAACTTATAAAGGAACACAACTTGTTTAGTTTTATGTGGAACCTACATCAAAACAAATTTTAGCTAGCATAGATCACGTTTGATTTAAACAGACCCTTTTTCCCTGTACCAGGATGGATTTGCAGGACTCATGATTGTTTTTGTTTGACTCCATCCGCAAGACACATGACCAAAGATATAGAACAATTCACATCATGAAACTAAGTACCATATTGGATAACTTGCCATACTACAGCTTTGGTCTCATGCATAAAATTGGAGGATTCATTTATTCGTTCTCATATTCATTTACCAGCAGATATTTGCTAAACACTTATTTTGTGCCTGACACTGCTTGTGTCCCCACTTTCCCCTCGGACCTGACCCCTCTCTGTCATCACACACGAGTATCACCTGGGAAGGAGAGGCCCACATATACCCACTTTGACCCTCTCTAAGGCTGCGCGTTCCCCCAGACCTGCACCGCCACAGCCTCGGCAGTCACAGCCCTGTGCTCCCCTGGTTTCGGGAATCTTCCACTGGCCTTCACCGCTTCTCCACAGTGTAAGAAGAAAAGGCTTGGACCACTGTCCCTGACTTGAGGCTTCAGTGTCTCTCAAAAGGCATTCCCACTGTCAGGCAGTATAGAGTAGAGGTTAAGAATATGACCTTGGGGACAAATGCATTGTTTTCAGTTTACCTGTAGTTCCTTCAGCTTCACATTCAAGAATTTAGCAAAGCCAACTTCATCTAGTTTGACACCCTTACTTTACAGTTAAGGAGACTGTGATCAAGAAGTACTAGTGGCTTGTCCTGTGGGTGACAACGAGTTGAAGTGACAAAGCCAGGATTTGGCGTCTGAACATCCTGATACCCAAACCATTGTCAATTTCATTCCTTCACCATGACTACGTTACGAAATGTTCCACAGGATTATTTTTAACCTTAGAGTTTAATTCCTTCCAAGAAAGACTTGAGCTCCAAACAAAACAAAACAAACAAAAAAAAAACCCTTCTAATTCTTCCTTATTTGCGTGGGACTTCTGATTCTTTTCTCCACTTCCCATCGTCTGTTTCCTTGATGATTTACAGAGGGGTCTCAATTAGTGGCGAGATTCGGTTGGAAAGGCAGAGGTTCCAACATGAGTGATTATCAAAACTTTAATGGTAGGTGTGACATGGTGCCAACCTATCAGAACATGAATCAACCATTGTGTCATCGTTTTGGGTCCCTGCCAAGAATCGACCCTGGTTTCCCAGGTTACTCTAATCCTGAGAGTAGTTGCTTTCCTGCTTTCTGGAAGTTTTAGAGATCTCATCTTGTCTTTTTTGCTACTAATTGCATGTAAATAATTAGGGCTTTCATTAATCTTTGCAGTATCTATTTGGACTGATATTTTTTTAATTTTCATTTTATTTTTTATTTTTTTAATGTTTATTTATTTTTGAGAGACAGAGACAGAGCACAAACAGGGGAGGGACAGAGAGAGAGAGGGAGACACAGAATCCCAGGCAGGTCCCAGGCTCTGAGCTGTCCGCACAGAGCACGATGTGGGACTCGAACTCACAAACCGTGAGATCGTGACCTGAGCCGAAGTCGGCGCTTAACCGACGGAGCCACCCAGGTGCCCCAGGACCAATATGGTTTTTTAAATACTGTTGATGCTTGTAAGAAGATAACAACTCAGCCTTTTAACTTTATATAATAAGGAATAATTGAAAACAAATTGCACAATGTATTTGTTCCTTGAGATGTAGGACATCTTTTTTAAAAAGCAGAGGGAAGTATAATGGATGAAGCCTTTTAGAAAACAAGGTCAAAATCCACTTCTTTCTTCTGTGTCCCCATTTCATGAGGTCATTGGGAAGCTATGCCGTCGCCCTTACTACCAAATTGACAGAAGTTGTCCGTGGAGTATCTTTAAAATTTTCTTTTAATGTTTATTTATTTTTGAGACAGAGAGAGACAGAGCATGGATGGGGGAGGGTCAGAAAGAGAGGGAGACGCAGAATCTGAAGCAGGCTCCAGGCTCTGAGCTGTCAGCACGGAGCCCGACGCGGGGCTCAAACTCATAGACCGTGAGATCACGACCTGAGCCGATGTCGGACGCTTAACTGACTGAGCCACCCAGGTGCCCCCGTGGAGTATCTTTAGAGTAGGAAATAAAAGACAAATCGGAAAGCTGTATTTTTTTGTCATCTCTCCTAAGTCCTGATAACCGTAAGCGTAATCAGTGTCACCACAAATGTTTTCAAAATGAAATGCCCATTTTTTGTGTGGTTGTCTTTTTTTTCTTTATTTGATGTCAGAGGAAAGTGGCAAGGAGAAGCAGTTGGTGGTGACTTGACGACCTGGACTTGTGTGGGACACTGGGCATTTCACGGTCCAGAGAAACTCACAGTGAGGTGACAGAATGCTCTCTCAGACCCCTGTCACTTACACTGGAATGTGATGTGCTCCTGGGAGGTGTTGGGGAGCCACTGGCGAAGCTATTTTAAGAGGCATTTGGAGCTGTGAGAGGACAAGGAAGTATAGGACAACATGCCAGAAACCTCGTTTGTAAATCCTGTATTCTCTTTGGGGGTCACTCGGTGGCAAAATCAAAGAGACGTGTCGCCAGGAAATAAAGCTGCATATCTTGCCTCACTAGAAGAGAAGTCCACACTAAGTGAAGATCTACGATCAGAATTGAAGCATTTCAACAAAAATCACAGGAAATCTGCTTTGCTTCATCGTTTGTCCGATATGTGCTCCCTAAGCTTATCAATGAGCTGGTGCCATTCACTGGTACCAGTAATCCACCGGAAGACAGCAGGGACTTCGTTTTCAGAGGAACTGTATTTAAGGAGGATGGAAGCTAAATTGCCCCACCTTTTAAGAAATGTTTCATCCATCTTCATGTAAGCTTAAAGAACAAGTATTGGGACGGGGATGACAGTCCTTCTGTGGCAGATTGCACCTCCTTAATGATGGCAAAAAGGGAAGGACAAATCAGACCCCAGCGCCTCCCTCCTCCTCTGTCTGATGGATTCCACAGAGAGCTGGAGCACAGCTTGCTTGCAAAGATGAGCAGGACTGGGGAACTCCCTTCAATTCCACCATTTCCCAGAAGAGTCCAAAATTCCGCAGGTACCATATATGTATAGGTACCTCTATATAAAGAAGACATTATGCAAACTTAAAACTGGGAGAAAATCCATCACTCGTATCAGTATCATTCTCATCATTCTACATTTGAAAGTTTGCTTCTCCATCTCCCTGAGGTTTTCAGTCCTTCTACAGAAGCACATGGGAGTGCTTTATAAGGGACAGATACTAACACACTGGAAATACTTGTTTTTTCATTTATTCTTCAGCATTTATTGCTGCAAAATTAGTGGCAACCAGGTATTCTGCTGGACATCGAGAATACAAAGATGATTAATCATAATTCCAGCCCTTAGGGTCTGTCCTGGGAGATAAGGTGAGGAATAAGCAATGACACACAATATATGTGTCCTATAATAGAGGTATTAGGACTCCCGCAACCACAGAGGAGAAGTGGGACTAACCTAGCAGAGGCTTGGTTTAATAGAACATTTAAAGAGCAAGTACAGTCTTACTGGGTTGATGGGATGTCTTGGTCAGCTTGGGCTCCTATAACAAGTCGACCACAGACTGGGTGGTTCCAACAGCAAACATTTATTTCTTAACAGTTCTGAAGGCTGAAAGTCTGAGATCTGGGTACCAGCAGGATAGGGTTCTGGCAAGAGCCCTCCTTTTGCTTTACAGAGAGCCATCATCTTCCTGTATTTTCATGTGGTGGGGGTAGGGGATGGGAGAGCATGAGCCAGCAAGATCTTCTGTCTCTTATAAAGGGCACTAATCCATCACGAGGGCTCCACTGTCATAAGACCTTACTTTCTCCCAAAGGCACCATCTTCCAATACCATCAAACTGGAGATTAGATCTTCAGCAGATGAATTTGGCGGGGGCAGGGGGGGATACAATCATTCAGTCCATGGTGGGGGGGGAGGGAGGATCTCCAAGAAGAGGGTACAGCATGTGCTAAAGCATAAGAATTGAACATTCAAGGTCCTGCACATTATTCTCAGTGGCTGCACCTTATTCTCAGTGGCTGCACATTATTCTCAGTGGCTACAGCAGCGGGTATGGGAATATGGGTTGTTTGGATCAGACCGTGAAAAGCCAATATGCTATTGCAAAGGTATAGACTTACGCTTTTGGTTCCCATGAGCAAAATCTTTCATCCAAGGGAAACATTTTATTTTATGCCCCGTACCATTCTGTTTCATCTGACATTTACCTAATAAGGCAGTAGAAAATTGGGTAGAACCATGGCAGAGAAGATTAATTAGCTCATTCCATTGGATTATCTAACTTCTGATGTCTGCCAATGTCATAGTGTCCTGTATTAAAAGAAAGTGGCCCCGTGTAAACATGGAGCAAGGTCTCTACTATCCCATGACTTTCCCCCATTCTTAATGATCTGGGCTTTAGGGAGAAGAGTAGGCCCATTCCTATGTGTATACTAAGGAAGTAACCAAGACGCTGAAGGAAGCAGGAAATTTATCCTATTTTTAAAATTCTAGTTATTTATCTGTATCGGTGGAGCTAGTTATTGGCTCCTTCTGAGACACTGAAACCTCCAGGGTGAAGCAGTGAATAATTGAATCAGTCATCCAAATGTTTTATCTCTGCTGGGCATTAGAGCTTCTAGCATTTTTTCCAGAAGGTGTATTTATGAATAAAGAACCGAGATGCTGTCATGGCAATCCAGTAAAAACCATGTTTCTCTCAGGGAGTTACACCATAGCAATCTGTTAGGATCTATCAGTACCCCAGATACCATGATTGGGTTCGCACATAACATGATTGGTGGGCTTCTGTGCTTTCTGATGGTTGTTTGGTTATTATGTAGGCACAGCTCGATAACTTGGTATATGTAGTTCAGTTAAACACGACAAAAAATATTTGCCACAGATCCACTGCTGTCACTGATGGAATGAGTAATTGCTAAGGGTATCGCTTGGAATGGAAATGAGTCTTTACCAAATAGTGCCAGACATGGGGATAGGTTCTTCCATGTGCATCGTCTTTCTCAGCTCTCATGGCTCGTTGGTGTAGGCATCATAATCCCAATTGTACATAAGAGGGAGAGAGGTTTAGAGAAGTCAAATAACTTACTCAAGATGAAGCAGATAGGTGGCATGGCTTGGTTTTGAACCCAAGTGGATTTCACTCAGAGGCCCTTAATCTCTTATAAAAGAAGACCCACATAGGGGCACCTGTGTGGCTCGGAAGCGTCCGACTTCAGCTCAGGTCATGATCTCATGGTTCATGAATTCGAGTCCTGCGTCGGGCTCTGTGCTGACAGCTCAGAGCCTGGAGCCTGCTTCAGATTCTGTGTCTCCTTCTCTCTCTGCCCCTCTCCCAGTCACTCGGTCTCTCTCTCAAAGATAAATAAAAAATTTTTTAAAAATTAAAAAGAAAAAGAAGACCCACATAAAATAACTGGGGTAAAAGAGAGCAGGATATATACTATTGATGTTATTTATTGTTAGTATAATTGAGTGCTTATTATATATATGATATTTTAAAGACACAAATTTATATAACACACCTCTACATGTAAGTGTGTATAAGCTATAGAGTGAATGACTGCACTTTAATTTATCAAGAAGCAGGTGTCACAACAGAAGTAAAGAAAATGAATCAAAATATATAAAGTACACATTGGGAGGTCGGAAAAAAAATAGTATGGATTTGAGCGAATAACCCCTTATATTTGCATGTTGCTTTAGAGTTCCCAAAGCTTGTCACGGCATTGTTTTAGAGTAGGAGTTATTGCCAGATACAGCCTTCGACCTGTTTCTATATGGCCACTAACCAAGAATTCTTTTTTGTTGTTGTTAGTGGTAGAGGGTCGTTTAAAAAAGAAGTAGAAGAAGAAGAATGTGTAACAGAGACCAAATGGAGCCTTCAAAGTCTATAATATTTACTATCTGGCACTTTACAAACACAAAGTTTTCTGATCCTTCTTTTTGAAGAAGTTTCATGGATACTTGTAAATGCTCCTCAAAGTATAACTAGTTCCACTCTGTTTCATTTCTTACGGAAGTAAGGCAAGACAGGTGAACCAACATCATATCGCTTGGGTTAAGAAACTTCATTTGTGGTGGTTGTTCTCATTGACAGTTTCTGTATTCCATTGTCCCATAAATGTACCTAATGGATTAGGTGTCTCAGTTTGGCTTCAGAACATGTCTGCCTCTTCCACGCTGGGCTTGATCCCCACTCTCCTGAAGTCCTATTTGTGGGTTGTATAATGATAGTTTCAAGAAAGCAATCTTTGTTAAAAAAAAAAAAAAAAACTACAACTTACAACAAATTATTAGATCCGTCATCTCATTTCATTTTCACAAAGACTCTAAAAGGGTGATTGCAACAAGTTGAAGAAATTCAGAGGTAGTCATCTCCGATGATGATAGCCTGAGTTGATACAGCTTGAATGGGGATCCAGAATGCCGACCTTCTGTCCTGCTGTGTGTGCCATCCTTCCTCACAGGAAACCCACTGTGTCACTCCCAGAAATGCCCTGGAGTGTACAAAAAAAGTTCACTGGCAGCTCAGGTGTGATAAATCCTGCAAGTGGGTTACAGAGATGTACGCAAAGAATTAGGTATCCACACTTTTCTCTTGAAGCAGCTCACCCTCAAAGGACAGAGAATTCACTGTCAAACTCCAGACTTCCCTGACCCTTCGTGACAAGAATGATTCTGTCACCCTCCTGAGGAAACCAAGTGTCTAGTCAGAGGAGATGAGGAAGAAGTCTCTGCTGCTTGATGTCTGTGAAGCAGTTTCCCTTTGTGGGACACTTAGAATATATTTTTTTAAATTGTAGTTGGAAATAACCTTGTGATCTGACTGTGGCCCCGTCTGAAGAGAAAGATGTGAGGAAGAGAAGTTCCCTGACCTGGGAGGGGCTCTGATGACCAGCCTTGATTCACTGAGACAACAGGAATCTTTGGGAAGGCTGATCTGAAGGAAAACCACACTGAGGATTTTTACATCCTCTGGGTGGGATCCAAGGTGTCTTGCGGGCCTTCTGAGGGGAGCTCTCTGGGACTCTCCGATGGACTACAATTTCCTCAGGGCTGTACTAAGCCATGGCTCTGCTGAATGTGTTGCTTCGCCCTGCCGTATTTAAACAGGAGAATTTTACTTATGTGCTGCCGATTCCTACAGAAGACTAAAGCATCAACTCACAGCTTAGTGCATGAGCTCCTAAAATGAACCCTAAGAAAGGCTCTACTGTCTTAAAATGCTTAGGCACTGAATTCCCCTCTTCTGTGTCATGTCTCCGAAATGTGCGCACTCACGCCCAAAATTTCAATGGGCACAGGAGAGATGTGATACTTTTGAGAACCTGCCTGGTTTAATCCTTGCTTCAGCCTAAGGTGAGCTTCTGCTCTGTGGTGTTGGAAGCTGTGGGAATTCAGTGAGAAGTAGTTCAGCAGGTTTTCAGACAGGAACTAAATTTATGGGTAGGAATAACCTTTTCCAAGTTACACCAATCATCAGCCCTCTGTCTCGAGGGCAGAAGGTCTCTCTGCTAGGGAGCGAATTCTGAGAAAGGAGGGATTAGCATTTCCTGCTCAGACTGCTCGTTGATGAGCCCCGGGCCTCACGGTTTCCCTTAATTTAACATGGGGCTATGATCTGTTTTCCTTCCTCCGATGGGAAATCATGAGAAGAGTTCTTCTTGTTAATACGGTGACTTGGCTTCAAAGAGACGTTGGTATGATTATTCCAATTAAAAGCGATCACCTATTCAGAAAAGAACTGTTCTGTCTCACAACCCAATTTATCCTGTCCTCGTTTCCTTCAGAGCTACTGCTCTTGAATATTGGGAGAATATTCGATACCGACGGGGAGATGTGTGCTGAGGAGAAAGGCTGGTGGCGTGAGGTCGTGTGTTGACTTATTATTGAGTGCCGGCCCTTTGCAGGTGGCTTTGAGCGCTCGGGGAGCCGTGCCTTCTCACAGAGAGGTGACCTGACCTCAGGCCTCGTTCTTCTTGAGCTTCGTCCTTGCAGCCATTGAATCTTTCCTGCTTTCACATTGATTTTTGCATCTATCGCCCCCTTTATAATCCTGTGAGGTAGGTGTTATTACTGAGTTCCAGATGAAGAATGTGAGTACTTCAGTGCTGGCCCAATCTCAACTTCAAGTATGTGACAGAACCAGGAAACAAATCAACGGTCCCAACTCAAGTGCATTGCACCTTTTTTCCAAAAAAAAAAAAAAAAGAAACAAAGAAAGAAAAGACTCTCAGGACATCATCATTCAATCCTGCAGCTTATTCATTTCTGTAATGGACGTTACCAGTACGCATACTTCTGAATTCACAAGATAATTTAAGAATCAGAAGAAATAAATTTGGAAGCATTTTGTAAACATTTAAAATGCTATGCGGTTGAAGCGTGCTAAAATTATTATTGCTCTTTCCGCAAATTTAGATTCAGATAAACATTTCCACCTGTTTTTATTTGGCTTATCTATATAGTACTGTTATAGGGATGCATTTTTTTTTTCCATTTGAAAATCTTTTAAAATTATGTTCCTTGTCTTGGTAGACTGACTGACTTTCCTATTGGATCCAGAGATATTTCCTAAACATAAAGCAGACATGTGAGTTGGGTACCTTCTCAGTTGACTAGGATTATCCAGTGAAGAATAAAGAATTCTCCCTGCCCTAGCATACCTTATCATATCCAGCTGTTCCTAAATGTTTTCCATCAAAGTCCAGCGTGAACCTTACGATGAATACTTCTGCATTTTTTTTTCCTGATCTGGTGTCATAGGTTAAAGTTATTTCCCAGATCTTAAGGAGATTCCTTCAAAACTGAGACAAAATATTCTTAATCTTGGGGAGAGTTAAGAAATGGGTAGTTTGCACTTAGATGTGATTTCTGGAAGTGGTGACTTGTGTTCTGCTGAGACAGATTGGGAAGGAGGTAATGGATATGGGACCTAAGGAAAGATGATGGGCACGTGGAATCAGAACTGTGATATCTCCTGTGTTCTTTCATTGATCAGATATCCGGAGAACAAAACAAGGTTCTGCACAGAGTATTTTTTGACCATTGGCTACCTTTCAAATTAAGTAGTTTTCCTTTGCAGAATCCCCAAAGGATGTCAGTACTCAAAAGGAAATTGCCCTGTTCTGCAGCAGTGAGAATTTGTGACTCAGAGGCAGAAAGATCATGAATAGAAAACATCTGTTTATCAGGGGTGTTCTAGGGAGAAGCCCCAGAAGACTGCTCTCATCCCGATAGCTAGAAACCATGGGTTCTGCTCTAGTGAGTAATAGAACCTTCCACCTTAAACAGGGTGCCTGGTGTGCCACACTGGCTTTGCCCACTTGAAGGAGACTGTGACAGATGTCTTTGTCCAAAGACCCTGTTTATAGTGATAAAGCTGCCCTTGTTGAGTACATCTTTAGGTCCAATAATGCGTGTGTGTGTGTGTGTGTGTGTGTGTGTGTAAACCTTAGTTGTTCTTCACCTAAACCTTCAAGATAAATATTACCTCCAATTTACAGATAAGGAAAAGGGTGCTTAGAAAGGTTGAAAAAAAAGACAAGGTCACAGTACCTGTAAGAGCTGAAACTGGGATTCAAATGCAAGCTAATGGCTTTATCTCTAGATCCCAAAGAAGTTTGTTCTGGGAAGGACACCTAGAGAAAGGTCAAGCAACTGAAAGTCACTACCTCAAAGATACTGTCCTTGACTTCCCATCTAGAATATGTGCCAGTCACAACCTTCATTGTTCTTTTGTTAGCACTTTAAGGTTTTGTGTGTACTTTGCTTTTCTGTATTATTACACTTGTGATACAGAAAAGGGTAGGGGCGCCTGGGTGGTTCAATTGGTTAAGCAACCAACTTTTGATTTGGGCTCAAGTCATGATCTCAAGGTTCTTGGGATCAAGCCCCATGTTGGGCTCTGTGCTGACAGCATGGAGCCTGCTTGGCACTCTCTATCCCTCTCTCTCTGCCCTACCCCCTGGCTCACGCTCTCTCTCTGTCTCACAATAAACAAACAAACCTTTCAAAAACAAGACTAATAAAATAAGTACTTGTGTTTCTGCCACCCAGTCATTTGTGGGCTTTTTTTTTATTACGGGAAAATATACATCATATAAAATTTACTGTTTGAACCATTTGTAAATGTACAGTTCAGTGGCATGAAATACATTCACATTGTTGTGCAACTGTCCCCACTATCCATCCCCAAACATTTCTCATCATCCCAGAGTGAAACTCTGTCCCCATTATTCTGTACCCTTTACCAACTCCTGGGAGCCCCCTAGGCAGCTGGGGGGAGGCGTGGGGGCTCATTTACTCTCTAGAACTCTCATTACTTTCCAGAACTCCATTCCCATCTGCCTGGCATTTCTCTTTGGAGGTTTCACTAACATCTCTAATTTAAGGTGCTCCACAGTACAATTTTGCTGCCTCCTGAAACTTGTTCTCCTTTCCTCCTGCATTTATCCCATTTTTGTCTCCTTGTCTTTCTCATTTCAGGAAATGGTACCACTCGCTATCAACTAATTTGCTAAGTCTAGAAACTTAGGACTGATTGTTTTTTTTAATATTTTATTTATTTTGAGAGAGAGATTGAGGGGGGAGAGGGGCAGTGAGAGAGGGAGAGAGAAAATCTTATGCAGGCTCTGCAAGCTGTCAGGGCTCAGTCCCACAAACCACGAGATCATGACCTGAGCTGAAGAGTTGGACACTTAACTGACTGAGCCACCCAGGTGCCCCAGGAGTGGTTTTTTAAAATAAACTTTTAAAAAAAATTAGCATAGTTTTAGAGTTAACAGAAAAGTTACAAAGATAGTACAGAGTTCCCATATACCCCATTACCCAGTTTCTCTGTATTAAGATCTTACATTAGTATGATACATTAGACACAGCTAATGACCCAGTATTGATACCCAGTTATTAACTAAAGTCCATACTTTATTGGGATTTCCTTAGTTTTTACCCAATATCCTTTTTATGTTCTAAGATCCCTTTCAGATACCGTAATAAATTTAGTTGTCATGTCTTTTCCCTTAGACTCTCTGATACTGACAGTGTCTCAGACTTTCCTTACCTTTGATGACTTTGACAGCTTTGAGGAGTCCTGGTCAGATATTTTAAAGAACCGCCCTCAATGTGTGTTTGTCTGATGTTTTTCTCATGATTAGACTAATGTTAATCATTGGTTTTCTGGGGAGGAAGCCCACAGACCATCAAGGACACATGTTATCAACATGACTTACTAATGGTGTTCAGCATAGGCACTTGGCTGAGGGAGTGTTTGTGATGACTCATTCTTGATTCTTCCCTCCCTTCCCTCATTACACTTCTTATCATGGTCTTAGGTGCACGATCTAGAACTTCCCACCTCTCCAGTCTCATCTTGAGCTGCTCTCTTCTTCAATCAGGTCATAGCTACACTCGTTTGTCTCAGTCTCTTGACCATGATGGGCCCTTTCTGCTTTAAGGCTTCTGCTTAGAGTATATGCCATTTTCTGTTTCCTTCATATAGAAGCTTCTCATGCTTAGCATGGAAAGCATCCTCTCATTATGTAGTCTGATTATCTGCCACTCCTCAGAAAGCTGTTCCCTGTGATTCTAAAATAACGACTTGGTTTACAGGCCAGCTTAGCACCTTGTCTATTTCTTCCTAGAATTTAACGCAGTTATTTTATGTAACTTTTATTTTATGTCTTTAATATCCCACTAGAAGGCAGGGACAAGAGCTCTTTAATTTATCACCGAGTCACCAGGTCTTAAAATGGTATCTGGTATACAGTAGATATTAATACTCGGATGGAGTTGAAAGGCACATGTACTGGATAGTATTGATGGTAATTTGTATTTAGAGAAATCCCTTTTTTCTTAAGTTACTGATAATTGGTGTACTGTTGTTCATTTAATGACATTTATCTTTCTTGCTTTGATAACATGAATCAAGGATATGCTTTCAGAAGACTGAAAGAACAAGATTTGCTTACTGTGACAAATAAAGGAAAACGATCACCTCACTCTTCAGTGAGATGGTATTGGTCTAGTGAGACCCTCTCTGGGTTACCTTGCTTGGTAGTCCCTGAACCATCAAGATTGTACCAACCCATAGAAAAAGCTCAAGGGTGGGGGGGTGCGGAGAAAGATCCATAGCATGAGCAGAATGGAAAATTACAGCCTTAAGCCTAAAAACACAAATAAATTGGTGTCAGTGAGTTAATTTTAAGTTCGAATTAACTTGAGAAGAGCTTAAATACCAAAATGGAGAAAAGTTGTACATATCTGAAAATGTCCAAGGGTGATGCCATGGAAGAAAAAAACAATATGGTGTTTTTGCCAAAGTTCTCTTACAGTGAAGTTAGATTAAGGGTTCATATCTCTTTGGCTCTCCATCTTTTAAAACATTCCTGACAGTAGCACCCATGTTTTCTCTAATCCCATGGCCTTTTTAGGGATGATCCTTTTAGACTGGGGAAGGATATTGGAAAGATTTTCAGCAAAGACTTGTCTGAGAAGGTAGGAAGCAAATGTTATCCTTCCATTATACCTGGTAGTTCTGGAAGGACTGAATGGGACAGTCAGTTGCCTGAATTGAAATAATTTTGCCACCGATCATAATGATGTAGAGTCAAGATAAGGGTGCAAACTCCTCCTTTCCTTCTACTGCTGGGTTGCCATTTAGGCCCCAGTCACCAGTTAGGCCAGAGTTAACTGGGGATAACTTCCTTCTTTCTGAGTTGCTCCCTGATGAGGTCTTAACTTCTTTAAGACGTTATACTCTCACAGTCAAACTTTTTGACCACAGAATATCATGGTTCCTGAATCCAGCCTTGAAGCCAGGTAGGTAGATCTCTGGTTTCTTGCAGTCTTTCCTAGTAGGAGATGTAGGCCTTACAAAGAAGCCTTTTATCTAATAGTATAAGCATCTCAGCTTAATTTCTAGCTTTATTATGTTGATAGACCATCTTCCTACCTAAAGTAAATAGGGGATGGCCTGAGGGGTTTTGTGTTTCGACCAGGAATCTCCATCCTCCCTGAAAAGAAGGAAGAGGGTGGATAGGGAGGGAGCACAATCAAATAACTATACAGTCAACTCCTGAACAATGTGAGGGTTAGGGGCACCAACACCCCACCATGCAGTCAAAAGTCCATGTATAACGTTTGACTTCCCCCAAGCTTAATTACTAATAGCCTACTGTTTCACAGAAACCTCACTGGTAACAAACAGTTAATATTTTGTATGTTATATATATTACATGTCGTATTTTTACCAATAAAGTAAGCTAGAGAAAACAAAATGTTATCAAGAATATCATAAGGAAGAAAAAATACCCTTACAGTGCTGTTGTATTTACCAGAAAAAAAAAATCCGTGTATAAGTGGACCTGTGCAGTTCAAACCCATTTTATTCTGGGGCCAGCTGGGCCTAAAACACTCTTGTTAGTAAAACACACGGTATTTCATTCTGTTCTTTTATTTCTATATCTTCAAATTTTCTTTCTCTGTTTTTTTTCTGGCTATATGCCCACTGTTCTTGACTCTTAACCAATTTATCCTACCTTTTCTCAATAAAGCCAGTCTTCCCACCTCCTTGTCTCTTCTTGGTTCTATCATCATTGAAACTGTGATTAGCTTGGAGGTGACACCCTTCAATATAAACCATTATCTAAAATTATAGTAGGTTGGGGCGCCTGGGTGGCACAGTCGGTTAAGCGTCTGACTTCAGCCAGGTCACGATCTCACGGTCCGTGAGTTCGAGCCCCGCATCAGGCTCTGGGCTGATGGCTCGGAGCCTGGAGCCTGTTTCCAATTCTGTGTCTCCCTCTCTCTCTGCCCCTCCCCCGTTCATGCTCTGTCTCTCTCTGTCCCAAAAATAAATAAACGTTAAAATTATAGTAGGTTACAAAGTGTTTTATAATGGCAGAAACAAAAGTATCTGATCTCAAAATATCCTTCCTGACCACACTCTCTATAGAGTGATACCAATGATTATATCATGATCATTGTAATAGATATATAAAGGGTAGCATATGAATAAGAACAATCCCAAAGGATCTACAGAAAATGCAATATTGATTATCTCTCAGAAAAAACATAATGAACGTTCACTTTATATTTTTTAGAGTTCTTTTTTAATTTTTACAATGTGTATGGATTTGTTTTCAATCAGAAAAAAGGCTCTCAATATTTGCAAGCTATAAACAGTATGTAAGCTATTATATTCAAGAAGCATCCAACACTTAGCTGTGGCCACCTATCAATCACCAAGAATTCTTCAGAAAGGACAGTATTTGTTCAACAGGGCCTGATTGTCATTGTTGTCAAGTAGGGGGATAAGGCAAAGGAACAAACTGAAGGCTGTCACCGAATGGGCTTTACATTTGCACTTCAGCTTCTTAAATTGTTTTTATTTTTTGAGTCAGTATTGTGTAAACTCATACAGTGCTTTGGAATATGGAGGTATCTCTTGGTATCTTAGAGCTGGAAATTTTTTCTAGGATCGGCAAAGGAAATTAGGGCAGAATATTTTATCTGCGTGGATTCAAATAATTCCTGGGAATAATAATATATTTTCATAATGTTACCTAATTATATAAAATATGTTCACAACATTATTCTTTATTTGATCTTCACAATGGGCCCGTGGGTAGAAATATAAAGCTGCGTACTTAAAATAGGCCTCATTTCCAGTTTGATAAAACTTCTGTGTGTCCTGTAATGCATAATTTTGAGCACGTATAATGAGAATCTATGTCCTAAAAACTTTGAAGAATCCTCTTAAAATACAATTTGAAATTCTTAAGTTTTTAGCAATTCAGTCCTGCAATTTTCCTTATCTCCTTGGAGCTACAGACTTTTTCCTCATTCCATTTCCATCTCTTCATTAGTCCAGGAGTTACATCTAAAATGCAGAATTAATAGGCAGTTTCTATGAACCCTTTCTGATGTTTCCACTCTTCTGGCCATGCTGTTTCTGTGCCTCAGTTTACACTTCTTAGTGTGGAGTCTCTGATAATAAGTTTAATAGCCCTGCTAGTAAACAGTTGGGGTTTTAGTCTTAACATGCCAATTCCCCTGTCTCCCATGGTTGAGATAGTTAAGATTCACACAGTTTAAACTTTCCTGCTACTATACCTTTCCTTACCCTGCCCGTAGCACCTAAAATGATATTCCTTTGGTAAATCACTTTTTCCTTTTTATGGCAAAAGCCTCAAATGCCAGATTGCATCTGACGGATCAGTATGCCTTTTTGCTGACGCATACTCTTATTGGTGTCATTGTGTTCTGTTGCAGCTTTGCTTTGTGTAATGAAACACACTTGTAAACCTCTTTTGCACCTTTAAAATGTAAGGAATCAAGTGGGATGCTCAAGCATCTATAAACAATTTTCTCAGCCTATTTGATGTTCAAATAAATAATTAAATGAAAAAGAAGTATAATCACCGTCATATAAAACATGGATTGGATTCCCGTTATTTTAGGAGTATAAAGTTCTGCTTCTGGCCATGCAAGTCTTGAAGCTGTAGATCATCAGTGAGATCAATTAATTGATATACCTGTCAGGGAGCTGGGGGAATGTGTGATGTGTGACAGACTGGGGGTACTTTTTGGGTGGACTGTCTTCTTGCATACGACATTTCTGTTACCTATTTCATGCTTTGTATAGTCCAAGTCTTCGAGAATGTAAGACTTCCTCTTTCTCTTTCTTCACAGACAATGCAAGAGGGAAAGAAAAGCATTTGTGCAGTGGGGAAATTATCTCTAACCTTTCTGAAATTGAAAAAACCTCAACAGTAATAGTAGACCTGTTTAAAGAGTGTCACATTCATCTGGGCTTTAGTCTCACCCTGAAGTTAGAGCCTTGAACTAGATGGCCTCTGGAAGGTCTAAGAGGTGATACTCACCAGAGGCACTTAGAAAGGCAGTACCCACAATCCTCTGAGAAATGGGACACAATTCCTCAATGATTATGAGAGGTTAAAGTCAATGTTACTTTCCTGAATTCCAACAAACTCCCTGAATTTCCCAGTCTAGTCTAGGTCTAGGAAAGCAATATAATGAGGCCTTCAAGTGTATCTAAAGACAGCATTAATGTTCTCACTAGGAGGGATTATGTTTCTAGGTAGAATGTGGTACTTTCAAGGCTGGAAGATTGTTCAGTATGCTGTAAGCTATACAACCCAAGAGATCCAAGACCCCAGTACTTTTAGAGTTAATAATTCTGCCTTGCATATGTGTATGTTTGTATGTGTGTGTGTGTGTGTGTGTGTGTGTGTGTGTGTGTGTGTGTTTTCACATGTGCACTCATATCCATGTTTTCAGGGCGATTCTAGCCCAAACTGAAAAGTACATAAGAACATCTTTAGGGTCATGGAATCTCGGTTGAGGTTGAAGAATGACCAGAGGGGAGGACATGATGGGTTTGCCAAATTAAGGCAGTTCAGGATGACCAGACTCAGGAGTGAGCAGGGTGAGTGATGGGCATTGGCTGTACAGGTTGGCCATGACATACTGTCAAAATCTTACATATCACCTTAACAAGGTTGAGGTTAAGGAAGTGAAACATCATGAAAAGGCTAATGGAAGGAGAGAAACAATTGATTTATGGTTAAGAAAAATGACAGTGATTGAAGATTGCAAAATAGTTTGGCAGGGAGCCCAAAATAGTCTGGAGGGAGCCCAGAAAAGTAAATGAGGTAAGAGAGGGCGGTGACCCCCAAACTAAGTCAGTACTGATGCAGGTGGCAAGGAGAGGATGGGTTGGGAAAATATTGAAAAGTCAGGCTAGATTGGCCTGGGTGATTGGGTATGTGTGTTGGTGGTGGTGGTGGTGGTAGGTTGGCCCTCCAAAAATCAGGCCCCAAGAGTGATTTATTGGGTTTCTAGGGTAGGCAGTTGGGCTGACGGAAAAGGGGCCAGTTGCCTAAGTCTGATTATTTCCGTTTTGAACATTTGAGTTTGCGGAAGCCAGTGCATATAGAGGAGCATTAGGGTAAGCTGCGATATAGAAGTCTTAGCGGAGAGATCTTCACTATCTGCATTTAGTATTTGCCAGCATAATAATGGCAAACTGCTATCGCATATGTATATTCATATATAAACAGCTTATTTTCAACTCACGTTTGTTCCCAGCTCAAAAGCTCTCATGCTGTCTCCCTTTAGGAAATAAGATTGCCAAGTGGTAACAAACAAAGGCAGATCTGTAATAAATGAGCTCCTGAACTGGAAAGCGGTGTTAGGTCATTTTTCTTAATTGAAAATAGTTGATCTTTTATTCATTTCCCTGCTTTTTGTTTTCTGTGTTTGCCTTCCGAATACCTAGGTGTAACTCAGAGTCTAATTACAGCGTTCTGGTTGCACCACTGTTAGAGCCATTTTTGGCAAGCATTAATAATAGTCATGAAAAGTAAAAACAGACATGCATTTGTTGTGCTTCACAGGGGAGAGCTCATATTTGCTTCTTTGCGTGTCTTAATTTTTACTTTTGTGTAAACCTAATCACTGTTTCTCCCCACTTTTTGCCTTTCATTCATGTCTCCCCACAATGTGTTTTTTGGCAGGTTTTTCTTTTTAAAGTAAGAAACTTGGCCAAAGGAAAGTAAAACTCTAAATGTCATCTCTATCTAAAATCAACATCTTATCTAATTTTTGTGTGTTTCTATAATAGAATCACAAAGGCTAGCCAATACAGGGCTGTTCCTTCCTGTCTTAAATACTTCAGGATTGCTGCTGTTGCCAGCGATGGCCACGTTGTGATGGCAATAAATAAATTTCAGGTGATCTTATTTCTAGTTATCAGACACTTCAGGTGAAAAGTTGATAATGAATTTAATGGAAAATTAACGTTGAAAATAATGAAATATTTTTCTCAAGGTTTATGTATTTTCACAGAATCTATACAAATGATTTTTTGGAATGCTTACTTGATGAGCTCATGTTTTCATTATGTGCTTGCAGGATTCAAAACAAAAACTTTCCAGTTGTTAAATGCTGAGTAGTGTTAAATCTAGAAAATACTCTTAATTTGGTAACAAGGTATCTCCACTGACAAACACTCAATGGGTACAGCTAGTAGAAAAGTTGGTCTTATCAATAATCAGTGTTTGGTACATTGATTTTATCATTCATGTAGTTAATTACTTCACATTGTTAAATCTCTAAGACTGGATTAAATATTAGAGTGGTGTGTGTGTGTGTGTGTGTGTGTGTGTATGTGAATTAACAGATCATGTGGAGTCCTTTCTGTGCCTGATTAACGAAAGAATAACTGTCCCAATGACTCATTGACTTTCAAGAAAGAAGTAGCTGACCAGAAAGGATGAGCTACCTTGTGACACATAGTAAATAGAAAAAAGAATAAAGTATGTGTTCAATGTATACTGGGTGCGGTAGACCCTGAAGGTAGACCAGTCAATGCTATGGCGTGGCTACGCAAAATGGGAAGTTAAAAGGCTAAAATGAACACTTGTTTGATTTGTTAAAGAAACTTAACATGGTTATCCATCAAGGTGGGCACAATACTGAAAGATTTCACTCTTCAGATCTTGTTGCTAATATAAGGACAGACATAAAACAGGTACAAAAGAATAGAAAATTCTGAAGAGTTCATGATGAAGCGTCAAGTTGTAAGTAGGGCAGATTTTATTGTGCCGAAGTTGATGTGGCTGATTTATGGCTTACCATGAGTTTGTGCTACATAAATTCAAAACATCACAGTTACTATTCTCAGGAATAATCCATTCCATTATTTGAATGGAAATCAAATAATTCTGAATATCGATATTTTGATTATATTCCTAGGAATCTCTAAGACTTCATCATCTGTGTACTTTCATAATGGGCGAGTAGGCATAGACCATTGCCTTCAATAAATGAACACTTTCATTCTAGAGGGTTTCTCACATATGTGTTGCTCTTACTCATTATTTATATTTAATTATCCATTATTTATAAAGAAAAGTGATGGGCACTGGGTATTGTATGTAAGTGATGAATCACTGAATTCTACTCCTGAACCAATATTGCACTGTTTGTTAATTAACTAAAATTTAAATTAAGGAAAAAAAAAAAAGGAAAAGCTGATTCTGTATTGAAACTCTGTCATTTGGCAAACAGAAAATGTCCCCACAATTGGGCACCCAGACTTCCCGTGATAGCACAGATCACAAATGACTGCTCCTTAACTTTTTAATGTGAATAATTGGCTTCACCCCAAGAAGAATCTAAGCCACTGATTCTAAACTCAATGAGTCTTTGTAATGGGACTACCAGGGAATTCTTACCACCTTCCTGATCTCCATTGACTACTCCAAATGAGATAAACAGTATGAAAAATTTTCTAAGATATGCCACATCTTTGCATATTTGTTGGTTAAGGAGTGTGATATTTAAGCACCTAATTCATGTCACTGAGAGTCAGAATATATGTCATTCAACCAAATTAAGAATTTAAGAAGGCATTAATATAAGAGGCTTGAGAAGTGTTCCATTACTTTCTTTAGAAACAATGCAGCAGATACAGAGAGAGAATACTGAATGCTGCAACCTCTCCCTAAGGTGTCTGTGTGCATTGTAAAATACACAGTGTAGTAATCCGTCTCTTGTTTTATGGTTCCTTGAACTCAAAGACTTATTTTGAGACCATCAGAATCTTCTTCAGAGTTCATAGTTGGGAGGAAAGATACAAAGAGAGCATTATGGATTAGGTGACAAACAGTAGATATGGATGTACTTGTAGCTTAAAAAGCATGTGTTCATGCAGATACCTCTAGTAAATTACCGAGGGAAGATAAACAGTGAAAAGTATCAGATAAAGAAGAATAATCTTCTATAAACAGGAGTACTTAGTTTTTATTATTGTCATTGTTTTCCCTTTTGTTTTCTAGGAGGCACTGAAGACTGTTCAAATAAACAAACAAACATAGAAACCTAGTGAGCCCTGATGTTGTTTGCGTGCATTAATAGGGAAAAAAGAGTCATGCCTCCCAAATAAAAGCAGGGTTATTTCTGAGGCCGTTGTCACCACCAAGTGGGGTGTCTTCCCTCTCCGTCCGCTTAGAACCCAGAAAGAGCCCAGGATGGTCTCTGGATATACGGGTGAAAGGAAACAAACCTTAAGACTAACCCACACATTTTGCTGCAACGTTCCTTTTTTTTTTTTTTTTTGTATTAGGCGTTGCAGCCATACTCTACCATAGAGAGAAATAAACCAGGACTGATTTTGCTCTGTCAGTACCTGTGAGAGGATTGCCTTGGAAATCAATGAAATAAGGCACAGTGCGGAGCAGTGGCATCTGGGCGATCTTGACCACACGACTGTTTTTTTTTTTGATGCGGGGTTCCTCCAAGACCCTACCTGTGCTCAGGACATAAATGCAGGGAAGCGAAAGCCGAGTTACAGGCAGTCCGCTAAGGATGTCCTGTCAGGCTGGGCACCTCAGAGGGTGACTGGAGCTTGAACACGTGGGGACTTCTCAGAAACGGGGCCTCGGAATTATCTTGCCCGAGGATTGAGGGAGCTGGGCAATGTCGATACTCACGGCTGAGATAATCATTATTTGAAGGCTGCCTCCTGGGGACATTTCCGGCTTGCCACAAGGGCCGGGCAGAGCAGATTTCCAGGTTGCTGATAAAGCTCTGAGACACAGAGAGGCGGGGATGGTCGTGTGGGAATCAGCAGGAGGACACTGAAAGATGTGAGTGATATGGGTAGGTACTTAGTGAGGATGTCAGCTCCTTACCTCTTATCACAATATTTTGAGCCCTGATCAATATTTGGGTATTTATGTATAAATTATATAGGTTAATGGGATATTGCTTGACTATACATATATATAGTCAAGCAATATCCCATTAACCTATATAATTTATAATTTATATATATAATTTATACACACACACACACACACACACACACACATCTTTTTAAAAAAAAGAATGAGGTAAATTCTTCCTGCAAGCCAGTGGATCATCTTACACATCCCCTGAAGTGCAGGCACCCCTCTTTGGAGACCCCTGTACTGGGAAAATGAAAATGTCCTTTGGGGATCCAAATAATTGTGAACTGCACAAAATTAAGGACATTGAGTGGTGACCCTTGGTTCTTGGCCAAGTAGAAAGGTACAGGGGGTTTGCCTCTGTGCTCAAGGTGGAAATGGATGGAGGCAGGTGCATGAGAGGCCCATTTCCAGTATCAGTGTGGTTTTGGCCTCTAGGCGGTTTTGAAAATGGACATACCAAATACCGACCACAGGAAAAGAAAAACACGCATTTCTTTCTCGAGCGTTTAGTTATGTAGCATCTATCATGTTCTGGACCCTTTCTGGAGTGAATCAGACAGACCAGCAGCTTCTCCCGTGAGCCTGTAGTGTAGCAACACAGATAGCAATGGTCTCTGGATCTTGATGAACCCCTTTTGTCATTTTCCCTCCTCCTTTCCATTTCTATTATTAAAAACATGCAGCTGCTATTTGATCACATTTTGTAAGGACCTGGCCTTTCAGCTCCTTGGTCAGTTGCATTAAAAAATAATAATGGTATAGAAACTTCCTAAATGTGTAAGCTTTACAATGTACAGAGAACTTGCACACACATTATTTTATTCATACCTCACAAACACTGTTATCACTTACCAATAACACACGGAGAGGCATGGGATCAGGGGCTGGGTGACTTGCACAGGTAGCTGCTGGTTAAATTGTTAGAACCCAGGATGAAACTGAAATCCGGGTTTTCTGACACGGGAGTGTGCATACATCTGCGATGTTGCTCATCTATTACAGAGCCGGATAGGAAGAACTGTCAGTAGACTGTTGATCATTCTCTCCTCCTGTAATGAAATGATATTCCTAGTTAAACTAGATTAATGAAGAACTTAACACTTCAGCCCCCTCCCTTACCAGATCTTTGTTTTTTCTGTGGCTTCCAGTAGGCTCTAAGCTCCTCTCTGCACTATCAGAAGTTACTCTCAGATCAAAATATGAAACAGTCATTTACTACTAACATTCATACTGTGATGTTTCTTTTAAACTCATCTATCTGTCCATCTATCTGTTTTTGCAGTCAGTTGCCAGTAGTTAAGATAATTAGAATGTTTTTTCAGAATTAACAACTGGTATAAATTCCAGAAGAATTTAGATTTAGGTAGCAGCTTCGTAAGGAGTGAGAAGTTAACCTATGGTATCTCCCAATGGTGTATTCATTTTAATTTTTATCTCTCTCTAATTGAAAAATGACAGACATTGCCCCCAAGTAAGTGCATCTAAAAATCAGAAGCAGATGGGATACATGTATTTAAATAATGCCCTTCCCTGGTCCTGTGCACACAGGCCACATATGCAGATACTTTCTTTCCTTATACCTTAACTCCAGCCTCAGGACAATGGTTGTGTTTGGAGCAAATATAACTGCAGGGCTCTGGAGCAGCTGGTGTGGCCATCTGTGAGGAGCTGAGGAGCACAGCAGAAATAAGCAGAGCAGAAAAAAAACTTCAAGGATCCCGTGAAACGTAGCTCCTGGTCTGCACCAGGAGCAGACCACAGTGAGGATAGAGCAGCTTAGACTGCGGGGACAACAACAGTGGTCCTGACCATTGTTAGGACGACCCTGAATGGAAAAGGGCAAATCAGAAACAACTAGACCTTTAACAGTTGGTTGCAGTTCCAGCCCCATGTCAGTTTTTATGCATGACTGTTAGCTGGGCATCCTTTCTCCACCATGTTAAGTATAGGTTACAACTGTAATGACAGAAGCATAGTCGTGGAGCTTTGAAATTCCACAGCAAGATGTATATATTTGGCCACTAAGTACAATTTAATGTGTTTGTTACACAGCAACCAACATGGTGTGCTCTTTGGACCTTTAGGAGAAAGTAGACACAACTTGGAATGTTTGGCTTGTTTGCGTGTTCGTCTTTCTTTAGCAAAAGCAACATGTCCAAGCTCAGGATTAATCTGGATTCTGGGAAGCAGACATCCTGGCCGGGAGCTTAAAAATGGAAAATGGATGGAGGACATTCTGAGCTAGAAGACAAAGGACAGAATCTGATTTGGGTTAGTGTAGACATAGGTTGTATGTTCTTCAACCAACGATGGTGAAGAGGATTCCCCTCACTTTATGGAGACCTTGCTGGTGTGGAAAGTTCATTGTTCGACACCATGGATCTCCAGGTGGGTCACGTTTAGAGATACACCAACCTGGAGGACTCCATGCTGTTGAGCTGTTCACAAGCAGCGGACTCTTCTAACCCCATCTGCCTGGGAATTCAGGTGGTGTCTTCCACAGTGTGTATGCATATCTTCCAAAGGTAATCTTGCTGTTCCTTCTTTCAAAGATGGGAACAGACTTCCCACCTCTGTATCAAAATATATGTTATTTTTGTGGATATTCTTAAAACGTGTTTCATGATGTACTCTATGAGGATGGAAAGGAGTATGGAAAGATTTATGTTTATAAAAGTTAATTTAAAATGACAGCGGTACAAGTAAAATATTTACTTGTGGATTTTAATTTTGTCTAGAAGGATTTTTAGTGAAAGGTGAGTCTAGCGTATGACGTTGCATTTTTTAGAACATTTTAATATATTGGATTTCATATATATTATTTATAAATATGCCCCATTATACATTCATTATAAATCATGAAAAATGTCCCTTGCTTTGCAATAAATATATTTTTTGTTTTGTTTAACATTTTTTGAATTAGGTAGATGTTTTATATTAATGTTATAAAACTGATAAAATAATGATGTTGAAACAATCCTTGTTATATTTTAATAAAAATTCTGTTAGTCTTTTACCAATAGTATGGCATTGAGGTTGGTTTAAGGCAGGTGCTCTGATATTAAAGAAATGCCTTTTATCAGATACTTTGTTTTTAATGCATTGGGATTATTGTGTGTGTGTACATATATGTACACACATTGTTGATATGGCTTTAATTTTTTTTAATTTAAATGACTTTAATTGTCATGATAAGTTTCTCTTTTAATGTACTGTTGAATTGAATTCCATTTGCTACTATTTCACTGAAACTTTGTGCATTTATGTTCAAGATTGAGATTGATTCAAAGTTTTTAAAAAAATTTTTGAGTTCCGTTTGGCTCATATTTGTATCAGAATCATACTCATTATATAAAATTAATTGGTGGCTTCCCCTTTTCCCTTATGCTGTTGAAGAGTTTTTATAAAGCATGAGGATTATCAAGTCTTTAAATGTTGGAATGGCCCACCCATAAAACTTTTGATACAAAGTTCAAATCCTTTTTTACAAAATTTAAAAAAATATGGATTATATTTTTTCTAAGCCTTTTGATTATTTATATTTTATATATCTTCATTAATTTTGGTAAATTATGGATTTATCATTTATCTATTATTGATTATTTAATGAGAATTCTTGACAGTTGTTACCAGATAATTGTGCATATGATTCTGTTAAACTTGATTATTCTCCAAATCTGTTATTAGTTACCTTTTTCTTTTCCTAATTGTAGTCCTATTTTTCTCATGCTCTTTTGGCAAGATTTTCCAGAGTTTTATGAATTTTAATACTCCTAATTCTTCTACTTTTGATTTTATAACTTATTACTTATTTTTGTAGTTACTTCATCTGATTTCATTTGGATCTTTTTTTCCCCTTCTTTTCATAACTTCCTGAGTTGAACACTTAGCACCTTCTTCTTGAAATCCTTCTCGTTTGGTACTGAGAACACTTAGAACTATGAATTTGTCTCTAAAACCTGCTTTGGTCTCATCTAAAAATGTGAAATATAATCCGGTTAACAAGAACATGGGCACAGAAAAATGCAGGCTTGGGTTTGACTTCTGCACATATTGTGAAAGGAACTTTAACTTATTATATTTCTTCATTTGCAATATATAGTAAAAATACTTCTTTGCAGGATTCGGTGAGATCATGGATTTGTAAGCATACAGTTCAATGAGAGCAAAACCCAAGGTTCAACACAAATCGTCGTATTTGTTGAAAATTGTGGTTTGGCTTTTCTTTTAACTCAATAGTCACCTTAATTTTTAATATCTAAAGTGTTGAGTATTTGTTGCTTTTGTTCTTACTGAAATTTTCTTGTAAATTTCTGATTTTACTGCACTTTGGTCAGAAATGTGGCCTTATAATGTCTATTCTTCAAGATTTTTCTCAGTTTCTCAGGTTTTGAATTAGGTGGAAATTGAAGAGAAGATTGTACTTTTTATTGAAGAGGGGTGGTTATACACACAGATACACACGTGTTATGTTTATATTTATTCCCTATATTCACTCTGTTATTCATTTTCTTTTCTTTTCTTTTTTTGTAATCTCTCTGATCTGTTAGCTGTATTTGCGTTTCTTGCACTTGACTGTTTCTGGTCAAATTCTAATAGGGTTTTTTTGAAAACATTTTGAATTTTATACCTAATTATTACTACTTTTTCTGTTCTGTTTAAAACATTTTGCTTGCAATTCTAGTTCTTCTGAAGCGAATATTGCTACCACCTGCTTCTTCTCTTTTCTTTTGAGAACCATGGGTCATTCTTTTATTTTTAAATTCTATGTGTCATTTTGTTGAGGTCAGTTTCTTTTAAGGAGGCTGCACTTGTATTTCTTTATTTTTTGATCCTTGAGTATTTGCTTTTAAGTTGGTAGTTTAATACTCTCACATTGTCTCCTCTTGCCTTTTTGTCTGCTTTCATTTTGTCCTTCATATTTTATTTCTTCTCCATCTTTTGCCTTCTCAACCTTTCTTTTTCTCACAATAATGACTTAGAGAGTGTAAATCTGTTTTCAGAATTTAAATAGCTCTTAGGTTTGGGGCGCCTGGGTGGCGCAGTCGGTTAAGCGTCCGACTTCAGCCAGGTCACGATCTTGCGCTCCGTGAGTTCGAGCCCCGCGTCAGGCTCTGGGCTGATGGCTCAGAGCCTGGAGCCTGTTTCCGATTCTGTGTCTCCCTCTCTCTCTGCCCCTCCCCCGTTCATGCTCTGTCTCTCTCTGTCCCAAAAATAAATAAACGTTGAAAAAAAAATTAAAAAAAAAAAAATAGCTCTTAGGTTTACCTTGAAAAATTACAGGTTATCCTTATTTTTTTATAGTCATTATCAAAGCCAAGGATAAGATGTAGTGTATTTTGCTTTAGCGTTTGCTTACTTCATACTCAGTTTCAGATCTTTTGTGATATAACATGAGGATTTAGAGTATAATGATCACCATTAAATTTTTTATTTTCATTACATATGCATATGCTTCTATACATGGTTTCCTTTTTCAAGTATTTCCAATCAGTTGCCTGGTGCTGTATTAACTCTTACTTTATTGTTCCTTGCTTCGCTGGTTTCTATGATTACAAGCATTGTTCAGCAAGATCTATTTCTAAATTCCTTGTTCTGATTCAATGTCTTGAAAAATGGTTTTAAGTACTTAGTTTTATTTCAACGAACTTAATATTTCTTGAGCCAGTGCATAGCAATGCATACCTTTCTGTTGCTTTCACACATGAAAGCATCATCTTAAGATGCTTAAGTCATCTTAAGATGACTATAGAAATCTGAAATCTAAAATCTTCTATCCCACAAGACTGTGAGTGCTCCTGACCCAGTTCAGAAATGTGGAGGTGGGAACAAGAGTCATTTCCCCTCTCTGGGTGAGAACTGGGATGGGCTACCTTGAGAGAACCTAGAATCTGTCACTGGACTGGATGGATGTTTGTGTGAAATATTCTGCACACTTCACTCTGTTTGACCTTCAGATTATTAAAACACACACACACAGACACACACACACACACACACACACACAAACAGGGATGCGCCTATACATTCTAGTCGTAGTCTTACATTTCACCCTGAATCCCTACTTATTTCATATTCAGGAAAGGGTAAATTCTTAAAATGAAATTTCAGGTGCCCCATTGTACCTCTCTTTTGAGACTAGAGCCAGCCTGTGTAACAGGCCTGGGTTTTGTACTCTCTCTCAGTCAAAGCTACCTGCAAAATAGGCGTTATCAGGCCAAAGAACAAGAAAGAATGTTAGATCCAGAACTTGCACCAAAAATATCTGTCTTATATTTTCTTAAATTCTGTAACCCCCCGGTTTTCCATCCCAGAAGTTCCATCTCAGACTATGAAGGTGTTATCAGGGATTCAGGAAAGAGAAAGTAGAGCTCACCAAGCTCTTGACCCGGGGCAGCATAGAGTGTATTTCTTAGCTCATTTTTCTTGTTTCTTTCCCAGTATCATTCTTTCCATATTGATGCTTCCCAGTTTCTCTGTAAGGAAAAATGTGCTTGGCTTCCTTGGAGATGCCGTGAAGGATTTACAAAGGAATTACTTGGTTTTACACTTGATGTGCAAATACCTTGTTGGAAATGGAAGAAAAGAGCATTTAGACATAGAGGATAGGAAAAATAATAACTGCTAACTGCTTGAGGACTTAACATATGCCTCAAACTCTAAGCTCTTTCTATTCATTATCTCATTTAACTTTCAAAACAACTTGATGACATTAAACTTTTCATCATCATCTTTCTTTGGGGGAGGGCAAAATAATGGAGCCTTGAGTCATCTGCTCACGAACAAACATCTAGAAAATGAAAGGGCACAGTTACCAGGTATTTATTCTTAAGTATGTTGCAGAACTGCCTCAGTGCTTTAGCATTTTTGGACCAAAGGCAGGGTATGATAGGGCATATGTACTTGTATTTGTTCATAAATAAATGTATCTTCAGATTGTATCATAAATTGGTTATAGATTGCGGGATGGATTCGACAAGCCTGTAAATTGGAAAACCGGAGCAGGTGGGAAACAGAGGCAAAGTCTACTTACTCTGGTACATTAGGTGGAGTCGTGAGCATTCTGACTAATGAACAGTCAGTGAAGAATTTCTGTCTCTTCTTTTTGATCATAGCAGTATGTTTATATATGTTGACTAAATTTTGAATCATCCGGTATTAGTATTATTTTTTTCAAAGTGAACAAGCCCATCCTGATTTTCAAAGTGGAATTTTGGACAGGGTCCATATGTTTACTTGCAAATCTAGGCCATTTTGTTGATGAATATAATAAAAAAAAACATAATCAGAAACTTTATTTTCATTATCTACAAATCTGCATATGTCCACAAAAGGAAGAGGTGAAATATACGCATGAGCGTAAACTAGGGGGAGCAAATATAAGTCTGCACCTCTAATACGTGAGATCTCCTTACTAGACCCAGAATTTGAAATACTAAAGCCACCTATACTGGCAGTGAACAATAAGGAAGTTTTTAAATTGTTTTGAATTATGAGTTTCAATTTTGCTTTCCCAAGGAGTTAACAAGTCTTTGCCTAGATAGAGTTCCTGCTTTATTTTCAAGTGTGCTAATTGTGTGCTAATATCTTTAATAGGCTGACTAGCCAAGGGCACACAGGTTTCTCACTGGAATTTCATCACATTGAGTCAGAGATTACTCTGGGCTCAGTGATTGCTTTCAGCTCTTCCTTCTTTCCTTCCTTCCTTCCTTCCTTCCTTCCTTCCTTCCTTCCTTCCTTTCAAAAAAATTTTTAAATGTTTATTTATTTTTGAGTAAGACAAGACAGAGTGAGAGTGGGGGAGGGGCAGAGAGAGAGAAAGAGAGGGAGACACAGAATCCAAAGCAGGCTCCCGGTTCTGAGTTGTCAGCACAGGGCCTGATGCGGGGCTTGAATTCACACATGGTGAGATCATGACCTGAGTTGAAGTCAGACGCTTAACCTACTGAGCCACCCAGTTGCCCCTCCCTCCAGCTCTTCTTTCTGTTACTGTTCTCTAATGGTGGAGAAAGTGCCAACATTTATGGAGTGGCCAGAGGAGGGGGAGGAGAAAATAGTAAATGCACATAAGGTATAGACCGTGTTATTCTCTAACACATACATGGCAAGCACAATTATACTTATCAGTGCATGTATCTTTTCTTTTTGGGGAGATAATCATAGACAATAATTTTTGCTGACGACTATGTGCCAGTGCTAAGACTTTTAAAAGATTAGTTGATTTTCATTACGACTCCATGAGGTAGGTAAAACTTTATGCCCACTCAGTAGATGAAGAAACTAAGGCAAAGAGAATTTAAATAACTTGCTTAAGGTCACACAGTTTCTAAATGTTGGTCCTAGGATTTGAATGCCAAAGATACAGCTGCAGAGCTCAGGTTTATAATTATGCTGAATTGCATCCCAAGAAGATGTATATTTATCTATGCATGCACACACATTTATATACATATATACATGCACATGCAGATTAAGCACATTCTTGAAACTCATGTTCTTCAAATGTGTCTGTAGAGAGTCTCATACTCAAATCTACCTGAATGTACCCCTTTAGATGCACTTCTTTAGTTCACACGCACATTTGTACGCATTTCTCAAGCACACATGGCTGAGCCACCATTTTTATCAGAGAAGGATTGACTTTAAGGTACTGAAATCATCTTGTATTAGGTCATTTGCAGAGTATAACCAACAGTGGGTGAAAGAAAGGTTATGGGTTGAATAAATTTTCCCTCCAAGATAAATTTATACACACACACACACGCACACACACACACACACACACACACACACACACACACACAAGAGCCATGCATATTTACTAGCTGGTAAGTGTGACTTTTAACCAAAATGAGGGTTTGGAGTGGGGCTATGGCTGGGGGAGCAGGTAAAGTAGGAAAGACCAAAGACAACATTCAACACTGTATTCAGATTATTTAGGTAATTCAAGCAGATAAAAGGGATGCTTCGCTAATCACTTTGTTCTTCGTATTTAAAGTATTGCCCAGTTCTATACATGGTATCATAACTTATAAGTACTCAGATTTTAATTAGCATGATTTTTATTAGCATAGTAAACATACACATTTTGCTTCTTTTGGTAACATTCTATGTCCACATGACCGTAATGCTTCCTTATTTTCTGGGAGTTTAAATTGAAGCGAAGTAATTATTGTTACAATTTGATAGGTCCTCTAACAGGATTCTGAATCGTCTTTCAGAAGTTTAAGGTCCTTATATAAAAGCACCAAATGCTCTATTGGCTCAGCTACTACACCTGTCACCTTTTTGTAAGATGTGAAGACTGCAAATCTCTTTTCATCACTGAGATTCTCAGAATAAAGCCTTTTGTGTTTACTAAGGAAGGACATAAAAAAAAAAAAAAACATGATTGGAGGTGTGTGGATACTTAGGCACAGCTAAACCTGCCATCACTCTCTCTCCTTTCAATAGCATGGTGCCATCTTTGAAACTTGAGTCTGCTTTTTTATTATTGTTAACTATTTTTTCTGTGCTACTGAGGTTTTGTTAGCGATGAGGAGTCACATACTTCTTCTGACTATATGATTCTTAAGTTTTGGTGCCGTTAATTAAATTAATGGTTGTGTGTGTGTGTGTGAGAGAGAGAGACAGAGAGAGAGAGAGAGGGAGGGAGGGAGGGAGAGGGAGACGATACCAAATTATTCAAATTACAGTCACTCAGCTGTTATTCCAAATGTTGTGTTTTTAACTTTGTTTCGTTCAGTAATTTAGTTGTTCTTTATACAGATTCTCTTCCTTCGCAGTGGAGCTACACATGGTTTCTTTCACTCCCAAAGACAACTTTAAATATTTCTGATCAATCCCACCCAAATAGCCTTACTTAAGGGTAACAGAACCAACAACCTTACTGTATAATAATGCTGAATTACTCATTTGAGAAGTAAATGTTTTTATGCAGCAAATGAAATGTTGGGTTTCAGCAATGATATGGATTAAAAATTAGTGTTTTGTCACATTGCATAGCTCCCATCATAGTCAACAATATAATACCTAACAGTATATCTAACATAATATTTTGGATTGATAGTTTCTTAAACATAACAGCAGCAAAATCAACAAAAAAGCAGAAGTAACATTTATGTGTTCTGTATATACAACCACTCTATTAATTAGATGCCATTATCTGTCCCCATTTAAATTTAAGGAAATTAAGGATCAGAACATTTAGTAAGTAACTTGCCCAAAGTCAGACAGGTTAGGTCCCAGCAGGGCTGGGGTCGAAGCCATGCTCCATGCCACCATATTGTCTGATGTTTGTTTATTTGGATCCTCATCCTATATCTTCACTTACGCACTGGTTTGGGGGAAGGAGGAAGAAATTGGAATGATTGTATTTGGTTACAAGTTAACACTTAGCAACTAGTTACGATATAGCTATAAAATGTCTTAGTTCAATCAATTTCTCCTTTTTTCAAACCAGTTTATATATTGAATTTTCTTATGTTTTCCTATGTAGTATTTATGATTCAGATGAATGTGATTTTTTTGCTTTTCTTTTCTCCTCTATACATATTATGATATTCTTCTCACTATTGATTAGAACAAGTCTTCAGGCAGATTTTTAGATATTCTGTGGATAAGGAGGTCTGCTTTTTCAGTAGATCCCACTAAATTCTCAAGTGGCCACCCATAAATTTCTTCAATTTCTTTTTTACATATTACAACCATATTAAATATCTACCCCTATACACAATGCTTTCAAAAAATAAAATAAATTAAGAATACTGTAATGGGCTAATGGCGATTTCTCATTTTCTTTATAATAATTTCTTTGTTAAAATTTTGTCTTCGTAATACAAACGTGATTAAAACACAGATTATAATTTTCACACCTTCCTATGAGAGGCTTTTTTTCAGAAAAGGAATTTTAATATCAAAAAATATAATAAACATTTCTGATCCTTCTTCAATAACATTATAGTTTTTTTATGGTTTAAATATTTACTTCTTTGATATTGGATGCTATCAAGGAATAAAATAATTGTTTGACTTCTTTCCTCCTTCTACATATATTCAATTAACAGATATTTATTGAGTACATACCACAAGTTAGCTTAGATGCCCCGTTTCCAACTATTTTTGACATGCTTCGCAAGTAATTTATGGACAGTGATATTTACGGCACAAAAATCTGTGAATAGTGTCCTTTCCCAATACATTAGAACAGATCTATTTTAATCTTACTCACTTGCATTGTAGTATACTCACATGAATGAGAGAAAAAGTAGAATTATATTTATTGCTTTTTAATTTCCAAGTATGCCCGAGGGAATGCCCCTTCACTGACCCATGTGCGTGTCATAGCAGAGAAGAAAATACTGCTTTGAGAGATAAAAAGATAATAAACCCTGCTCCCTGTCCTGAAGGAACTGGGACCCCATGCCCTCTTCCGGACCTTCCAGCACACTCTCTTCATCTCACCTAACAGTATTGTCACTCTGTGTTGGGGGAGAACAACTATTCACGTAGAAGGTCTCCCCTTTCCCATCAGTGGGTAGCAGAGCTGAGACTTGCATCCAGAACTTCTGACTCTTGATACAGCTTGTGAGGTGTCAAAGGCATAACCACCTAAACTGTGGGTATTGTTTGTTTGTTTGATTGATTGTTTGAAGTTTTATTTACCTAAGTAGTCTCTACACCCAACCTGTGTCTCAACTCCCGGCCCAGAGGTCAAGAGTCGCACACTCCTCCAACTTGAGCCAGCCCAGGCGCCCCAGAGTGTTGTTATTTGTTTTTAATTTTTTTTAATGTTTATTTATTTTTGAGACAGAGAGAGACAGAGCATGAATGGGGGAGGGTCAGAGAGAGGGAGACACAGAATCTGAAGCAGGCTCCAGTCCCTGAGCTGTCAGCACAGAGCCTAACGCGGGGCTCGAACTCACAGACCGCGAGATCACGACCTGAGCCAAAGTCGATGCTTAACCGACTGAGCCACCCAGGTGTCCCCAGAGTGTTGTTATTTTTAATGAGAAACGGGCCCAGAGTGTACGCAGTCCCATGGAAATACCATATTAATTTTAAGAAGATGACTTCAACAGATAAATTTGTGTCATTACTACCACAAAGCTACTAGTTGATTTTTTCAATACATTTAGTAGCGACGCACATAACATTAATTTGTCCGCACCTTAGTTTCATCGTCTATGAAATAGGGTAGTAAAGGCACCTCGCTCAGGGTTGCTGTGTGGGATAAGTGAGATAATCGGCCAAAGCGCTTGCTGTGAGGGCTGGCACGTCTTAAGCCTCAGTCAATGTTATATTATTATTATTATAGCTTTATTTAGCTCACCACTATTATGTGGGGGAAAAAAAGGGGAAAAATCTAGGATGCAAGTGGAGAACCGATTTTTAGATACTAATTTATAATAAACTTGTAATTAATACATTTTTCATGCATTAAGCACCCGAAAGATGTCTAACTTAGTAAGTTTTCAATATCTAATGCAATACTTTCATAATCTAAAACAGACTCATCCATTAATTTATAGGGATACCTCAGAGAGATTGTGGGTTCAATTCCAGACAACCAAAGTAAAGTGGACAACATGAGTTCTTTGGTTTCGCAGTGCACGCAAAGGTCATGTTTGCCCCATACTGTATTCTGTTAACGTGTGCAACAGCATTCTGCCCAAGAAACAATGTCTGTACCTTAATAAAAAATACCTGATTGCTAAAAAAGGCTGACCGCAAGTCATGATCACTGATTACAGATCACCAAATACACTAATCGTGACAAAGTGTGATCTACTGTGAGAATTACCAAAATGTGACCCAGAGGTGTGAAGTGAGCAAATGCTGTTGGAACAATGGTGCCAGTAGACTGGCTGGATGCAAGACCGCCATAAACCTTCCGTGTGCAAAAAGCACAGTATCGGTAAAGTGCAGTAAAGCAAAGCAGATCAAGACGAGGTATGCCTGGATATGATACATGTTTTCGAGCACCTTCTTTGTGCCTGGCTTCTTTCTGATTGAAAGATTTAGAATGAAAATAGAATAAATTATGAATCAGCCTATTTCTTATTCAGGGCGGCAAAATATCAGCTTTCTATCTGTACAAGAAGGAGTTGTTTAAAGGAATCCTTTACTCAAAAGCGAAAACATACCTCTTTGGAAATCGCGCTGAAGTCATCTCCCAGTTTCTGGAGGAGTCTGTTTCTGGAGGAGGTCTCTAGAGCACATTTGTCTATTTTTGAGCGGACTTCCTTCCCAGCTCATGCCCATAGCAAGTAGAGCTGAGCCTCTGCTCTCAAAGATGGGAGCCCTAGAATATAATCTGATTTTGCTGGAGACCTAATAACCAGCTACCATTTCTGTGTACGTAGTGAGTGCTTATCACGTTAGTAGTTTAATTGTCAAAACAATGCCAGGAATTGGGTATTACTTTTAAAAGATAATGAAGCTCACTTTATTGCAGTGGTCTGGAACAGAACCCACAATATCTTTGATGTATGCTTGTGCATTAATAGAATGGCCTGGTTTACATTAGGAAAGTATTTGGATAGATATGAAATACTCATTAAATTAGACATGTTTTCAGAAGCTTAATGTATTAAAAATGTATTAATTATAAACTTATTATAAATTAATATATTAAAATGCCAGAGAAAGGATAAAACGCGCAGGTAGCAGATCTGGGAGACTGACAGCAAATGTTTCTGTATTTGTTTTTTTTTCCCATTATAGTTTACTGCCCACTTAAGGTTTATTTCCCGAAACTCATTTCTGAATGCAGAAACTATTTAGATCAGATTGGTAGCACATTGGGCCAAGAACAGTGTCATACTGTTCATTATCTGGTCGTGCATTTAAATGCCATTTCGATATATTGAATGAAAAGTCTAGACCTTTTGCAAAAGATCACACAAACAGTACAAGTGAAACTTGACTTTAACTCCTTTCCTCTCATGCCTAACGTAATCTCCTGTCTTGCAGGATTCCTAAAATACACATGCAGTTGCTTACCTCCGCTTCCTTGTACTTCTTTTCATTATTGTTCCAGTTGTTACTCTTGTTCCCAGTTCGTGCAATTTTTTCTCAATTGATTATGCAATCACGGAAGTGGCAACCTCAGACTCACCTACCCTCCAGCTGATTGCGAAGGATTCATAAAACAGCATCTAAAGAAAGGTTATATTTGGAAGAAAAACAATTACAGCTTTCATTTGTTATTGCATATTATAGTGGTTAGTAAAAGAATAAACCCTGTCAGCCTGCTTACTTCAGAAAGGCGGAGCAGGGCTCTTTGGAGGGTGTTGAAGGGCTTTCAGTTTGGAACCCCACCTGGGAATGACTTCACCCTCTCTGAAAGTGGAATCATGAGGAACGTCATCATTCCACTTCTGAAGGTGGAATCATGGAGGAACGTCGTGACTGCGCCCGGAGGGGCCCATGAAAGGAATCAGAACAACCCCTTTAAAACATGGGAAATGAGGCAGAATTCTACAAGAGGAACATGGTTTTTTGCCGTTTCAGGTCCTACCTTCATAGGATGTTGGGTAACTCTAATAAGCAGTGGAATTTTAAGCCCCAGTTTTCTCATTGGTAAAATAGAAGTATTAACCAAATGTACCTCATCTCCCATGTAGAACTATCATAGGGGGACAAATGGGATCATGCAAATGACAGGTTTTGGTGAACTGTAAGTTCCATCCAAATGTTTGTTATTATAATGAAGTAGACTCTGCCTAGTGAATGGCAAATTAAGTCCTTGGGTACTTTTAGTTCTTTTAGATAATTGCTGATTTCTTTTCAGAACGAAGAATTGAGATGCTATGTGATGCCCTAGTGGTCCAGGGGGAAGGATTAATGCTCCTACCAAAGCGTCTGCACTATATCCAGAGTATGACTTACAAACTTTTAGGAGTCAGCACCATTAATCAACCTACAGACTTCTATTACAATGCTTAGATCATTCCTGTAAGGAATGTGTTCGGGGAGAAAAGAGATAAGTGTCGGAAGAGAGATGTATCACTATTGCAGAGCTCATTTTGAGAATTTAGGGAAAGCTGAATACAAGGAGAGATGCCTTCGTAAAGTTTTATTACTTGCTTAAAGTCATAAAGTACATTCATGCCCTATCAATCTCTGGTTCAATGGGATTAATTAATTGAGGCTGTGCATGCACACCGTAAGATTAATTTACTGAATAATTCACTGAGGAAAGTATGTTCAATTTTCAAGTGCTTGGGACTATAATGAATCATTGATGTGACTAATTTACCTTCCCTGTATTGACTGATAGGTTTTAAATTGAAGTGATCGGTAATTTGGGCACATTGATCGCACTTTCTGTCGTATATATTATTAAGAATTCCCAAAACTTTTAAAGGACTGGCATGTGTTTTTCTTTATAGGAAGATTGAGGAGTGTCATAACTTGTCAACTGGAATTTCTTCTTTATTTTTTTTTAAATTTTTTTAATGTTTACTTATTTTTGAGAGAGAGAGAGAGACAAAGCATGAGTGGGAGAGGGGCAGAGAGAGAGGGAGACACAGAATCCGAAGCAGGCTCCAGGCTCCTAGCTGTCAGCACAGAGCCGGACATGGGGCTCGAACCCACGGACCGCGAGATCATGACCTGAGCCAAAGTCAGACGCTCAACTGACTGAGCCACCCAGTGCCCCGAGGAATTTCTTTTTTAGACTCACCTATGTCAACAAGTTCCAACTTCTCATCACAATTGATACATCAAGGGAGAAAATTGTGTTGAGAATGATGTGCAAAATTCTCAGGATCTCAGGGAGGAAAGTGGACAAAGAAATGCCTACTGTTCTTTGTGTCAGAATTCTCATCCAAACTGCCAACGAGCAGCCTCTGAGAATTCAGGACAGCGTGACACGAAACAATAGAAAATGTGGCAAGCACAATTATGTTTTCCAAATCAAGAGACATTTCGAAAAGAAGAAACGTTTTTTTTTTTTGGTCCTGTATGATAGCCTAAAATGTGTGTTGGAGAATCTTACTCTATTACTTGGAAACAGAAGCCAGGAGGAATTAGATAGATATCCACGTTCATCTATATATAAATTCTGTCCATCTCCCAGCTTGGCCCCTTGCAGGTGCTTATATATTGGATTAATAGTGAAAGGGTCTAGGGGCGCCTGGGTGGCGCAGTCGGTTAAGCGTCCGACTTCAGCCAGGTCACGATCTCCCGGTCCGTGAGTTCGAGCCCCGCGTCGGGCTCTGGGCTGATGGCTCAGAGCCTGGAGCCTGTTTCTGATTCTGTGTCTCCCTCTCTCTCTGCCCCTCCCCTGTTCATGCTCTGTCTCTCTCTGTCCCAAAAAAATAAATAAACGTTAAAAAAAAAATAAAAAAAAAAATAAATAGTGAAAGGGTCTAAAAGAAAAAGGAGCAATGAGTAATCTAACTCAGTGGTTTAGGTCCTGTTTATAGGAATCATGACTGTATTACTCTCACTATTTCTTCTGGACTAGGTGCCTCTTATTGGAGGCAGTGGTGTTCTAACTTTCCTTTTACACAATCACTGTAATTCCCATCTTGGTCATTATATCAAAATTCTTATTATTGGGAGCAATGTAAGCATATAAACGAAATCTGATCTGCTTTCTTTAGCGTCTCAATTTGAAAAAACAGCTGCATGGTTTTGAAATCGAATTTGATCTTGGAAAGAACAATAAATTAAAATAAGAACACACTTCACTGACCTTTTGCCTGTATGTCTTAATGTTTTCCATTCCTCATTTTGGGTACTATACTATCCTCTCCAAAGAAGCATTCACTCTGTAATGGGTCTGCCTTGACTTTATTGAAGACGCTGTATTCTTTTCAGGTTTTTAAAGAATCTCGTCTATAACGTATCTTTATGATACGGATTCTGAGGACCATGTGACTTAGTTCAACTGATGATTTATTTTATGCATATTCTCTTTTTGTTCTTTGAATGGGTATTGCTACATTTCTAGTTCTCACAATATTTTCTCCCATGTTTTTTTTTTTTCTCCTCTCTTTATGTACATTCTACTTTTTTTGGGGGGGGGCGCAGGGGGGTGGGCAGTGCCTGGGTGGCTCAGTTGGTGAAGCGTCTGACTTTGGCTTAGGTCATGATCTCATGGTTTGTGGGTTCAAGCCCTCCACTGGGCTCTGTGCTGACAGCTCAGAGCCTGGAACCTGCTTCGGATTCTGTGTCTCCCTCTCTCTCTGCCCCTCCCCTGCTTGCGCGCTCTCTTTCTCAAAAATAAGTAAAAAACATTTAAAACATTGTAGTTTATTTTTCTTCACATTATCCCCTTTTATCTCCTTTCTCCTTAAATGTTCCTTTTTTAAGTTTTTCTCACGTTTAATATTATAGCATAAAATGTTTCTCTGTGTTTGTAAACAACCACTAAAAATGCTCTTTACTATATTATATGGGGATCTTCATATAAAGACATAAAGGCTAAATCCCTATTACAATTCAGGATTAAGGGAAATGGACAGTTCCTTACATTGTTCTCTTTCTCGGAGTAAATGTGTGTGTACGTATAGTTCTTTTGGAAGCTCAAGTTTAGAGTCAAGTTTTGATCTCTGTTGTAGAAGTTCCATTTAAAAAAAAAGTTTTTTTTAATGTTTATTTTTGAAAGAGAGAGAGCACGTGCACGCAAGCAAGTTGGGGAGGGACAGAGAGAGAGGGAGACAGAGGATCCAAAGCAAGCTCTGCACCAGCAGCAGAGGGAACCCCGAGATTATGACGTGATTAGAAGTCGGTCCCTTAACTGACTGACCACCCAGGCACCCCATCTGCCTCCTTTTTTATGACTCCTGTTTCCTTGACCTGTGTATTGATGGGTCTACTCTATGCCTTTAGTTCATTATAAAACCTCTCCAAGTCCTTTTCAGAAATTGGTATATTATAAATTTAAAAAGAAGTTTCTACATAAAACCCAATCACAACTACTCTTTTTAATCTTATTCACATTTCTTTGCTTTCCTTCATATTTTTTTAGGCTTGTCCATTCATTGTCTGCCTTTCTTCTTTTCTTACATCCATTTCTCCTCTCTTCCTTCCTTGGATGTTCAAATCTTTTCTCTGTTCAGCATTTGTCTCCGTATTTTTAATTTCCTTATCCTTTCCCATGATCTGACCCAGGGAAATAGTGTGTGAATTATAAATTTTATGTGTCTCTTTGCCTCTGATGGGTCCATAACGGTGTGAAAACATATTACTATTTGACCCATGGAAAGGAGAGGCCGGTTGCTGGCTGGCTGTCCACAGGCTCAGCATCATAAAAGAGTCCTAACAGATTAATTGGTTATGTTCTGTCTGGTTTCTCTCTGCGTCACAAAACCACAAGAGCTATTTTGCACGCATTTACTCTATTTCACAAAGAGAGAATGAGGTAAGCAAGGGTGGGTAGTAGATTTCTGATAGCTTTTGCCAGGGTTAGTGTACTATCTTCAGCATTAACACCAATTGTGGGTCAATGTCACCATCTTCCTAGAAAATACAAGATCAGATTTGGAAGAGATGTGATGTCAGAGTTTTTTTTTTTTTTAATTTTTATTTCATCTTCCCAAAGGTTCTTATAAATAACGTTCTTCCTTCCATAATAACTACGTTAGCCAGTAACATCAGGGTTATTAGCCTATTTAGAATAACTGTGCTTGCTTCTGAGAAGAGGAAGCTTTTAAGCGATGGGGAAAATGAATGGAGGGCACAGGAAACAGAAAGATATCAACACATGCACGTGGAACACAATGCGCTGTCTTCCCAACGAGATGATAAATTTACTGACGTTGGGCACCGTTCACCTCAAAACGTTATGTCCTTCAGTGTTTCGGACAGGTTTATTGAGCAAATGAAATGCACAGCAATTGCTAACACCTCAGGAGAGACTAAAGTCGAAATTCACTTAGATCAGCCCACGCATTATGCTCTCTGTTTAACGTATAGATGTTTGATGAAATTTTGCCCTAAAAATTACTAGCTACTAACAACTAGTGTCTTGGTTCCCTAACTTTCTAGAATTGATACCCCCGTGTTACTCCATCTCAGTGTTAATTATCCTCCAACTTTGATGCTCATAGAGTTCATAATCATTTGGTGAAATCTTCCCCCAAAGTGACGTTGTCCACAAGTTTTGACATCGTCAGCAAGACTGTTGATTCTCAAGGCTGGTGTTACAGAGACATTTCCAGGAGCCCAGTGATATATCTTTCTGTGGGACCTAAATGACCCTGTGCTTCATTCCTGGTCAGCGAGAGACTCACAACTTAAAGCAGATCCCGTGGGAAAGGTAACCTAGGCAACAGTCGTACCTCATTTCATTGCTGCCTCAATGATGGATAAACCATTTCCGTTGGTGGTGGTTCCTCCCCGGGAGAGCCATATACCGAGGTCCTCTAATGTCATAGCATAATGAGATATGAATATGAGAAAATCATGCTGAGTGGCTTCTTAACCAAGTGGAAATCGGGGTGAATCTGGAGAAATAGCTATTACTAATGGTCCAAATACTTTTCCCAGGCAATGAACATTTATAACTTCTGTATAGCTAGCTATTTCTAAAGTGCAATGTGGCAGAAAACCGTTGGCCATTTCCTCTATATTATGCTGAATGGACAACCTTTTGAAGACCCCTAGGACATGTCATAACATTTTATTTTGCCTGTTCTCAGTTCAAAGCACTGTATGAAAACAGACATTCATCCAGCATTACTGGGGGGGAAAAAGATGTTTTTGTAAGTGAATTCCAAAAAAATGGTATTGTACTCCTTTAAACTCAAAATGTCAAAATAAGGTCATGTTAGGATCAAGAGGCTTTCATTAAAATTTTCAGTCGGGTAGAAAATATTTCTTTAAATGTTATACATTTCCATACATTCTAAGGCTCTGACGAATATGGTCTACCTTAATTAAAAATCATTATCATACATATCAATTAGTATTAAGTAGGTGATTTCAAATGTCACATTCACATTCGTAATGAAGCTGGTGTGCTCCTTCTAACTTGCGAATCTAGTCAGATGATCCTCCTGCTTAGAATCCTTCCATAATCTCCACTACCTGTAGGAAAAGCCCAAGTCCCAGGAAGTTCTTCACATGTCTCTTCTTACCACCCTAGTTGGTTTTCTGTCTCTCTCCTCACCCCTGATTCTGGAACCCTCGAGCATTGTGTGCCATTCCCCCAGTGGACCACAGCGTTGCACAGCTCTGTGCCACTGATGGCTCCATTTTTCCAGAAAGCCCTTTCTCTCCGTTTCTAACTTGTGACCACCCACTCCACTTTGAAGATCCTGTTTGTTTCACCTCCTGGACTAAGCGTTTCCTGACCCACCGCCCACTTTTACTCCTATTACCCTGGCCCTTTTGGGACTGTCATGTCCTATGTATCCTTTAGTCAAGTGGTCCTCATTCTGTGGATTGCTTATTGGTCTGGGTATTTAACTCATCGCGACTTTGTCACCTTTTTTTGTATTCCTCGGTGTTGCTCATAAACAACACCAAGCTTAGTTTTCTTTAGTTTTCTAGAGCTTCATACCTGTTTATGGCATCAGTGAAGGCAACAGAGTGAAGCTCCCGGGGCTTCAGAGACATGGGGGACACCTTGTCCCTAACTAAATGACCCCCACTATTCCAATAGCTGTGTATTTTGTGACTGAGTTTTATGGCATTTGTTTGTTCTTCTTTTCCCATTTTATCAAGCTCTCGTTCATTCTCACTGCTGTCAGTGTGTACCCTTCGCTAAGATACTGAAACCCACTGCACCTCAGTTCCTTCCTTTTATAGCTGTTCGTAAAATAAGTTGGGGCAGCATCACAGAGTGATTAAACGGTTGACCATAAATGTTGACAAGTGACTCAGACTTTGAACTTAAATGAGACTTCACATCCGTTCACAGAGTGGAGACTGTAGTGTGTTCCTAATCACTATGATGAGCAGCTCATCAGCTCCACATTGTAGACCCATGCTGACCACATCTGTGAGGCTCTGCATAGCGTTTTGAAACTTCAGCTCAGAACGTTTCTGGGGAAGATGTCCAAGCGCTGCCCCCCTACTGCCTTTTGCCTTCCAGACTAGGATATGCACCCTTCACACACTAAACCCTGAGTGTGCGTAAGCTAGATCTGCATATTAATCATGTTGGGGGAGAATAGAGTCACCTTAAACTCATCACATCTTAGATCTCTGTCACTGTTTCTCAGCAGTCCACGCTGGACTATCCTTTCCCAGCTCAGCTTTCCCTGAGCTCTCGCTCATGGCGCGCTGTGTTTCCTCTTCCCAGATACAAATGCCTCATCTACCTACTCCTGCCAAGACTTCCCTCTCTCCCCTCCAAAGTTCTCATTTCCGTTCCGAATGACTTTCCTTCCCTACAGCTCCTTCCCTGACACCTTACTATCCCTTGAGGGCACCGCTTTCCCTGCAGCCATCTCAAACGGAGTATGCTTATTTTCTCACAACCCAGGGACCTCCAGAGCTGGAGGTGGCTGCTGGAATCCTTCAGAGCTTCCAGAATAAAAAAATTCCTGCTCTCCTGTGGCTCATGCTGCTGCTACACCAACCCTCACTCTTTCCGTTACCCTTACCTACCAACGCCGGCCCACCCTGTCTCCTTCAGTGAAGCTCCAACTGCCCATACTCTTCATTCCCACTTCAAGCCTCCTAGTCACCCTGGAAGGTGCTAATGTTCACCAATCTAGTAATCTGGTCTCTCAGCCCCTTCTCCTCATTGTCTCCAGTGAGGTCCATGGGGTCACCCGTGTCGCGTCACCCAAACCCACGAGAATGTCATCATCTGGAATGGTTCCGTCACCTCTTAAAATCCGAGATGCAAATATTCCACTCTGTCTACAAGTTCCTATCCTTCTAGCTCCCTTATTCTAATAGTGTGTACTCCTCACACTATAAGGACCTTCAACAAGGTTCCCCTCCAACTTAGCCATATTACCAGCTTCCTTCTCTCTTCATTTCTTTTCCTTATTGATTTAAATTGCACAACCCATCACTTCCGCACTCTTGTCGTTACTCCAAGTCATTTTCCCTCCTGCCCTCAGCTCATGCTCATTCAGAAATATCCCCTTTTCTAATACAAACAAGTTTGCCTTCTCTGATGCTATATCCTGCCCCTGACTGACAGGTGCTCTAGAAATGTCCCTTCCATGAAGATTGGGGCCACGGGGAAGTCATGGTCTCCAGCCTCAACTGGGCCCTTGGAGATGCTCAGGAGTCTTGTTTCCACAGTCACGGTTGTTATCTGTTCTATATTCTCCTAAACCTCATTTGCTCAGTTGCCAACTTTGGCGTCATCCTCGACTCTTTGCTTTCTTTTAGGCAGCACATCTCATCAGTAAGAAGTCTTGTGAATTTTACTTCGCAGACAACAGTTTACTTCTCCAATCTCTCTGCATTCACACTGCCACTACCTTAGTGCAGTCCTATGTCATATTTCCTCTGGATTATCATAAGAACCCTATTGTTTTTCTTTACCAGACTAGCTCTCTGGTTCTGCTCTTCTCCACATAGTAACTAGTTTGATCCACTGACAATGCACCTACATCCACTGGCTTAAAGATGTCCTTCTTGTACTTCTTAGTAAAAAGCCAAGGCTGTTTCATATCACATTGAACATCCCGTGGGACCTTCTGCCATGGATTATTATCCCACTTTATGTCTCTCCACCCTCTATACGTCTACACAGTCCATCCACAGCTCTTCACATTCCTGCCCTCCCTGAACTCCATAGCCATCATGTTCTGGCTTCCCTCCGTATCCTGGCTACTCTCCGTTATTCCCTTGGACAGGCTTGGATAATGCCAATGTGTCTTTCAGCTGTTGAATTGATGCCATTCCTCTGGGATGCAATCCTTGACTCTATTCAGCAACTGAGAGCAATTAGAGAGTTGACTGGCACTCCGATTTTATTACCAAAGACCCTGTCTGTTGAGTTGTTTCTTCTTCTCTTGCATTTTTATGCTGAGGTATAGCCCGATTGAAGATCCTTTTGTTTTTGTTGTTTTCCAGAGAAATATACTCTTTACTAAATGATGAAAGTGACTCTTTTGTATACTTGCCAAATCCTTCCAAGCCTCAGTTTACTTCTCTATTGAATAGATATTATAAAGGATATGCTAAGAGGAGCAGTGTTATGACCAAGTGATTAAATAAACTATCACATGTTAAATACCTGGAAAATATGAACCCTTACATAAAATGTAATTACATCATTTTGTAGATCGAATAAAGCAGAGGGTTTTTAGGTCATTATTGCAAATCTGATGCCACATTTTATGTAAGATGTTTCCTTTGAGTGATCTACTTATACATCTGGCAAACACAGAGAAAAATACTAATGCTTCTTACAAAAGCAGAGGTTATAAATGATAAAAACAACAACAACAACAACAACAACAACAACAACGACACTGAAACAAGTTACCATTTTTTCCCCTACTACAATCATTGTAAAGATGTGAGATTTCCAAGCCAGATTTTTGAGTTACGGTAATCACGCCAGGCACATGTGAAGTCCTTACGTCGTTCCAGGAATGTGTTCCTTGTTCTGCCTACACAAACTGATTGGATAAGTCAGGTGTGGAAATTCCTTGTCAGTCAAGCAATTGGTGAGTTGTTTCCATCTAATCAGTTGTTTGTCTTCAGTCAGCCAAAGTTAGGCCCTGAGAGATGGGTGTCTTCTTCGAAAGAACCAGTCGTGAGCAAAGACTCGACACAAAGAGGCTTGCATTCCGTGAAGGAACCCCCAAAGCTACATGGTAGGATCTGTGTGCCGACATTTCAGTGAGCATGTGAACATACCATGTGTCCTTCATGATATTTTTACTAGTGTTGCAAATAATTTTTTCATGTTGTTACTAAAAAGGGCTTTCATAATTTAAAAAGTTAATAAAAATGAAAGGAATTGCATTTTTCTGGGATTCTCCTCTCCTGCAAATAGGTAGGTTACAAATGGTTTCTCAGTACTCTAGCAAGAGATTCTAGGTTGACGGTTACTCTTAACATGCTGGGATCAGTCACCATAACACTGTAGACTTATCCATGGAATTAACCCCAACAGTTACATAGGCAGACTTCCCACACAATGTGGAAGCCCCTTCCACCAGCCCTGACCTGTGGTCGTGCACACCATGCTTGACACTTTGAATGGCAGTTTTGCCTCTGCCCACATTCTGCTTCAGTGGTAATGAAGCTCCTTTGTATGGCAACCCAAATTTTGTTTTTCATCACTTCCCCCCATTGGTCATGTTTCTACTTAATCTTAAGCAGCTTCGTGAAAGTTCGTTGTTGGTAGATCCATAATAGAAAATATGGGTGTTCTGAGAAATAGTCGTTTATGCCCCACCAGCATCTGCAGGATCCTTTCATTGACCAGGTATTGGGAAGCTTACCATTGGCATTTCCTATAGCTGCAAAAATATTCAAGGCTTTTTATCTGAGAGAGTTCTTGCTTCACTTTCAGGTCTCCTTGTCTTTGGTTCATTGCATCTCCTTTTCCTGTCTTGATTGCATTCCTGACACTGAATATTTCTTTATCGTGATCTGCAACCTCTACTGACTTCCTCCACACTGATGCTCGCCAGATGTACAAACACCTATTTGCCACCTGGGAGGAAGTCGCCTGCAACGTTTGGATCCCTATTCCAGGCTTTGATCTGGTTCTACCAGCCCCCATTTAAGCTTCAACTCAGATTAATTTATTCGGCGCATATTTCTGAACACGCACTATGTGTCAGACAGGGATAGAGGGCTGTTCACAGACAGGTAAAGTCATAGACACTTGGGTGCCATTATCCAGGATGGAGTACTGAGCAGTATATGTCCCGTTGTGGGAATCCTTGCTTTCTGTCCCGTCACTTAAATCTATCTTTATAGCTGTCGGATCTTGGAGTCTGCACATCTGAAGCTTGCCAATATAGATATCAAGATTTAGATATTAATATAGATATTAATATAGACATTAAGGCAAATAAGTGAAATAAGGAGCCTACTTCTTCCAGGTCTCTTCACTGAGGCAGTGGAGTTCAGATCGCCTGTAAATGTTGTAGCATGACACATTTCCAAGAAAGCGTCGGGAATGGATGGTCGGGATGAAAGAAATCAGCTGTTTGTGGAAGAGAACTGAGTCCCAGGAGGCTGTTGTCTCTGCCTCCATTCCTCTGTAGCCTTCGGTCGGTACTGTGCTGTGAGCATCCAGGAACAAGGCTGTTACTGCCTTTGCAATGCCTCCTGATGGTGTTCCTGCTGCAGCTGTCAGATGTATGGAGACATAATTGATGCAATTCTATTTATACCCCGGGATAAACTTAGAAAACCGAACCATGCCGCCTAAACTAGCATATTCAGTGGATCCCCTTGCTGCAGTCTCTACCATTCAAGTGACAGTGCTGTACGTTTACTATTTGTCTCAAAGTCGCTAATTGGCTCATACCTTGGAATACACTGATCGTGCCACAGGCGTGCAGCTTCTGAAGTCAGAAGGCCTGGGTTCAAGTTTTGGCTCTGTTCGGGGTCACGATCTGTGGCACGTCTATCACCTTCTTCGTCAGTAAAATGAGAGTAATAAGTAGCGTCCACTTTACAGTGTTGTCGAGAGGATTAAATAAGTCACATTGTATTAAGCTCTTAAAACAGTTCCTACACACACAGGAAGAATTCAAAATCAGTTGCTCCTTTTATTCTCGTTATTATTTTACCTCCAGTTCAGGCACGGGAGTGGGTATTATGCCAGAAGGTGCCTTGGATCAAGAACCAGAACACCTGGGTTACAATCTCAGGTGTGCTACTGGCGAACTATGTGACTGTATGACTTTGGAAAAGCCATTGAACTTCTCTGAGCCTCAGTTTCCTTGTGTGTAAATGGGTGTATGTGAGGGGAATGTTACAGTGTTTTGTTTTGTTTTGTTTTTGGTACAATGTTTTAAATTTTAAGGTTTCTTTTAGCACCAAAAGCAATCATCCTCACTATTAGTTGATGGGTCCCTAGATAATATAGCTTAAAAAAACAAGAAGATAAATATTATTGAGGAAATTATATTCTTAAAGACTCCTCAAGGGAGAATTAAAGCCTGTAGAAAATACTTATGCTAGAATATTAAATTATAGAGCAAATAATACTACAATGCTACACCTATGGGTAGTATTTCCAATACTGTGAGTATTCCAATACTCTGAGTATTTTCATCAAGTGACAGACTATTTGCTGTCAGTGTGGAAGCAAGATCAATAGAGTTCTATTTCTCAGAAGAATCAGGTAACCCCCCCCCACCCTGTCATTCTCATCACTACTGGAAAATTTAACTACAGGTATATGGGTGGAAATTCTAAATTCTGTGCAGAGAATTTCATCATGTCACAGGGATGTTACTTTAAGTTGGTTACTTACTCTGAGAAAGTAGACTCATGATATGAACCCTGAAAATAGGACAATGAATTTTGGAGTATTTCTCTGATATGCTGTAGTGTTTGTGGCACAAAGGATTTCTATTACTCTAAGTAGAAACTAGGCTTTATATTTTATATCTCAGATCTTTTCCCAAAAAGAAAACTATTTCTTGTTCTGTGGTGTTGCTGGACAGAACTTAGCACCACGGAGTGGATCAGGAGAGGGAAAAGGAGATGTGTAAGAACAAGAAAATATTAGTCAAAAGGGGAAGAAGGAGAAGGAGAAGAAGAAAGAAAGAAAAGGTTGTTCTAAGTTGCTATAATGGTTAAACCTAGAATCAAATCCCAGCTTGCTGACTGTGTGACCTTGGTCAATTTAACTAACCTCTCGGAGCCTCATGGTTCCCATGAGTAGGTTGAAGATAGTAATATTTGGATTTTAAAGTAAATATGAAATATGTAAAGTGGCTAGCATAGAGACTGGAAAATGGTAGATGTTTAATAGCTTGTAGTGATTATTTCTGAATATTAAAGGAGGAGGTTTACACACACAATGCTATGTTGATCCTGGAGCATAGTCACATGCTTCATAATTCTTCAAAACATCAGAAGAAACTCTGTTTTTAATATTCACTCACTTCACTTGTATTCATTGGGAATAATGGAACTGATTGCCTGAGTCAGCAGGGTGGCTACTCCAGCTGCCATTTCTTTTTAAATGAGATTATTTAGTAAATATTCTTCAGAGAAGAATTCACTCATGATTTCAAGACCATAGAGCAAAGGGACCATAGCTAGACTGTTTTGGGCAATGTTATATATTGGTAAGAGCCCATGATTTTGAAGCAGGTATTTTGTTTGAATGTCAACTAAACCACTTACTGGCTTCTGTTTCAGGGGTAAAGCATTTAACCTCTGAGAATAAGATTATCAACTTGAGGTGGAAACGGAAACAAACCCAGCACCTGTCTCAGAGGGCTGCAGTGAGAGGGGAGTTCAGATGGATGTGGGTGTATTTCTTGAGCGGGTAGAGTGCTGTAAACATTGATGTTTATTGTTGGCCATGTCTGACCCAGGAAGGAGTTTTCCCTCCTCTTTGATTTTATTGTGTACGTGAAATACAGGACGAAGTGAAAGACACCTCTTCTTGCCAACTGTCACTACTCCTAACACTTCCAACGCCCAATATGCGTGTGTGTTTTCCCCACACCAACCAATTCTCCAATCCTCTGGATACCAACTGGATGTCCTACAGTTCACTTCTGACACTACCTCCCCAGGGTCAATGCGGATCGCATGGACTAAGGGCTCCGTCCTCAAAGACTTCCTCCCCCTTCAGATGCTAGCCACAGTTGGAGATCTCCCGGGTGACTGACCACTTGGTGATAAATTGGAGTTCCCATGACCCCCTCTCAGCTTCAGTAATTTGCTATAGTGATTCACAGAACTCAGAGAAACGCTTTACTATTACTGGTTTATTGTCAGATATATTAAAAAGGATACAAACAAACAGGCAGATGAAGAGCTACACAGGGTGAGGTCCCCAGGATCCCAAGTTCAGGAGCTTCTGTTCCAGAAGAGTTGAAGTATGCCATCCTCCTAGCATGTGGATGTGTTTATCGACCCAGAAGGTCCCGAACTCTGTTGTTTAGAATTTGTTTTTTTAACGGAGGCTTCATCAGAGGCATGATTGAATATTAACCCAATCCTCAGTCCCTGTCCTCCCCCTGGAGGTCGGGAGGTGATGCTGAAAGCCCCAAGTTTCTAACCAACATTTGATCTTTCTGGGTACTAGCCCCCCAGCCTGAAGCTATCCCAGGGCCTACCAAGTGTTACCTCATTAAAACAAAAGATGCTCCTATCACCTCCATCACTTAGAACATTCCCAAGTTTCTGGAAGTTCTTGCATCAGGACCTGGGGACAGAGATACAAACTATGTGTCTTATCATGTCATAATATTGTATCTTTTTCCATGATCAACAGGTAGAATTGTTGAATCTTCAACCGTTTTACTTTTTTCTCCTACGAACCTCCTCTGTGGAAGCAACTTCCAATTTACTAACTGAACGTTAAATTTAATAACTTACTAACTTTAATAGATTTGCTGAGTCAGCCAGACTTCTCAATTTTTCCAGCATTATCCAGATGAAACTCAAAACCACAGTGAGGTCTCATCCCGTACCTGGTAGAGTTGGCTGTTAGCAAACAGACAAGGGACAGCAAGTGCTGGGGAGGATGTGGAATAAAGGGGATACTTGTGCACTGTTGGTGGGAATGTAAACTGGTGCAGCCACTATGGAAAACAGGGTGGAGGTTCCAAACTTCTTAATTTTGGACCACATTAAAAACTGGAACTCTCTCTTTGCCTCCAAAGACACAGTAGTTTTTCTGAATGGAGCAAGAAGAAATGTGGGTCTTGCCTCCTAACTTTTGTAGACGCTGCTATTTATTTGAGGCGGTTGTATGTTAGGCGTCAGCCCACCCAAGTTTTCACTGCCAACCCAAAGAAGCTAGAGTATAGTAGCCACCTCCCCACCTCTACCAGGTTATAGGGTAGCCTCCTTCAGGAAGTTGAGACATCAGGAAGAAGAGGGAGTCCCACTCTTGACCACACCTGCTTTTCCTAGTCCCTTTATTTCCTTCCTCCTTCTTGCCACTCTGAGACTTAATCCCTCCCAGACCAAAGCTTCAAAGTGGATGGAAGATGATAACCTGTGGGTTAATTGAACAAGGAAATCTTGAAATCATAGAAGAAAGCTATTCATAGAGAATGTAAACAATTGTGAGACTGAAGAACAGAGCCAGTTGGGGGGAAGAGTGGAATATCGGCATTCTGTTTTCAAAAGGTAGAGAAGATACATGTCTGTTTGTTGAGGAAGAATGAAGGTTACTAATTAGGGGGAGGTAGTGAACCTCCAAGTTAACAAAGACAAAAATATAATGAATAAAATATTTATTAAGTCAGCAAAAATAAGAAAAAGGATAAAGAAGAAACCACCAAGGGAGAATAAATAATAATCCTGTTAAATGGAAAGATTAATACCAAGTCTCTTAGTCATTGCAATGAATATAAATGTGCTGAGTGTTCCATTAAATGATGGATTGTCAGATTGTATTTTATTTTTTTTTATTTTTTTTTTTTAATTTTTTTTTCAACGTTTTTATTTATTTTTGGGACAGAGAGAGACAGAGCATGAACGGGGGAGGGGCAGAGAGAGAGGGAGACACAGAAGTGGAAACAGGCTCCAAGCTCTGAGCCATCAGCCCAGAGCCCGATGCGGGGCTCGAACTCACGGACCGCGAGATCGTGACCTGGCTGAAGTCGGACGCTCAACCGACTGCGCCACCCAGGCGCCCCTGTCAGATTGTATTTTAAAAGGAAAGCTCAGTACATGCTATGTATGAAAAACTATTAGAACAAAGAAATGAAGAAGGGTTGATGATAAAGCACTGGCACCAGTGGCAGGGATAATCTAGCTGAATTTTCATTTGCTGTGAGATATATGGTATATGAGTTCATATTCCATAAATGTAAAGGATACCACCTAGGCTATCTGGCCTGTAGACTGATGTAGTTTGTATATTTACATTGCTTTATTTATTCTTTTATTCAATCAATAGTGAGTCCCACCATACAGAGGCAGAACTGCATATTGTAGCCAACCGAGAGCTTTATTTTCTCAATCTGGAAAATACTTGTGAATGATTTAGACTCTCAAATCATTTCACCTTCCCTCATCGTCTGCTACTCCGGGTGATAGGCAGAGCTGCCTATGATTTTTTTATGTGGCGCTCCCATCATCTATTCACTTTCGTAATAGACATAGCTGACAATCTTCCTTTAAACGTATGTTAAGAGTCTGAAATAACATGTTGAATGAGAAAGGGCATTATTAATTCAGCAAGGAAAATTCCAGATTATTTGCCAGTTCCTTTCTCTTTATCGTCTTTAACTTTAGGGCTATAACTTGCTTTTGGTATTTAAAAAGCAAATCCCTTTGGTATTTAAAAAGGAAAAGCCCATTTTTCTGTTGTACTTTGCTGAATTGCTCTCTGGACCGTGCCAGCAGTAAAAGTTTCAAAAGGATCTCATTGTGCTTCAACTTCACCTGGGTCCTGGTTTCAAATGCAGATGTTTAGACCCCAGACCTTCTGGATAATAGTCTGCATTTTAGTAAGAGTCTCATCTGATTTGTTTGCACGTTAAAATTTGAGAAACACTTCTCTAGGAGATTTGGGGGGGGGGGGGCTGATATATTGATTCTGCAACTAAAATTGCCATTGGTTACACAATAAAAAATAATGGCCAGGAAGGTCTTTCTCCCATATTCCCACTTTGCTTTATCTGTAGGAGTCTTGGGATTTCATAGGCTGTTCCATCACCGAAATTATCTTGTCCTGTTTTCTGGTATAATCATTTCTTTATTTACATTACTGGGATACTTTAATTCATTCTTGGCTTCAGTGACTTAGATATGTGCATGGTTAATGTTCATAAACATCTTCAGAATCTTTTTGGAAGTGGGTATAAATGACAAATAGAAAAAAAGTATAAATGTGTCTTTTCTGATAAGAGAATTTAAGTGTGTTGGAAAATGACAATACTTTAGCTTGCAATTCACTTGAACTACTTTGGGCACAAAGACAGAAAAGGGATTTTTGTTCGAGCAAATGCACAGCAGGAACAGCTGAAACCCGGAGAGAGATAATGCACTAAGTATAGCAGTTAAGTGATAAAGATTTTTATTCCTAAAGTGGCAAGTTCCAAGCATCAAAGCAGCAGGAACAGTTTAAGACAGCAAACAGAAATGGGAAGAATCTCCTGGAGCTATGAGGATGCCTTTGGGTATTGTCAGAGAGCGGGCCAAGTAGGATACGTCCCAAAGGGACAGATGATTACACTTGGAGGCTGTTGATTGTAGATCATGGAAAGCACCATGTTGTACTAAGATACCGAATCCAAAGATCTTTTTGAAATCATTTCTTGTTTCCTTTATGACATTACACGCTCACAAACACTTCTGTTTTTCCTTCCTTGACTTTGCAGACCTGACGTACACTGTCCAGACTTGCCTTCTTTTTTTTTTTTTTTTTAAGTTTTTTTTTTTCAACGTTTATTTATTTTTGGGACAGAGAGAGACAGAGCATGAACGGGAGAGGGGCACTCAGAATCGGAAACAGGCTCCAGGCTCTGAGCCATCAGCCCAGAGCCTGACGCGGGGCTCGAACTCATGGAGCGCGAGATCGTGACCTGGCTGAAGTCGGACGCTTAACCGACTGCGCCACCCAGGCGCCCCCAGACTTGCCTTCTTGACCTGATCTTTGAAGACTGCGTTTTTTCTTTCTTACTAACCCCTTAAATGTCTTGTTTTAATTTTCACTTCCAAAAAAGTGACTAAAACATACATTTCAAATCCAGATACCTAGATCCCAAAACAAGAATATCCTGGATACATCTAAAATTCAGTAGGCTGATCAGAAACAAACAAACAAAAAACAAACTTATGGTGCTTATCCCTGCATAGGAGACTTTCAAACTGTGCCCTGTAGAGCCATAGTGCTTTTCAGGGTTGTCTCAGAAGGCCCCCAGAGACAAGGAGACCATGCCACTGAGGTTTTTGGAGGAGTTCCCTCTGCCAATTTCGTCTTGGTGGTCTATGTAGATTACATTTGGTTAAGTAGTAATGATAACCATAAAAACAATGACTTAAGAAGAAATAGAGGGGCACCTGGGTGGCTCAGTTGATTAAGTGTACGACTTCAGCTCAGGTCACGATCTTGCGGTTCGTGGGTCCGAGCCCCGCATCGGGCTCTGTGCTGACAGCTCAGAGCCTGGATCCTGCTTTGGATTCTGTGTCTCCCTCTCTCTCTGCCTCCACCCCCGCTTGCACTGTGTCTCCCTCTGTCTCTTAAAAATGAATAATGTTAAAAAAAATTAAAAAGAAGAAATAGAAATTTTGAATAGACGTATGACAAGTGTAATTAAAACCTATCCATAGCAAAAAGCCCAGCCCCAGATAACCTCACTGGTGAATTCTATTAAATGTTTAAGAGAAGAATTAAAGTCAATTATTTACCAACTCTGAAAAGACAGCAATGGAGAGAACAGTGCCCAACCTTTTCTGTGAGGCCAGTGTTACCCTGACACCAAAATCAGGCGAAGACATCACAAGAAAACTATAGGTCAATATCTCTTATGGATATAGACATAAAAATTCTCCACAAAATACTAGCAACTGAATCCAACAACATATACAAATTATCGCACATCATGACCAAGTGAGATTTGTGTTAGGACTGCAAAACTGGTTTAACATCTGAAAAATCTGTAACACAATATCAAAACAATAAAACACACAAAAAAACACATGATCTTTTCAATAAACATAGAAAAAGCGTTTGACAAAGTCCAACATGTCCTCATGATAAAAAAATATTAACCAAGTAGGAATCCAAGGGGACACCCTCAGCTTGATAAAGGGTGTCCGTGAAGAAAGCACAGGTAACATTAAACTTAACAGTAAATGTCTCACCCTAAGATCAGGAACAAGACAAGGATGTCTACTTCTATTCAGCGTTGTAGAGGAAGTTCTGGCAAGGACAACTGGCCAAAGAACAAAGAAGATACACAGTTGCAGAAACCTCTGAAGAAGGAGAAGAAGAAAAATTATCTCTATTTAGAGATGACATAATCTTTATACAGAAAATTCTAAGAAATCCACTGAAAAACTATTAGATCTGTAAATGAGTTCATCAAGGATGTAGGATACAAGGTCAGCACACACAAAATCATTGTATCTCTATAAAATAGCAATGAAAAATCTGAAATGAAATTAAGAAACTAATCCATTCACAGTAACATCAAAAATAATAAAACACTCAGAAGTAAATTTAACAGAAGTGTAGAATTTGTACTGTGAAAACTACAAAATGTAGTTGAAAGAAATGAAACAAGACCAAAAAATGGGAAGGTAGGTCATGTTCATGGATTAGAAGATTTAATATTGCTAAGATAGAGCTTCAACATAATCTCTTATCAGAATCCCAGATATCATTTTGCAGACATTGACAAGGTAATCCTAAAACTCATATGGAAATGCAAGGGGCCCAGGATAGCCAAAGCAATATTGAAAAAGAAAAATACAATTGAAGGACTCACTCTTTCCAATTTCAAAATTTATTAGCAGTGTGCTGTTGCATAAAGATAAACACATAGATCACAAGGAATACATTTTGGTGATCTTGGGCCAGGTAATGGTTTCTTAGTTATGACACACACAATCAATTCCTACCATTTTCTCAAGGCCCAAGTCTTCATCTTTCACCTCTATCTACCATTCCACTTGCGCTTAAGTTGTATAGACTAGTTGAAAAATGTCTTACGTTTATATGCCCAAACTCTAACTTAGTGGTTCTCAACCGTGCCTGCACATTGGGATCACTGGGGAGCTTTCAAAAAAGACTCCCTTGGGTCTCACGCTCAGAGCTTGTGATTTCATTGGGATGGGGTGCAGCCTGAGCATCAAAACATTCTAAAAGTTCTCCAGGTGATTTTAATATATAATCAAGTTTGAGAAACTTGCCCTAAGTGAACAGTAAATTCCTCATAACAGACTTGCTTTATGATTAACAATATCCCCAGCACTTAGCACAATACTGAAAATGAAACAGATGCTTACTCATTGCTGAGGAAGCATTCTTTAAGTTTATTTTTCTGACATTCACTTCTTAAAGAAATAAGCATGACTCGGGGCGCCTGGGTGGCTCAATCGGTTAAGCGTCCGACTTCAGCTCAGGTCACGATCTCGCGGTCCATGAGTTCGAGCCCCGCGTTGGGCTCTGGGCTGATGGCCCAGAGCCTGGAGCGTAATTCTGATTCTGTGTCTCCCTCTCGCTCTGCCCCTCCCCCATTCATGCTCTGTCTCTCTCTGTCTCAAAAATAAATAAACGTTAAAAAAAAATAAAAAAAAAAAATATGACCAGACGTAAAGTCTTGAAAAAATACTATTTTAACTTCAAAGTAAGGTTAAATGTTTTGGCCTTGTATTATTTTCCTGAATCCATTCATGGGAAGAACTGGACAGCCATAGTTCTTCTGTCAATACTGGAGGCACCACTGACATTGGTTACCCCTGATGCAGATTGGACACGTTGTCATTGCTACTGGACATCACTGGCTTAGTGGCCATGCCTGGTTCTGTAAACTTTCCACCCCACCCCCCGCCCCATGTGATGCAAGGTAGAAATAAGAACACATAAGAAATAGCACTTGTCTTTGAAGGGCTTGCAGTATAGTAAGAGATAGAACTCAATGAGCCCCACGATCTGGTAACATTCTACCTCATCGATTATGTTTGTAGTACTAGATGTGTTTCTCTTTAATATCAGGAGTGAAACCAGAAACCATCACAATTGCTTTGACAACATGTGGAGTTCCTGTCTAGCGTATTGAGCAAGAAAACAGAAATTAGAAGGATAAGGCTTAAACAACAGCAACAACAACAACAACAGGATGAGCCTTAGAAAGTAGTAAATAAGGAGGGCCTGGGTGGCTCAGTAAGTGTCCAACTCTTGATTTTGGCTCAAGTCATGATCTCAGTTGAAGAGTTCGAGCCCTGTGTGGGGCTCTGTGGTGAGCTCCTCCAAAATCCTCTGCTCTCAAGCACAAAGCCTGCTTGGATTTCTCTCACTATCTCCCTCTCTGTCCCACTCCCGCTCACTCTTGTGCTCTCTCTCCCTCTCAAAATAAATAAACATTTAAAAAATCAAGTAGTAAATAAACCTCTCATTATTTACATGTAATATAATTTTTTTTACACAGGAAACACAAAACAATCTCCAGATAAATTATTAGAAATAATAGAAGAGTTTATAGTATGGTGACTGAACAAAAGACTAATACGCCAAAAGGAAGTTGCCTTTCTCTGCCCCAGCAACAAATAACCAAAAAATACAATTTCAAAGAGGACATTATTTACTGTAGTATCAGAGAGTATCCTTAATCTAGAAATTAAAAAAAATGGCAAGACACGAAAAATCATGAAACTGTGTAAAAGGCATTAATGATCTCAATAAATGGAGATTCAATTTATATTCAAGGCTAAGGACACAGTATATTAAAGATATCTATTCTCCTTTAGTTGTGCGTTAGACTCAGGGAAATTCTAATTAAAATATTTAATAGTAATTTTCATGTAACTTTGTAAGTCAATTCTAAAATTTCCTTGGAAGGATAAAAGAGCCAGGGAAACTGGACATTTCTGCTCTGCCAGATACCTCATGGCAGATTACAAGTTGGTCATAGTACTTCGTTTAAGATCCTTTGTGTGTGTGTTTGTGTTTCTGAGTTTTGTGTATACATAGAAATGAAGAAAGGAAGTAACACACAACTTAAGTACAACGGCCACTTTCTTTGCTTTGCTTCTCTACGTAAATTCTCTACAATTACTTTGTGCCACCTCATAATCAGAAAATCAATTATAGTTTTCACATATCTGCAACATGCTTGTATAGGTTCTCATAGTGCGTTTGGCATTTTCTTCTATATTACCCCTTTATGTCTCTGCTTCCTTTTTTTTTTTTTTTTTTTTTGTAAATTGAAAAGGCTCTAAATTGAGGTGTCTGAATATAGCTGGAGACGTTGTGTTACTGCGATTCTGTAATCTGCCCTATTTCAAACAGATCAAGGTCACACATGCCTTCAAGCCCCAAGATCAAACCGTTTCTATTAAGCCAGTCAACATGAATAGAGTTTCTTATAAGCTCAGTGATTTAAACCAGGAGTACATTGCACTTCATTACGTTCTGAATACTAATACACTTCAGCTTTTCTTATTGTCTCCTGGCCCAAAGGCAGAGGTTTTGACTGGAATGAAAATAGGTAGATTTTGATATTTTCTTTCTGATTTACTCAGTGATCTATAGAAAGAATGATCACAGTTTTCATTGGCCACATAAATGAAGGCATCATCCTCATTGACTCAAACATACAGGTTCAGGGCAGTTAGAATAATGTTAGAATTACAGAGAATTTAGACTATAGTAAAAATTCCTTTTTTCTCACCTTAATTCCTATGAATGAACAAGAAGCCGCACTGAACCTAAGAACTCATTTCAGAATTTAGTAAAGCTATGTCATTTCTCAATGATTTTTTTTTTTTAGATACGAATGACTTTTCTGAGCTCTGTCTTGCGTGTAGATTCACTTTATTCTAATACATTCACTGATGGTCACCTTTTTTATTTAATAAGCTAAAAATAAGAGATGAGGCAATGATTGTGATTGCACTGGACTCCAGCTCCCAGGGTAAAGTCTAAGCAGTTTGAATTGACATTTTGTCGTTGTCAAAAACCAACTGCTCGCCACATCCATTGGCGTAAAACACAACATCTGGTTCAGTATAATTAGGTTTTCAAGTAAGCTGATGAGAAAATGAGCCTTGTGCACTTATCCAAATGAAGAAGCATAAAGAATTTTCTTTTGATTGACATAAATACATGAGATGGGATTGCAAAATAGAGAATCAGGTCTTGGAATCACACTTGACCTCAGACATGACCGTTGCGTATCACGTAGGTGCGAGAAACAACTCAGGTTTGCTTTCATTACCACACACGTGCTCGGTGATGACATTTCTGGTATGAAGTGTCACGCGGGAGGATCTCCTGGGGTTGTTCTCTAATCGAGTGGTTGGCCCAGAAATAAACAGAGATTGAGCCTGAAGGCTTCGTGATGGTGAGTATCGGCATTGTCACGGGTAGGGCTAGGAATGTCACTGGACGAGTGCACTTCACTGATTGCGAGAGGGGAGCGGAGGGCATTTCTGGAGGCCGGAAGTGGCCAGCTGGGCAGAATGGGGTTGAATAGCCTGGCCCTTGCTTCTGCTTCTTGTAGAATCTGAATACGGTCTCCATGCTACTCTGGAATAGTCCATTGCTTGGAACATTGTTTCGCCCTTAGAATAGGGTCATGGAGCTGTCGAATGAGTAAATAGTTCCAGTTCTGGGAGCAGGACCACCAGACACAATGATTTTAGTTGAGGAAAACTGCCTTCCTAGATTCCTTTGACAGCATTCTGGACTTCTAATTTGGGCGACACTGGCCATCATAGGCATCCACCAGCTGGTCCCCACAGGGAAGGGGACAGCAGGAGAAGGGAAGGGACCACACAGGAGCTCTTAAAATACAATGCAAATCCCATGACTCTTTTCCCTTTATGAGAACGAGTTCTGTTTCCTTTTAGAAGAAGGACGATTTTCCCCTCTCCATTTATAGGTTTCCACAGGTGGAGAGCCCACTGAACTTGTAATTTCATTCTGGGCTTTACTGGTTTGAGTAACAATACTGTGTACTTGACTTCAACAGACTTGAGTTCAAGTTCTAGTGTGCCCTGGTCAAGTGATGTAGATTTGGGAAATTAACCCCTGTGGCTTCAGTGTTTCTTTATCTGTAAAGATAGTATTTCTTTGCCCCAACTAACCGGTTGTGTCAAGAAACTACACAACCCCAACTTGTCGTGTAGTTGTGTTTGCCCCAACTAACTGAGAAAAAAACATGCAAAAGGACTTCTCGTATGGTAGCATTCTGTGTAAGTGTTATTACATTTTCTTCTCTAAAATACAATTTGGGGATTGACATAGCAAGTAAATAGCGTTAGATGTTCTTGCATTTGTAACAACAACAGAAACATCAAAATAAGTATAGCAGAACTTACTATCTACATTTTCCACGTGAGGAGACAGAGCTTCATTTAACTTCAATGAATTAAGGAAAGGTCATGTAACGGGTACAGTGGCAGGAATAAAACTCACATTTTCATGTAGTTTAAATTGGCGTTTCGTGAAGTTTCACAGGAGAAACTGGACTGACAGTGATAATTAAGTATTGTGGAATGTAAGAAGTTTTCTGTAAGTGAGTCCATAGCCAGAAATACATTTATATCCAGAGAATGTTGATTGCATATCAGTGTTTGGGAACCAGTTGTGTTTTGTTCTGTGCTTGGTTCTTAGGCTTTGTAACACATTTATTAACGGCCAAGAGGAAACCTAGAAAAAAAGCCTCAGGGAAAACAAAAACAAAAACAAAACAAAACAAATGTAACACGTTTACAATTTGGAGTCAGAAATCTAAGCAACATCAGTAGGTTTAAATAATGAGCCAAAACGAGCTAGGTGGTACTTGAGATAATATTCTACACACAAATATTCTAAAAATAAACCAAATAGGAAGAAGTCATATAGCAGTTTGTATGAAAGAGTCACTTAATTTGATGACAAAATCAAATCTGTTGCGTGATTCAGATGTCGTAAAGCCGTAAGTGCAATCTTAGGAAGTGACCTGAACAAGAAGGTAGCAGTCCCACTCTCTGACAGACCACTCCTGCACAGGAAACCTTGTATGGTGGTTCAGGATGTAGACTCCGGAAATAGATTGCCGGTTAAATCCTAGCTTTGTGACGGTCTTCTGGTCCTGTGAGTTTGGGGAAGTTCCTCAATCAGCTAGTGCCTTAGTTTCCTCAAGGGCAAAATGGAATTAACCGTAGTACATGGCTTATAGAGTTTTCATGAGGCTTAAGAGCATAGCCCAGGGGCTCAAAAATGGAACCTGGCCCAAAGTGAGTTAGCCATCATAATCATCACTGTTAATTCTGAATCACAAACTAAGAAAAGCACTCACAACCTGGACCGTTTCCAGAGGAGACAAATAGGCTGGCACGAAGATAAAATTCAACACGATTTATTAAAGATTTATTAGGCTCCAAACCATAAACTACAAATAAAATAAAAGGATAAGATACAAATGTTATCCTTTCCAAAACCCCGGGGGTTGGGTATTCTTGTTTGCGCGTCGTGCATGAAACAAAATGTGAATTAGGAAGGTTATATAACACAGCCAATAAGTGATAAGATGTCTGCTTGACTTTGAAATATCTCTGCCCGTTAAGTAATGCGCATTTGAGGATCAGCTGACACACTGAGGAAGTTTAACCTGGACAAGCAGGGACCAAGTAGAAGCATATTGTTCCCTGACATTTGAAGGACTGTCAAGTAGAACAGGGGTTTGACCCTGCCCAGCTAATAATACAGTCCTACGGAAAGACTCCAGGACAGGGCTCTGGTTCATCTCCTTATCTGCTCAGGCCCGGGTTTACTGCATTAACCTCTTATCTGAACTTCGTAACACTAAGCTTTTCTTAGTACAATTCATCCTGCATCCTGTTATGAGATTAATCTTCCAAAAATACTACCACTATTATATCAGCCTCTGGCTTAAAACCCTTCCTCCATGATATGCAGGATAACGTCCAGACACCTTAACTTGGCATTCAGAATCTTCCATGAGCCGTTTCAACCAACATCTAGAATCATTTACCTTTTCTGGTTTTTTTTTTTTCAAATTTAATTTCTTTAAATTCATTTTCTAAATTCCAGTATAATTAACATATTAATTTCAGGTGTACAATATAGCGATCCCACAATTCTGTACGTTACTCAGTGCTCACTGTGGTAAGTGTCCTCTTAATGCCCTTCATCTACTTCATGCATCCCCTCTGGAAACCACCAGTTTGTTCTCATGGAGGGATCCCAGTTTGTTCTCATGGAAGGTATAATGCTGAGCGAAATGAGTCAGTCGGAGAAAGCTAAATGATTTCACTCATGTGTGGAATTTAAGAAACAAAACAAAACCAAAAATGAGACAAATAGTATCATTTACTTCCTAGACCAAAAGGTGCCTAAGATATAACGTCACCCTGCACCACCATCATGTGAGGAGAATTAAGCTCTGAAAAGTCTTCTGATTTATCAAGAACCTCCCGCTGGTTGAGAGAAGAGTGTGGATGACTGTCCAATTTCTATATTATTATTGTGAACAAGACGTTCAAACTGATGACGGTGACGGGAGCAAAGCAGAGTGCACTAACCTGGACAATAAGGGAAACTTTCCATATGCATTTCTTCCATACAACTCAGGGAGAGGTTTGTCTTTTTTCCCCCAATTTTAAAAACTTCATTTTTTTAAGCGCCATTTCAGAATCACAGCAAAGTTGAGAGGAGGGTACAGCGGTTTCCCGTAAGTCCCCTGCCTCCGCACGTGCATGGTTTCCTCTGGTATCAGTCTAGCCCTCCAGGGTGGCACGTTACGGTCGATGCCCCCACACCGGACCATCGTCATCACCCAACTGTGAGGGTTGGTTCAGCCTTGGTGTTGTACATTCTGTGGGTTGGGGTGAATATATACTGCCATGTATCCACCATTACAGAGTCCTACAGATACAAGTTTTAGTGCCCTAAAAATCCTCTGTGCTCTGCCTATCTGTCCCTCAACCCTCACCCCCAACCTCCTGGAAACCATGGTTCTTTTAATTGCCTCCATAGTTTTGCCTTTTTCTAGAATGTCAGAGTTGGAATCATAGAGCATGCAGTCTTTTCAGCTTGGCTTCTTTTACTAAGTAATACACATTTAAGTTTCCTCTGTCTTTTCATGGCTTGAAAAGTTTATCTTTTTTTTACACTCTGTTATTAATACCTTCCTTAGCTTTTCTTTGAACCTATAAATATGTCTGGACTGGTCTGCCAAAAACGTATATGTAACTCAAGGCAGAGTCAAGGTGAGTGCCATGTTATAATCACTGAGATTTTTTCTTTGCTTTTTATTTTATTTAAAACTTTTTTAATAAACATTTTTTTAATTTAATATTTATTCATTTTTGAGAGAGAAGAGAGACAGAGCATGAGTGGTGCAGGAGCAGAGAGAGAGGGAAACACAGAATCCAAAGCAGCCTCCAGGCTCTGGTCTGTCAGCACAGAACCCGACGCAGGGCTCGAACTCATGAGACATGAGATCATGACCTGAGCTCAAGTCGAACGTTTAACCGACTGAGCCACCCAGGTGCTCCCCCCACAAAATTTTTTTACTGTTTATTTATTTTTGAGAGAGAGAGAGAGAGAGCATGAGTACGGGAGGGGCAGAGAGAGAGGGAGACACAGAAGGAATCAGAAGTAGGCTCCAAGCTCCAGCTGTCCACACAGAGCCCCACGCAGGGCTCGAACCCACGAGCTGTGAGATCATGACCTGAGCTGAAGTCAGACGCTTAACTGACTCAGCCACCCAGGTTTCCCTTTGCTTTTTATTTTAATTTATTATTTGTCATTGTTATCTTTGAGCCCAGTGTTCGGATGGAGAGGTATCCCAGTCGTAGTGGGTGCTTCTCCATACTTGCCAAAACTATACTTGTGGTTTAGAGAGGTAAGTGCTGGTTCTAGAACGAATCAGACAGTACAGTGTTAACACCTTGGCTCTGTCCGTTTCTACCTGAGTAACATTGGGCTAATAAGTACACCTCTTGGAGCCTCAGTTTCCTAGGCCTAACCATGGACCTTTGTATCTTATTTATTTATTTATTTATTTACTTATTTATTGGAGTTGCTTGCCATGTTTTATTTGTCTTAAACAAAAACTTGCTTGAATTTTCCTCCCTCCTTGTATATCTTATTTATTTACTTATTTACTTATTTAGTATTGAAGTATAATTAACATACAGTGTTATATTAGTTTCAGGTGTATAATATAGAGATTCAGCAATTCTGTACTTCACCCAGTGCTCATCATGATAAGGATACTCGTAATCTCCTTCCTCTGTTTCACCCATCCACCCCCCCCACCCCCACCCCCCACCTCTGGCAACCACCAGTTGCATTTAAGAGTCTGGTTTTTTGTTTGTCACTTTTTGTCTTTGTTCATTTGTTTCTCTCTTTTTTTTTTTAATGTTTTATTCATTTTTTGAGAGAGAGAGACAGGATGAGCGGGAAGGGGCAGAGAGAGAGAGAGAGAGAGAGAGGGAGACACAGAATCTGAAGCAGACTCCAGGCTCCAAGCTGTCAGCACAGAGCCTGAGGTGGGGCTTGAACTCACGCACCGTGAGATCATGACCTGAGCTAAATTCAGGAGCTTAACCTACTGAGCTCCCTAGGTGCCCCTTTTTTAAATTAAAAAAAAAAAATTTTTTTTACTATTTTGTTTCTTAAATCCCATATAGGAGTGAAATCTTATGATGTTTGCCTTTCTCTGACTTATTTGACTTAGCATAATACTCTCAAGTTCCATCCATGTTGATACAAATGGCACAATTTCATTTTTAATGGTTGAGTAATATTCCACTATATGTGTGTGTGTGTGTATATATATATATATATATATATGTATATATATAGGGTGTGATAGTACTATATATGTGCGTGATGTATCTATCTATACATAGATATCTTTGTTCATTCATCTATGGAGGGGCACTTGGGTTGATTGCATATCTTGGCTGGTGTAAATAGTGCTATAATAAACATGGAAGTACATATGTCTTTTCAAATCAGTGTTTTCGTTTTCTTCGGGGAGATACCCAGTAGTGGGATTACTGGATCATAAAGTCATACTGGTTTTTATTGTTTGAGGAACCCTCATGCACTGTTGGGGGGAATGCAAAGTGGTGCAGGCCCTGTGGAAGGCGGTATGGAGGTTCCTCAAAAAATGAAAAAAATGTATCTTCTTTTTTAAAGCCTGTGATGAGGTTTTACTGGGAAAAAAATGAATTGAAAACCCCTATTTAGCCTCTGAAGACTGAGCTGAGCCTCAGCAGGAGGAGGCCTTGAGGGTGCAAGGAGTCCAGCTATCCTTTGTGGCAGTCTTTCTTTTGAACGGCTAGCATAGGTCTTTGCACGTTACCCTAGTAAGACAATGGCATAAAAATGCCGTATTTCAGGTCCGTTGTTTTTCTCTCATGGGGACCCACTGTCATCTTCCCAAAGATCCTCTCCCTCCGTGGGAGCTGGAAACTTCCCTGGGAAGACCCTCATCTGACTTCTGCTTCATGTGTGGAAAAAACAGCCTTTTGTGTCCTGGCAGCTTCCAGAAGCTCATCTTCCTCCACCCCTTAGGAAGTGCTCCTGGCCACTGGTCCTGGAGGACCCAGTAACAACCCGGGACCCCTGCAGGACTCCGTTTTCAAAGTGCCTATTTTGAAAGATAAAAACACGTTTTCCTCAGGAAGCCCAAAGTGCCGCTGTCTCATCCTTCAGAACTCGCGTCCTTTTTCTGTGATGTCTGGCATTTTTAGTTCTCTTGTCCCTTTACCCTTTCATTTAACACATCACTCCTTGACAGAGGCTCACCTTCACCGTCGGGGAAGAATAACCCCAGGGCAGGCCGTTTGCTCATCATCCTCTGGGGTGAAGAGGAATGCAGAGAAAGAATTTAGTTTTTCCCAAATCTCTTTCTCCTCTTTGATTTTGTCTCATGCTTTGCTGGTTTGCAGGCATTCACTGGGGCGGCCACAGACAATGTACTGGAGGATCTTTTTTTTCTTTTTTCCATTTAGTTCTTTTCTTCTCTCTCTCTCTTTTTCTCTCCCTTCAAAATCTGTCTTTGTCCTTCCCGTCGGTGTCTAACCTCTGTCAGAGTCTTCGCTGCGTGCTGGGAGACGCGATGTGGTCACCTTTCCGTTTTAATCATAGCCTCTGAGGGTCGGAAGGGAACGTGGAGATCACGAAGCCCAGCTCCCATAGGGGCTCTGTGTTCAGTTCATGTAGCGGACAGGCATTCGGCCTTTCTGTGGACATTTTCAGTTTCCGGAAGCTCATGGTTTTGTAGCACGGCCCATCCCATTACAGGAGCACACCCGTCATCAGGGATCTTTCTTATTTTCAGCTGGCATCGGTCTCCTGGTGACATCCAGCCATCACTGAGGTGATATCTCGGGCCGTGCAGAATAAATCCAACGCCCCTTAGACATGTTATCTCTTCGCATGTGGTCCTTTTATTCTATGCCTTCAACTATTCCTGATGCAATGTAGCCTCCTGATCGGTTTCTTTCATTTCTAGTGGAAACAATTCAGCTTACAATTACTGTTTCCCACCACCACCCCCCCCAGAGTGAAAACAAAATATACAATAGGAACATAACCGGGTTAGTATTTTTTGGTTTCTTTACTAAGGCGACCTAAGACGTTTTGCATTGTAATATGAATTCTCTGATTATGTTACTGTATGCATCTATGCGAAGCTAATATTTCATTGACCAAAACTCAGTTCTTCAATCAGCGATTCTTCAACTTGATATTATCTTTGGGGAACGTTTTAGGGCAAGAGGAAAAGAGGTTCTTGCAATCACAAAAAGAAAAAAAGGAAAGAAGGAAAGAAGGAGGGAAAGCAAGCAAGCAAGCAGAGGTAAGAACCAACAAGCTTTTAAAGGTAGTATTGTGTTTTAAATTTATTTAGTGTCAGATGATCTCACAGGAGCTCATCAGGAGAATGGAACAGCGATGAAGATGGTCTGAAAGCTTACTTACAGAGAACACAAAATATCTCAAACTAAATGCCCGGAAGGAAGGAAGGAAGGAAGGAAGGAAGGAAGGAAGGAAAAGAAAGAAAGAAAGGAGGGAAGGAAGGAAGGAAGGAAGGAAGGAAGGAAGGAAGGAAGGAAGAGACAGAGAGAGAGGGAAAGAGAAAGAAAGAAAGAAAGAAAGAAAGAAAGAAAGAAAGAAAGGGAAGGAAGGAAGGAAGAGACAGAGAGAGAGGGAAAGAGAAAGAAAGAAAGAAAGAAAAGAAAGAAAGAAAGAAAGAAAGAAAGAAAGAAAGAAAGGAGGGAAGGAAGGAAGGAAGAGACAGAGAGAGAGGGAAAGAGAAAGAAAGAAAGAAAGAAAGAAAGAAAGAAAGAAAGAAAGAAAGAAAGAAAGAAAGAAAGAAAGACAGGCAGAGGTAAGAACCAACAAGCTTTTAAACATAGTATCATGTTTTAAATCGATATAGTGTCAGATGATCTCACAGGAACTCAGCAGGAGAATGGAACAGAGATGAAGATGGCCTGTAAGCTTACCTACAGAGAACACAAAATTATCCCAAGCTAAATGCCACAGAAGGAGAGTGTGCATACTCATAAACACAAGGAAAACCATTGGCGAATAGACTTCTTTCAGAGAGTTGAATACCTATAGATACCACCTTCTTGTTTTGCAAAAAGGGATATCTGGACTCATATTTAAACACCAAGTTGGATCAAACTGAAAATCACGCACAGCTCTGTGGCGTGTAGGACTTTTAGATGCGTCAATGTGCTCTTGCCAGCCACGGCTACAGGAAGAGGACCAACGTGGTCCCCCAAGTCGGTTTCCTCCATGGAAACGGGAGCCTCTGATAGGAAGGAATGCCGGAAGATGGCAGCTCAGCAGTTACATCCTCTAGGCCACTGAGTAGGCCATGCATCTAAAGATACCTGTCGGTAGGCATGGATTTGCAGGTGTGGATAAGCACACAGAGAGAAGCTCTAAGAGAATGATGCAGACTAGAAGTGCAAGAAATGGTGTATTTGTACGTAGGGGGTGCTGGGTAAGAGGGAGGTCAGCTAGGAGAGAGGAAATGGTCAGGAAAACAAACAAAACCCAAAAGCCTTGACTTTGGTGTCAGTCACATGTGTAAAATGGAAAATCTTCCTGGAGACTTTCTCACCTCCGTTTTTAAGAAACTGTTTCCTTGTTGCTATTATCAGTGATTACCTTTCCGCAGTCATAGATGGGGCACTTTGCTGTGGGCCTGGTCATTTATCTCCTACAGTATCTCAGTTAATCCTTGAAAAATAATAAGGTAAATATTATTATGCTTTTGTTAGCGAAGAAGATGACAGAGATGAGAAAGTTTAAATAATTGCCCAAGATTATGCTACTAGTAACGAAAGGTTCAAACCCAGCTTGGAAATAAGATCAAAGAATTTAAGCACCGTGACATGATGCTGTATGAATATTCTTCCATATTGACCCCGATGACCTCCAAGAGTCGGGTGAATTATTCTGACCTTGCATAAATTGTATTTTATGGAATGAAAATGACAGTACGTTGAAATGGAAAGAGACCCAGACTGGGAACTTTGAGGCAGAGACTGTTGTCTCAGCTTTGCTTCTGGCTAAATTCACATCAGGTAAATCATTCGACTCTTAGAATCAGTTGCCTCAGCTGGCAAATGAGAATAACAACCCATCTCAAAGGTTTTTCTGAAAATCAAGTTATAAAATGCTTATGAAGATAAAAAGTGATGTATGAAAGCAAAGCATATGGGTCATGTAATCAGCAGGCCTTCAGGCAGTTTGAACTTGGAAGCAAAATCTAATGATATAAACTGATAAATTATGCTAAATCATTTTTGTAATAATTTGTAAAGCAGTTTTGGAGTGCCCGCAAATCAGGCATTGTGCAGAGCAAAAGGAGATAGGAAGATACATAAGACATAGCTCTTCCCTCAAAAGGTTTATAATCTAAAGAGTTTTTACTGATATTAGCTGCTACATTTCAGAAAATTAATTTCTTGGAACTGAAAACATAGGAAATTGAGATTTTTGGTGTTGATTTTGGTTCAACTTGGTTTTATCTTTATCTGCAACTCCCAATACAGAATGTATACCTTAACTTGGTACCTCTCTTTTCTGTGCTGTATTACATTCAAATTTACTACAAATAGAATGCTGCTACTACTTTGTAAATATATTTATAAATCACTTGAAGATGGTGATGCATAGCAATTTTAAAATACTTACATAATGATCTGCATTCAAATTAAAGGCGGAAAGGTATGGAAATATTTCTGGAGGAAGCCTTTTTCTTCAAAGAGGAAGGAAAAGACCTCAAAGGCCTCTTACTGACTCTGTAGAGCCTTCTGGTTCACTCTTGTCAGTTTCTAGGTTCTTAGTTACAGACACAGAATGGTGATGGGTAGAATTATTACAGTTACTTTCTAAGACAGACTGTATGCCCAGGGTAGCAAAAAAAAAAATAATAATAATAATAATCCCTGGATTCCTTCTATTTAAATTCCTGCCCAAAGAAAATGTGCCATTTTATGTCAGCCAAATCAGGTTTGCTTCTCATTCCCAGTGAAAATCTGAGCAAACCATCACTGTCCCAGTAGACTGAGGAAGGGGTCAGCCCATCTTATGTCGAAAGCCAGAAAGTAGCTGGAAAACCATGAAATTACTCACTGTCAAAGTAGTTTAGGAGGTGCCTGTGTGGCTGAGTCGGTTGAGTGTCCAGTTTTTGATTTTGGCTCAGCTCATGATCCCATTGTCATGAGATTGAGCCCCCTGTCAGGCTCCAGGTTGGGCATGGAGCCTGCTTAAGATTCTCTCTCTCTCACCCTGTGCTCCTCCCATGCTTGTGTGCACTTTCTCTATGTCTCTTCACAAAACAAAGGCAGTTTAGGATGATTTTTTAAGATGTGGAGGTTGTTGAGAAAGGAAAAAAATTCAACCGATATTTGATCAGAAAAAAGGTGTGTGTATACCTCTTTTTCTTAAGCTCTCCCATTTTCTTATGATCTAGGGATGGGACTAGTAGAATGTTAGAAATGTTCAAATAGAATGTAAAATTGAGGAAAAAATAATACAGTAATTGAGGTATTGGGGGGGTTTCTACTTTGATAATAACAAAGGTTAATGTTGACGTGCAGTAAAGTGATTACGGATTTTTATAAACTTAAGTAACAACACCGTCTTGTCCATGGAAAATTTATTATAGTTCTTTCATCATTGCTGGTTTGGCCTTCTGCCCAGGAGGTGTCTTCGGTTATGTCCTGTACTGGTTAACCTGTCTGGAATTGCTGCTAAAAAGCTCTGCTTCTTTAAAGAAAATTATTTCCCCCAGGATATTGTTATCATTTATAATTTACAGATCAGGAAACAGAGATCAAGGACCTTGAGGAGTCTGGAGTTGATGGGATCTGGTGGTGGGGTCGAGTGCAGCTAGAAGAGGTTGCCCTGCACAGAGTCAGGAGAAAAGATTGGGTATGATGGGAGAGAAGTCAGCGGGTGGTGAAGGTGGATGATTAGGGTTTTCTCTCTTTGTGGCCTCAGTTTCTGACAACGTAAGAGACTAGAGACGATAGCGGGTGTTGGGGAAAATTGCGAAGAGGGGTGAAGGTTTGAAACCGCTATTGAGAGAGTTTGGGTGGCGAGATGGTTAAGGAGGACCCTGGTGAAGTTGGGATCTTGTCTTGATCATGGTTCTAGTCCTCATGGCAGGGCATTCCCTGCCATGGCAATCTTCAGTCCCAGGCAGTAGTTAACTCTGCCACTGGAGCAGTGGTACGCTTGCCAAGAAGGATTCTACACAATTGGAAGGAGCAAGTGATCCACATCCATCAATGGGTAAAGTAATGGACTATGGAGTGTTGTCTAACTCCTTTCTAGATGGAAATGAGGAAAAGAGGTTAGGGGGGAAATTATTAACTGGTAGGAAAAGAGAGGGTCTAGTGGAGATCATGTATCAGAAGATTGTGTGTTAGAAGAAAAGGTAGTGAGTAAAGATACTAAGTTGGAGCCAGTGGAATACTAAAGTTTAAGATTTTTATTTTTTTCTTTTTTTAAATATGAAATTTATTGTCAAATTGGTTTCCATACAACACCCAGGGCTCATCCCAAAAGGTGCCCTCCTCAATACCCATCACCCACCCTCCCCTCCCTCCCACCCCCCATCAACCCTCAGTTTGTTCTCAGTTTATAAGAGTCCCTTATGCTTTGGCTTTCTTCCACTCTAACCTCTTTTTTTTTTCTTCCCCTCCCCCATAGACTTCTGTTAAGTTTCTCAGGAACCACATAAGGGTGAAAGCATATGGTATCTGTCTTTCTCTGTAGGACTTATTTCACTTAACATAACACTCTCCAGTTCCATCCACGTTGCTACAAAAGGCCATATTTCATTTTCTCATTGCCACATAGTATTCCATTGTGTATATAAACCACAATTTCTTTATCCATTCGTCAGTTGATGGGCATTTAGGCTCTTTCCATGATTTGGCTGTTGTTGAGAGTGCTGCTATACACATTGGGGTACAAGTGCCCCTGTGCATCAGCACTCCTGTATCTCTTGGGTAAATTCCTAGCAGTGCTATTGCTGGATCATAGGGTAGGTCTGTTTTTAATTTTTTGAGGAACCTCCACACTGTTTTCCAGAGTGGCTGCATCAGTTTGCATTCCCACCAACAGTGCAAGCAGGTTCCCGTTTCTTCACATCCTTGCCAGCATCTATAGTCTCCTGATTTGTTCATTTTAGCCACTCTGACTGGTGTGAGGTGATATCTGAGTGTGGTTTTGATTTGTATTTCCCTGATGAGGAGCAATGTTGAGCATCTTTTCATGTGCCTGTTGGCCATCTGGATGTCTTCTTTAGAGAAGTGTCTATTCATGTTTTCTGCCCATTTCTTCACTGGATTATTTGTCTTTCGGGTGTGGATTTTTAAAGAATGAGTCATTCTTGGGGCGCCTGGGTGGCGCAGTCGGTTAAGCGTCCGACTTCAGCCAGGTCAGGATCTCGCGGTCCGGGAGTTCGAGCCCCGCGTCAGGCTCTGGGCTGATGGCTCAGAGCCTGGAGCCTGTTTCAGATTCTGTGTCTCCCTCTCTCTCTGCCCCTCCCCCGTTCATGCTCTGTCTCTCTCTGTCCCAAAAATAAATAAACGTTGAAAAAAAAAATAAATACAAAAAATACAAAAAAAAAGAATGAGTCATTCTGAATTTTTACAAAGCCAAACTTGTGCCAAAGGGAGTGGATCACTGAAATCAAGGGGAAGTGAGGGCAAGTGGAATTGAAGAGGTCAAGGAATCTGGGACAGTCAGTGGGTCAACTGTGCAGACATTTAAATCACCCAGCTGGTTAGTGGAATCAGAAGTGTATAAAAATGTCATGAGTCTAGAGCCAGAATCTTCTGAAAAAGTGATTGGGTAGGCATGCATTTGGCAAAGTGGAAGTAGAGGGGTTAAATGGTAAGAATGGTAAGTTTTTTCTGTTTAGTTGTAAGTCTGAACGAGAGAAAAGAAGTTAAAAGTCTCTCCCACACAGGGGAACAGAGAGCGAGAAGGTGAGCAGTCTACCGCGGATAATCCAGGGAGGTAGCATCCTTGGAGATGGGGAGTAGAAGCAAAGTTCACATGGATCGACAGAGTTTGCAGAGCAGGAAGGGAAAGGAGGAAAGCATGGAAGACAGCCAAGGTGGAATGAAAGAGGGTGGGAACTGGAGGGGCTATGATTTGAGTCAATGGTGAAAGACATCAACAACAAGTGAGAGGATAGAATTGGCCAACTGCAGCGTTGATTTCAAGACGTGTCTGCACCTAGTCGCACAGAGACCCTGGCTGGTGTCCCCAGCAAGATGGCATTTGTTGTCTGTGGTTCATTGCAAAGAGACCTGTATGACAGAAGGTAAAATAGATACTAATATTTACTGCATTGTGCACAAATTATGTCATTTAATCTTTATAAAAACTCCAGAATGTATGCATAATTATCCTCATTTTTTTTTAAGAGATGAAGACACAGAATCTCAGAGAGGCAAAATAATTCTTCCAAGGTTATCAGTGCCAGCAAGTGCTTAAAATGCAAGTGCCAAACTCCAAACTCAGGTTTGTCTGAACATTCTTTCTCTTGTACCAAGAACTGACATCTGGGTCTGGATCCACACTTGCTCTAGGTGAATCAATTAATTTCTACATCTGATTCCTTACATCCAAAAAATAGCAATAATATCAACTTTGTCTAACATTGACCGTGATGCAGTGAGATGCTTGTAAAAACAGTTTCAAGCAAACAGCTAAAACTATACACTCATATATTAACTCCTTCACTCACGAGTCTACTCTTTTTCTGTATCCTTAAATCCCTATGAATATAGGTAAATAACTCCTCTATTCACTAACTTGAAGTGTAATCGTGTTCCTATAGTATAAACCTGTACGACCAGGAGTTACCAGATGTACAATATAAAAATATTCCCCTTTATAGGGTAAGGCTGAATTGTTTCCTACCAAGGAAAATTTCCCCAGCGAGGTAGAAGGGATCATGCTTGTGCCGATTCTTTTTATTACTTGACATTGTTTTGTTAGTGGTGCCAATCTGGTGGTGGTAAAACGGTTTCTCATGGTTTGCATTTCTCTGACGGCTGCTGACGTGAGCATCTCTTTGTTTATTGGTCATAAATGTTTTCTTTTGTATGGAATGTCTGTTAATATTTTTTAGATTTTTTTAAGTGTATGTGTTTTGAGAGAGCGCGCGCAAACGCACGCGCGTGCGCACGACAGTCGGGGAGGCGCAGAGAGAGAGGGAGAGAGAGAATCCCAAGCAGGCTCCACACTGTCAATGCAGACCCAGAGACGGGACTCCGTGCCCCGAATCACAAGATCGGGACCCGAGCAGAGATCAGGGGTCAGATGCTTAACTGACTTAGCCACCCACGCACTCCTGTCTGTTAATATTTTTGCTCCTTCATTGCCCTTTTCTAATGAGACCCTCCAACTTCCTAAAGGTTGAGTTTGCATCAAGAACATGAATTAAGGAGTACAAAGTCGCACCGTAAATTGGTGGGAAAGCTTGAACTAAGACTGAACTGGTCCGGTTTTTTTTTTTCACGCGATGTCATGGTCTCTTTTCCACTGAGATTCTTTCTCCTCAAACAGAGGGGCACCTGAGTGAGGCCGTTTGCGTGGGACCGTGTGGGATACACAGCTGGGATGGTTCTTGTTACTTCGGCTTCTTCCCACAGAAATGAAACAAAGTGAGCCAGACACATCAATATCCAGGGAACCCTGTCAATTTTGATGATACATGGAATTTGTTGTAAAGCAACCACTAGTGCAGAACTCCCAGTCTGGGGAGAGGTGGGGGTCAATGTAGATATGATTTGAAACCTTGTGTAAGATATATGATAGGCATTAGAGAAATGACAGTTGGAGCAGAAAATATAAAATGTGACTTTGAGAGAGGCTGGCTGGCTGGTCAGCTTTAGGTTTTATTACTGCCGCCTACTCCCCCTTTGTTTCATGGTTATAACGGACCTGATAGTTTGTCATTCTCTCTGCTCTGACTGCATACGAGAAACGGAGGATTGGGGCATTGGCATATGAGAGGACAGAGGGAAGTGATTTTTCTGTCATTTCCTAATGATATCTTCAAATAATAACCTGAGATCTGGAATGGAAGAATACGGTGGAAGTGGAATTTTGAGTGAAATCACTCATTCATCAATTCATTCATTCTCTCACTCTTTCCCACCCACCCCCTCCATTCATCGTTTTAAGCACCAAATCATTGTGTGTGAACAATATGCTGAGTTGTACTAGAGGGAAATCACGTTTTGCTGTTGAAATGGTGTCCTGTGGTCTACACGCATTCTTTGCCTTCCCACCCGTTAGCAGTTTCTCGGGTTCTGCCCGCCATCTGTCCTTCTTGCTCATTTCTTTCTCCTCCTTATCCAGTGGCTCTTAGCTGGAGGAAAATACAGTGTCCTTGGAGCTTTTTGTGCTACTCCTTTTATTCTCCTATGAGACACCCACGGTCTGGCTCCCTAGTCCCCTAAACACTGGACTCACACCATAGATCTTCAGGGTGGTGGGAGTAGAACGTGGGGATGTGGAGAGAGAAGAAGGCAGACAATGTATGAGTAAACCTTTGAAGACAGCCATTGACCTTTTCCTAATATTTGGTATAGGACAAAGAGTTCTTTGTTTCTATTATGACAGTATAAAATATAATGTTTGTAATTATGCCATGTTCTACCACTACAGCATGCAAAATACTCCTTTCAAAGCAATACTTTAGGGATGCCTGGGTGGCTCAGTTGGTTGACCCTCCAACTTCACCTCAGTTCATGACCTCACAGTTCACGGGTTCCAGCCCTGCATCGGGCTCTGTGCTGCCTCTGTTCCCCTCACTCTCTGCCCCTCCCCCACTCATGCTCGTTTTCTCTCTCTCTCTCTCTCTCTCTCAAAAATAAATTAAAATTCAAAGCAATATTTTAATTATCCTCCCTCATTTTTTCTTCTTCCTTCCTTCTACTGTTATTCCCATATTCTCTTTATTGAGCTAATATGAAGGTCTTATAATCCAACCATGTCATTTTAGAGAAGAGGAATTGAGGGCCAGGAACATTGTTCAGCTTGCTTAAGTTTTTAAACCCTGAAGCTCTGGACTTCTGACTTCTAGACTAGTATCCTGTATTCTTCATGACCGGAGTTGATACTCCAGGAGACTCCCCCTTAGATGACATCTTCTGACAGCCTTGTAGACTGGCTCCCTTTGTTGTTGTTGTTGCATATTTGGAGACTGAGCCCCTAAGTGCCCCTGGGTTAGTTGCCCTATGCCACTGACTTTGTGATATTGACAAATGGACCTCACAGAGATCTTACAGGATCATTATCCTCTATGATAGAGTACCAGGATGCAATTCAATATAGAGATAGCTTTTCTGATATACTTATTTTCTGGGGGTCTCCAAGATCATAAGTATCTTGATTATATGAGTGGTTTAATCTGTTTTACCTATCTTTAGGAACCCGTATTTAGTAAGCTCTCACATCAAACAGGACATTTAATTATACCACAGGCACAATAATTTATTCAACTAATGTTCATTGAATACCTGTCATGGACATTCACCTGACAGGCACTGAAAATATAGAGGACAGATATTATTTTTGCCCTCAGAGAGCTTATAGGCAGAGGCAGAAATGGATGCATAAACCAAAAACTTCAACCCTGGGCCAGAGCAGGCATCATATATCCTAAGATTTAAGGAATGATCTAATGTTGTCAGGCAGACAAAGCAAGCCAGAAGGCACAGCAGCATCACAGAGGCAGTGCCTGTTGCTTGCTGGACCCCTCAGCTTGGGTCCATCAACACTGCCGACTGATGGTGGAGGCGGGAAGACAGAAGACTACTAAAGAAACAGTTTTCGGCCTCAGATAGGCACACACACACAGTCTTTCATTTTATTATCCAGTGCCCCTTCCATCCTCTCACCGTGGTGACGAGAGGAGAGCTTGGGCCAGAGCTTATCTACTCAACTATGTGACAGGAAATGAATTGTGGTGGGGAAATGGCCTCTTTAACATGGGGAGAGCCTCTAGAACTCTGTTACTTAGATAAGTCAGAAACTTGGTGTTCTTCATTTGTAGTAACACAGACTGTGATAAGACTGGCAGGTTGAGAAGCTACCAAAACGGAAGGGAAATGATCCAAGCCTACCCAGAGTTGTCTCTTCTGTTCTTTATTACACACACCTCTATATGTTTTCTCCCCAGAATGTCATTATCAAAAGTTGGTGATCTGTCTGAGCAAGTGAGCCAAGTGCACATGTTTAGTTTTGTGTGAAATCTCAAACTTTCACTATTCTTTCTTTTACTTTGGTTCATCATACTTCCAGAATCAAAAGAATTATTCCACAGTTCTGCCAGCTTCTCCCTCCATAGTACCTGTCTTTCCATAACATCCTATGGACCTGTATATTATCACCTACACTTATTAATTCAGCTCATTTTATTTCTTTTGACTAACCATCGTGCATTTTCCTCTTCATAGTCAATGGACTCCCTATCTGAACTCCCTTTTTGATTATTTCTCCCCATGAACCACAATGAGTCCATGGAACTACAAACAACATAGGAAAAACATGAAAGACTTGAAAAGGTAGGTGTGCTGGATATATTTTATTCTCCACTCTTTCACCTTACTTAGTGCCCCAGGAAACTGAGCCATATGGACTATATCCATGGGTTTTCTATTGCCACATGGGTTCCCCCAATGGGAGGTACCAGAATATGAGGGGAGTTGCCTCCTCAGGAGGCAAGAGGAGAGTCAGGTTAGGGTATTTATTACCTCATCTCTCCTTCCAGATCAGTATAAATTGCTGCCTTCCTCTACTGAAGGCCCAAGTTCCTGTCAGGCAGTCCTTGCCACAGAATTACATCCTGGTTCCAGGAATCTCTTTCTTCTCTTCCTCCTCCAGTCCTGAGGATATTAATGAGCCCTGCTTCGTACTGTGCCCTATGTACCACACTTTTCTTTCTTGGTTCTCTTAGGGAATTCTCACAGATTTGTGTTTTACGTGGTAGGATATATGAGCCTGAGGCTCAGGATAGAAGTTCTAGAATAAAAGTGTAGATTGGTAGTTGAAGTTGGGGTTGGTGTGCAGAACCAGAACGGAAAATGGCTGAGGAGAGAAGGTTAGAGAGGGCTCATAGATTCTCTAAGGGATGCCTCTTGCCATATTATCTTCTTCCCTTTTTATCCATGAGTATTTCTTCCATTCAAGAATGTGTATATAATTGCTAAGTGATAGCCATGAAAGAAACAAGTGATTCTTTAATGGGCAAAAGCAAAAGTAAAAATCTTTTTAAAAAGTTCTGATCCATAACAATCAGTCATGGCATATGTGAATCTGTCTAATAACAAGTTTTATTATAAATTATTTAACATGTGCTATGTATTTAGAGAAAGAAATGCTTTAGCCAGAGTCCCTTTCCGCTTATAACATTTCTCACTGGCTGCTTAAATTGTTTTCTCCTTTTTGTGGCACATTAATTCGAATGGAGCAGGTCTCACTCTCCACGATACTTGTCATTTAGTTGGATGTTAATTATTTTCACAGGTAGAGTAACCACAGGACCAACCATTTTTCACAGTTTCCTTTATTGCTCCGGTAGTCCCAATTTCCATTTAGCCATAAAAGAGTTTTAAACACTTGTGATTTCTTTAACACTGACCAGCTCCCCTTTTGAGGAAAAAACATTATTCACCTTTCCTCCCAGTGTTTCATGACCAAATTCTAAAATGTGTCCTGACTGCTTCCTTCGCTAGCCAAGACATTTGATATTCCAGTCATAACAACACATTAATTAATTCAGGTTTTATAAATTATGTTCCTGGCCCAAATAATAATAGCATGAGTGAAGATGGCACTTTTTGTAACTGGGTTTGTGGTGGTTTTTTGTTTTGTTTTTTGTTGTTGTCGTCTTGTTTTGTTTTGTTTTGTTTTTGTTTTTTTATGTTTCTACTGGGTGTATATTCACGTTTACTTCCTGGGAATATTCCTGCCTTTAGTCCCTCACTTTCTGCTTCACTCCTTGTGATTTCCCCAATGACCAAGTCTCCGTTTCAATGGTAGAATAAAATGGGACGCGTTGTACTGTATGTAGCATGTGTCATTCACGTGTCATTCATCAGATTCCAACTCTGAGTTAAAGATCCACAGCCATGATGGAACACGGTTCAGCTTGACCACTTCATCCCCATGAGGAGTGTTTTGGTCTTTTTTTCCCCCCTCTTAAGGAGGCATACTTGGCTCCGTTAAGCTGTTGGAGTCCTAGAAAGTACGGCTACTGGTCTGAGCAGTTGGTTTTGCCAATGCACTAACATTTGGGATATTCTGTATGTCCTTTGGTGCTAGGTGTTTTGGGGGGGATTGTCTGTTGGTTTGTTTGTTTGTTTGGTTTTAATACTCTCATGAGACTAAGTTGATAACAGTGAGGACCTGTTCTTTTGATGCCTGAATTTCAACTTGGCACATTAAGCATATGTTATCTACGCAAAGTGTTATAAATTGCCTTACGAACACTAACTGTACTTGTAGGCATAGATAGAGAGTTTTTATTTTAATTTTTGTCATACATTTTGTTGTAAAATAAATGGGTATAATGCGTCAACTGATAATTATTGAGCACCTTGTTTCATCCTTACACTCCTCTTGGTGTTAGAAGTAGCTCAGAAGGAAAAATTCTTGGATTCTCTCTCCCCTCTGATGTAGATTTTTGGTGGGAAAAGGAGAGATACTATAATTGTCATCATAGAGAGTAGAATTTAAAAAGAGTTTTGAACAAGGGGGGGTGAGCTCGTGAAAAGAAGGAGTCTATTTCAGGATTCTGGAATGGCATAGAATATAGCATATGGCCTTTACGAGAAGAAAGAGAAAGGATTGTTAGTCAGTGGCCTTTTTGTTTTGGTTCTTCCTTAGTTTTTATGCATTCTTTTTATGTACTATTTCTTTTCTGTTTGAACTATTTTCTAGATGATCCTTAATATAAATGTACTGTTTAGGGGGAAATGCCAACTCTTAGTCATCTAGAAAAGCTGTTTCACTCTGACCTAAGATTAATGGGTATAGATAGTAACAGGAAGCCCAGATTGGAAATAGATCTGGTTTTGGAATTCTCCATTACAGAACACCAATATATTAACTAGATAGAAGTGTAGCTTATCAGTTGCAAAGGAGACAGGAAGCCTCTACCCACACCCCACACCCCACAAACGCCCAGTGGGTTTGAAAATTACTAATATACTCCCTTTTCGGTTATTTGGCCGTCTTCATATTATCCTTTATTATTAAATAAATGGGGACCGCTGACACATGAGCCTTGGCTCACCTCCCTTTGCCTGTGGTTATATAGTCAGTTGCCAGGGGGGTTGTTTAAAAGGGTAACCTGAAGTAACAAATTAATGCCTGCACGGAACAGAGAGAGGGAATGGAACCATGAGAAGTGTTTTTTCCTCTTCTTTTGTTATCATGACACCCATTTTACCGGAAGGTATGTGCAAGCAGTAGCATGATGACCCCTTTTCTTGCCCACGCCTCAGCAGACAGTGGATATGTTCTACTTAGAGGCTACGTCTGAGATGATGGGAGGTGAGCCCCAGGACCCATTGCCCAGGACTGCCTGGGACTGTACCCTCAGGTCTCCTCAGGAGCACCTAACCGAAGAAGTCCATATTTTGGCCTGGGTTGACAGCCACCTTGGCTGGCCCTATAGACCAAGTGCCAAAACACCACTTTAATTTGTGCTGAGTAGGCAATACCGTAAGTCAGGAACTCACCAGGGCAGGAAGCCAGGGCTTTGAATGGCCATCTCTGTGACTTTTCCAGCCCATCCATTGGAGGCAGCTCACTCCCATCAACACAAAAGCTGTCATTATGCTTCCCGCCACCCCAAATAGTCATTATTGTTAAGTAAGGAACCAAGAGTGTCATTATTGACGTGGTACTCAGTATATTCTGATTTCCAAGTGTTGACTTACTCCTGGTCCACTGATTGGATGCTCTTGAAGATGAACCAGAAGTATAGAGTTAAACAAGCTGACAAAGACATAAGTCGGAGGAAAAATACGAGTACATGTCTCTGCTGTGCAAGAACATCCTCAATATTATGAAAATATTGGATTGTTCTTTGGACTACTGCTTAGTAACACCCAAGAAATGAGTGAGGATCTCTGACCAATGAAGAACTAGCCCAGGAATACATATATTTATCTGGGAAAGCCACAAAGAGTATACCAGGACTGAAAGTCCCCATAATATATTAAACATCTAGTATCTTTACCCTCAGTCATTTGAGAAGGTTTTCTTTTTCTTTTCTTTTGTTTTTTTTTTCTGAATATACAAGATGTTTTGTAGAATTCTGAAACAGTTTAAAAATATTATGACCCCTCAGCGACTTGGGTTACTTCATAAGAAATCTTCATGTCTAGATCAAAATGTAAAGATTTTATTGAAGCCACATCTCTAATTAATCAAACCATGTTATCAATCCAAGAATTATTAAATCAGTTCACTCAGAAGTCAAGTTAATTTTTGATACCTAATGAACCAAGCTAGAAATTTAATAACTAAATATTTGCCATTTGATCACCCGTTTTGGAAACATAGCAGGTCCTTCCTTGTGGTTGCTTGATGTAATGCAGTCTCTCTGTTTGAGGGCACATCTTGAAACTGATGACACTGGTGTCATTAAAAAAAAACCTTTCCATTTTTCTTGTGAGAATTTGGCAAATTATTTGTATGCTAATGGGAATGAGCCAGGTGAAAAGGAGGAGAAAACTAGGAGAGAGACATCCTGGGGTAGATGAGAAAAGATGGAACCCTATTGAATGAGGGGGACGCTGTCCCTGGTTTGGATGTAGGGACGTCATCTCTGGTAGCAGCACGCTAGGAGATGCTCTGATGCTCGTAGCTGTTAAATGCACAGTGGGAGCATGTGGACGTTTCCTTTCATTAATTTCTGTTTTCTCATTGTAAGAACAAGGGACAGGGCCATCTGCTGAAAGTGAGAACAGGTGAGGAAGTCCTGGGGGACAGGGGGAGAAGAGACACCAGTGACCCGAAACAGTCTTCTCATGGGGATAGGACAGAGGTGAGCCACCTGCTGTGTCCTCAATGCGTCTTCAGTTGACAGCATTATTATTATTATTATTATTATTATTATTATTATTATTAAGAACCTGTGTGTCACTCAGTCTAGTCTGCCCATCTCAGTTGTTCCCTTGCCTTTGAAAGATGTCCAGTAAAGGGGCTGAGAGAGTGTTTTTATGTTTGTTCCCTGGAGACCCTGCACCTCTTCTAGGGTAGGACCCAGTGTCACAAGAACAACGGTGACCCAAGTCCTGGCCTCTCTTCCTCTCACCCCTTTTCTCTTCTCTCCCCTTCACCTTGTCTTCCTTCCACCTTCCTCTTACCCTCTTTTCCACACTCCTTCCCTACCCTCTTTCCTCTAATGGTGTTCTCTCTACACATCTTTCAGCTAAACATAAAATTGAGAATTCACCCACAAATAAATGTATATAGCTTATAACCAAGTAAATATGCATCTACTACTAAACTAATTTTTACATTAAAATATATCCCAAATAAAGTAAAATAAATAAAATATATCCTAAAGTATAAATTTTAAACATTTTTAAAATACTTATTTCTTTTGAGAGAGAATGCACGCACAGGCATGCGCTAGCAAGGGAGGGGCAGAGAGAGAGGGAGAGAGAGAATCCCAAGCAGGCTGCAGGACTCGATCCCATGAACCTTGAGATCATGACCTGAGCTGAAATCAAGAGTTAGATGTTTAACAAACTGAGCCACCCAGGTGGCCCTAAAGTTCACATTTTAAATTTTTTTTTTTCAACGTTTATTTATTTTTGGGACAGAGAGAGACAGAGCATGAACGGGGGAGGGGCAGAGAGAGAGGGAGACACAGAATCGGAAACAGGCTCCAGGCTCCAGGCTCTGAGCCATCAGCCCAGAGCCTGACGCGGGGCTCAAACTCCTGGACCGCGAGATCGTGACCTGGCTGAAGTCGGACGCTTAACCGACTGCGCCACCCAGGCGCCCCTAAAGTTCACATTTTAAAGGGGCCTATAGGGGCGCCTGGGTGGCGCAGTCGGTTAAGCGTCCGACTTCAACCAGGTCACGATCTCACGGTCCGTGAGTTCGAGCCCCGCGTCGGGCTCTGGGCTGATGGCTCAGAGCCTGGAGCCTGTTTCCGATTCTGTGTCTCCCTCTCTCTCTGCCCCTCGCCCGTTCATGCTCTGTCTCTCTCTGTCCCAAAAATAAAAATAAAACGTTGAAAAAAAAAAAATTTTAAAGGGGCCTATAGGCTTCCACCCAGGATAAGTGATTTGGATGAGGGAGTAACAAGGAATTTGTTCATTGACATAAGGGTGCCTGAGAGATGTGGGTACCAATATCAGGTTCTAGGATTGCCAGTCCTATAGGCCCCGTCTGAGCTCTATCGGAGTGGAAATAGGGACATTGATGATGGGATTGCTGGGAGATCTTTACAGTGTCCCCAGAATGTGGAAGATGTACTTAAACATAGTCACAGACACCAGGGCCCACATTTTCCTGGAGATCTCTGAAGTGGATGATAAGGGACTAGAGCAAACAGTGAAGATGAAATGAAGGATGGGGGCTACCCCACCCCAGTTCCTGGATGCCTCGTGTAGTACAGTCACTGTCCCCGTGGTTCCTGCGGCTCCAGGTTCAGGGGAGCAGACAGCACAGGCAGGGCAGGAGCTGTGTGGGTGTCCTGGAGCCTGGCCACTGAGCACTGAGGCACTCAGCCCGAGAAGAGACAGAGCGAACTATCGCCGGTGGCCGAAGACAGACAAGATTGCTTCTCTGTAACTGGGTCTTGGGGGATAGAAAGGGCTAGAATAAAGCGGCTCACTGCCTTAGAAAACCACCCACATCATCCACACAGGGACTGACATGTTAACAGAGGTTGCCAGAAGCCCATGGAATGAGCCTGAAGCCTCGTACATAGTTCAGGTATAAAAAACTGTGCCAGAGAATCTCCTCTTTCCCTCTTCTCTTCTTCTGACTCATCCCACTCGAGAGGAGCAAGACCCTGGGCAAAGTGGGAAAGCCAGCCCCACGACAGAACGCCCCACCCCCTCATTCCAAGGTGCTTGAGTAGGAGTGAAATCAAGTAGTCAGGACCCCGCCCTACTCAGAAACCAGAGATACAGTCCCTCTTGGTGATGAGGCATGTCTTAAAGTGGAGTGGGCCATCACGGTAACTGAGACCATCTGGGATCTCCCTAAGATAACATTAAAGAACAATTTTACCAAGCATGGTTGGGTCAATGATGAACAAAATATTTACTATTTCATGTTTAAAGCTCACTGGGTTAGACTCAATAAACCAGTTGCACAAGTATAGAACTAAACCAAGCTTAGAACCAAACTTTCAAATGACTGTCCTTTAAAATGCTATCCCAACATACTTTTAAAATGATGTGTCTTCAACCAAGTTGTTTCCACTACAAATATTTTCATTGTGTATATATATTTTTTAATTTAACTTTATTTTTTATTTTTTTAAACTTACATCCAAATTAGTTAGCATATAGTGAAGCAAGGATTTAAGTAGATCCCTTAATGCCCCTTACCCATTTAGCCCGTCCCCCCTCCCGCAACCCCTCCAGTAACCCTCAGTTTGTTCTCCATATTTTTGAGTCTCTTCTGTTTTGTCCCCCTCCCTGTTTTTATACTATTTTTGTTTCCCTTCTCTTATGTTCATCTGTTTTGTCTCTTAAAGTCCTCATATGAGTAAAGTCATAGGATTTTTGTCTTTCTCTGACTAATTTCACTTAGCTTAATACCCTCCAGTTCCATCCACATAGTTGCAAATGGCAAGATTTCATTCTTTTTGATTGCCGAGTAATACTCCATTGTATATATATACCACATCTTCTTTATCCATTCATCCACCGATGGACATTTGGGCTCTTTCCATACTTCGGCTATTGTTGATAGTGCTGCTATAAACATAGGGGTGCATGTGTCCCTTCGAAATAACACACCTGTATCCCTTGGATAAATGCCTACTAGTGCAATTGCTGGGTCGTAGGGTAGTTCTATTTTTAGTGTTTTGAGGAACCTCCATACTGTGTTCCAGAGTGGCTGCACCGGCTTGCATTCCCACCAACAATGCAAAAGAGATCTTTCTCCACATCCTCGCCAACATCTGTTGTTGCCTGAGTTGTTAATATTAGCCATTCTGACAGGTGTGAGGTGGTATCTCATTGTGGTTTTGATTTGTATTTCCCTGATGATGAGTGATGTTGAGCATTTTTTCATGTGTTGGTTGGCCATCTGGATGTCTTCTTTGGAGAAGTGTCTATTCATGTCTTTTGCCCATTTCTTCCCTGGATTATTTGTTTTTTGCGCGTTGAGTTTGATAAGTTCCTTGTAGATTTTGGATACTAACCCTTTATCTGATATGTCATTTGCAAATATCTTCTCCCATTCTGTCGGTTGCCTTTCAGTTTTGCTGATTGTTTCCTTCGCTGTGCAGACGCTTTTTATTTTTGATGAGGTCCCTTCATTGTATATTTTTAATGAAAACAAAAATATTTCTGTTCCATTAATAAATATAAAAAGTAGTATTTTAAGATATTGTTTCTTTTACTGTTTTCTCAATCTGTAAGATTCATACTTCAGAGCATATTTTAATATAAAAATTAGGACAGTAGCAGATATATGTTTATTCATTTTTTAATCAATTATATAAGTTTATTGGTGAGTAAATTCTCAAACTTTTTAACAGAGAGAGGTATCTACATACATTTTGTTAGAGAAAAGAAGCAGGAAAATGGGCCCAGAAAACAAGCATGAATGGAAGATAGAAGGAAAGAAATGTGAAGAGAAGGAAGCAGAAAGGAACTCACAGGAAGGCTGACCATTTATATGTGGAGGGGAGAGGCCAGGCTGGGCAGGGCCAGGTGGGGTGGGGCGGGGCAAGGAGGGGAGGAAGGAGGAGGACTTGGGTCACCATTGTTCATGTGACATCAGACCATTCCCAAAAAAGGTTCAGGGTCCGGGGCATGAACATAAAAATAGCTTCCCAGTGAACTTTTTTAGACATCTGTAGAAGATAATAGGGTCTCAGGCTACACCGAGGGGCATATAGCCACGTTTTAAAAACTCTGGAGTAACAATATTATTGTCCGGTGAATGGGTGGTGCAGGGTAGAGTGGTAGGGGAAGGGGAAGAGAAATGTAGGTAAATTTAGATAAACTCTAAATAAGAACAGAAAGCCTACGCCCTGGTCTCAGGGGTCATCTGTTAGGCCCTTCATGTTCAGAAGGTGAAAACATCCTTTCAATTCAAAGTTCATGGAGAAGTACAATTTTTGGAAGAATAAAATCTCATTTCCTTAGAAGCGGTTTGGAAAACAACACAAAACTTACAAGATATGCTTCATCTGCTAGAGCATAGCATTGTACGGGGAGTAAACAGCAGCACCGGGTTACAAGAGCCAGTAAAGGTCTCATGAAAATCTACATTTATGCAAAGCACTTTCTGTACTCCTGAGAAGCCACCTCCAACTGACTCAGAGTTCACTCGCAGAAAAATAATTAAATCCCTGAAAGTCAACAAGGATTTATTAAGGACTGAAATGATTCTCTACACGGTAGTAGGAACTCTGATGAAGATATAGCCCTTGCTTTCAAAAGAACTTTACCACTTGCAGGTAAATTGAAGATAGAAGTCACAGCATAGCTTAATACAACTGGATTGTGATAATACATGGATGAATGAGAGAAGGGAGCAGAAGTGGAGCAGGGAAAAAGAGAGAGAAAATTACTTTTGAGGCAAAACCTTGTCCAAGAGTTCAAGAGGAGCAAAACAAACAAATAAACAAAAAAAAAAAAAAAGGGGGGGGGGGGAGGGAAGAGAGCAGAAAGTCTAGACCAGAAGAAAAGAAAGAAAAAATAAAATGGGAATACCCAGAGTAATGGAGACCCCTGACGCCTCACACCTCTTTATATTTCCATTAATTAATATACTTATGGAATAAGTGTCTATCTCCGACACTTGGTGTGGGCATAGTGATAGGGAATGAAAAAGAGAGTTAAAGAAAATGTGATCCCTAGCTTGAAAGAACTTGAATGCAGGGTAGCAAAGGAGTAGAGCGATGGTTACCTCACAGCGGGTGATGGATGCTTTGCCTGAAAAAGGCGGATGGGAACTCAGGAGGAAGTTAATTGACCCACAAGAGCTCTGTGCTGCAGGATCTCAGATGTTTTGTTTTCAAGGATGAAAACTTAGGGAAGAACGTGCTGAAGTTAATGGATGACATTGACTTTTCTTTATTCGAAGCATAATTCCCCACTAAGCTAGTTTAGACAGATCAGCTGTGGGCTCATCTGTTCGTACCTAGAGTCATGGTGTCGCTAACCAGGGATCACAGCCCTGGTCTCACCTAAGAATCACCTAACACTGATGCCTGGATCCCACGGTAGAACAGTTAAATCAGAGTCACTTGGGTGGAACCCGGGAAAAGGCATTAGTTAAAAGACTTCTCCAGATGATTCTAACATGCTTCTGGGGTTGAGAACCAGTGCCTACACACAGACCTGGACAGACTCCCACTATACCCAGGTTTCTGACTTGGTCCCAGATGTTATAACAGAAACAGCCTCTCCTTTCGGAGGCACTTGGGTCCCCTCTTGTACTTCCTCTTTGCACACCGCACTGTTTAGTTGAGTCCACGGATGAAATAGATTAAAAGAAATTTTTAATACATTTTATTTTGTGGAAAATTCTTGTTTTAAAAGTTTGGCCCTCTGCTGCTGTGCCATATATGTTGGCCAAAATAAAGCATAACTGGTCAACTAATTCCTCCCCAGGTAATATTTCGTGCAAAAAAAAGTAAATTCTGACAGTGTAACATTTACATGGGAACATGATTTTCAAATAATTAATTCATATCTGTTCCTGGAAGTCTCTAAGAAATGGGTAAATATATCTATGCATCAATGTATATTTTCCAAGAGGATTAGGAACAAATTAAGAACATTTCTATGGAATAATCTATAGAGGATCGCTGTGTAACAGAACACTTTGACTCCAGCTTCTTCTATCGGTTTTAACTCTTTCTCCCCTGTAGAGTTTGTGGGCAGTGAAGACTAACCCAAAGCTTGACATTCTGTGACCTCTGTGAGCTTTCTGAATGCTGCCTGGACATTTCGTATTATGGTCTTCTGTTGGCCTTGGCAGTTTAAGGGCTGGAAGCAAACCAGTTTTCAATTGCCTGCCTGCAAAAAAATACCCAAAAATATTATGAGACCAGTGAGCATTGCCAAAATGTTTTCTTCTTTCTTTGTCCAGTCTCCCACAAGACATACAAGCTTTCTACTTCCTTTCCCTTTGCAGTTAGAAAAAAAAAAAAAGGAGCTGAAGAGTCCATTAAGATAGAATTGTCCCTTTCTTCACGGGCTCTTAATCAGAGTATAACTGTCGTTTTGACTCTTCAGCACAGGCAGCCATGGAATTGGTCTCTTTTCTCTCTGTAACATCTATTCAGTTGTGTTTTTTTTGTTTTTTTTTTTACCTCTCCTTTCTGACCAGTGGGAAAACTACATTTAATAAAACAAGTGGAGTTTATTAAGAGTGACCAAAACTAATCACAATTAAGCTTTTTTACCATCTGAAACACTGAAACATAATTGGAACAGAATACTTTCTGGGTGTCATAGAATCTCACAGATATTAGAAAACTTGTTGCATAAGAGTCAGTGCTGATGCAATGCCACAGAGGTCGTACCTTGTTTCAGTAAAACAGGTGTAACATGGATGGGGGACTTTCTACGTCAAGAATGATATTAAAGTATAATAATGAATTATTATGATATTGATATATGATATTGAATTATTATGATGCTGATGTATGATATTGAATCATGATGTTGTATGTCTAATATACATACATGTATTATGAAGCTAATATAATGTTGTATATCAGTTATAGCTCCACAAAAAGAATTTGTCAGTTACATCTCTAAAACAAAGAATTATATTAAAGTATAGAAATCTAGGGGTGCCTGGGTGGCTCAGTCGGTTAAGCGTCCGACTTCAGCTCAGGTCACGATCTCGCGGTCTGTGAGTTGGAGCCCCGCGTCGGGCTCTGGGCTGATGGCTCAGAGCCTGGAGCCTGCTTCCGATTCTGTCTCCCCCTCTCTCTCTGCCCCTCCCCTGTTCATGCTCTGTCTCTCTCTGTCTCAAAAATAAACATTAAAAAAAATTTTTAAAGGATAGAAATCTATAAATTAATGCAGAGAGGCAGTGAACTTTTTTTTAAAGTTTTCTTTTATTTTGAAAGTGAGAGAGCACATAGGGGAGGAGCAGAGAGAGAGAGGGAGAGAAAGAATCCCAAGCAGGCTCTGTGCTGTCAGCACAGAGCCCAACGCGGGGCTCGAACTCAAGAAATGGGAGATCGTCACCTGATCCGAAATCAAGAGTCAGACACTTAACCAACCTGACGGGGCCACCCAGGCACCCGGCAGTATGGTGAGCTTTGAAATGATGACAAATGAATAGCGAAACAGAAGCAGTAGTGTTTACGATGGTTTATACAGACCACATGGTCAAAGTGCTTTCTTAATCCAGGTGTCCATACTGCTACAGAAACAGCATATATTAAGAGCGAAGGAATTCAAACATCTCCATATCAGTTACGACTCAATTTTTGCCAAATGGAAGCCATCTGAAAGGAAATGTCTTGTTTTACTGTCACCTGCAGAGTTCAGGAGTTGAAGAAGTGGAGAATGGACTGGCTCCTCTGGATTTACTTCTCATTGACCAAGGCACACTGATCGGTGACACAAAAGCAAAAAGAAATTGGCAGAGGGAGAGGCCGTGCCATTTTAATGAGCAAAGGAAATGTCAAAACAGAAGAGGAAGCAGCAGTAAAATTGCATGTCCAGCTACTCGACAAGAAGAAATGGTTCAAAATAAATGGAGGGGTCCAACAAATAAAACGAGGACAGTCTAATTAAAAGAGAAATTAAAAAGAAAGAGAAGCTCCTACAGACACCCAAATGAATGCAAAAGGAACTTTCATCTGAGCCCATATCACAGTGGAATCAGCCCCCCCGTGTCCAGCCACAGACAGTTATTACAGTGGGTTCATGTGTTAAAGGGAACCTTACGATACATATACGAACTGGGACGTGAAACACAAAGACCAAGATGAATACAAAACAATGGCATGTTGGAATCGTTGGAGTACTATTTGGAGGGAAAATACCTAAATGAACTAAGATGTGGGGGAAAAAAAGGGTGAAAATGGGTGGCAAAAACAACCTGAAACCTTTATTCTGAGAAAGCTCGAGGAGAAGCTAGGTCCCCTGCCTTTTAGAATACTGCATAATTTTCAGATTACCAAAGGGAGGTAGAACTCCAAAAATACTGTTTTGCTTCCACATTTTTCTAAGGAGGATATATGGCAAACCAGAAAGGGCAGAAGAATAGTTGATGCCAAAGAAGGGCAAGTTTGCCTGAGAAAGTCTTCTGGTTTGAATCACTGGCTTCTAAATGTTTCTCTTCTACAAAATGATAATAATAAAACAATTCAGTTGAACTTATTTTCTACAACTCTAATTTAACAGAGCTTCTTATTCTGATATTACTTTCGTCATTTGTTTGTTTTTTTCCGGTTTCACATACTTTTGTTTCTGTTTAAACGAAATGATGCTGATGGCATGGGTTAGTTATCCTTATGTCGCAAAATAAAAAATTAGCAATGTTATGCTAGCTCCTATTTTTAAGTTTTATTGGTTCCCAAAGTCCAAAGACCTGGGAGTCAGTAGAGGTTTTTTTTTTCAGTTTAAAACATTCCTTTGAATAAGGAATAGATACACACGATAGACATTGAAAAGGTTCATGTAGTCACGCAGTATTTTGCCTGCATTTGCACGCCAGCCTACTGTCCTCTCAGTTTCCCTCCAGAAAGGCAACCATTGCAAAAGATCCTGTATATAATTCTGCACAAGTTCTGAACTTTGCATAAAAATTGCTTGTGCTTTTGACACAAATGGCAGCACACTCAACCGATCTGTACTTTGCTTTCATCGCACAAACTGTATACACTCAGGACCTGGCCCCCGCTATTTTAATTTTGTTTGGAGTTGAAACTAAATCTAGGTACTAAAATATAATTTATTGATGCGTTTGTGGAATCAGTGTCAAAAGTTCTTGAGTGGTGCTGTAGGATGAAAGGAGTGTCATAACACCAGGAAGATGAAAATGTTAGCTCAAGATTTCACAAAGCAGCAAAAGAAGAATTTAAGAACTTACCCCGCTGGTGAACTTGCTGTCCGTCAGGAGCAAGCTTTCCGTGTAGACTGGTGACTTAATGCACATGTGAAAATTAGGGTCCTGTGATGACTGGGAACAGTCATGAATTCATAAGACTATAAATAAAAGCTTCGTCAAGTTTTCTGAACTGATATAAGAAAAGAACATCAGACACCTTGTACATTTTGATCATAAGTAGCCATTTGGCGCCATTTTTCAGGACCTGTGTCTGTGGCTGTGGAAGGTAGGGAAGGTAAAGTGCGGCCCAAAACTGATTGAACACTTTTATGCAGAAGCGATTAATTAATTACTCCTTGTAGGGGCCTTAAAGGTTCACATCCCCAATTAGAATGTTGCGAAGTTTTGCCTGTTAACATTGTATCAACGCATTGATGACAAGGTAGGCGTGGTTAGCAGATTTGTGAATAATGCAAATAAGGAAGGAAAAGCAAATGGGTATCGTAGTCAGAATTTAAAAAGATCTTGACAATATGGAACAATAAACAAATTAAACCAAGACTTGGTTCAAAATATCAGCAGTCTATGTGCAGGCAAGTAGATCTGGCTTAATTTATATAAAGAAAAGCTGCACATTTTACAAGTTGACTACAAATACATCCTTCGTAACACACATCAGTGCCTTCCAACTTAAGGACTGAAACTTTATTTAGATCTACAAATCTTCTGGTTTTCTTTTATTACTTCCTTCCTTATGTTATTTCTGTTCTCTGTTTCTGTCATTTCTGGTAGACTTTTGTCCTAACCTTCTCCCTTTCTATTCCTGGACCCCTTTTCACTCCCTGCGTCCATGCTGTGAGCTTAGAGTTTCCCTGAAACTACACTTATACTCTGAGTAATCTTCTCCTGTGATTTCCTTTCTTTTATGATATGATCCCAAATATTTGTATCCTTTAAGAATTTTGTAAAATTCTGGAACTACCAATAGCTTTCTAGCTCTGCTATGAATTTCTTTCACACACACACACACACACACACACACATTTATGTTAGAGCATGGGAATTTGAGAAGAAGGATAAACATCATGTTCTTTGCTCTAACTTGATCCAGTATCCATTAACAAACCAATAACACCCAAGGCATCATATGATCGATCAGATGAAAATTAATGGAAATATTGTGCTCCGGAGAAGAGCAGTAATAATCATACTCATCAGAGCCTATTTGAATATTATATTCAGTTCTATGTATAATAATAGAGAATCTAAGATATATGAGGAATGTTTGAAGAAGCAGAGAGATTTCGCTTAGAAAGAGACAAGATCGTCAGCTTGAGTTATCTGAGGGGATGTTATGTAGAAGTTAAACATTTTAAATATTTGCAGAAAACAGACCTACGATCATTTTTTTTTCCTTAAGAACAAGGTGGTGGACTTTATTTTAGAATAAAGAATAACTTCTTAATAATTAGGCCTGTACCAAAAGTAGAATGAGCTACTTTCATACTTGAAAAATTCCTAGCACTAGAAATGTTCAAACAGCAACTGAGGGAGGGATGACTTTTCATGAATATTTTAAACAATAGAACATTTATCTATCTATCAGTGCCTTCTAATTTTCCAATCCCAAGTTGTCTGTTTCTTTGGGTTCTGTCTGGCCCTAGACTGAAGTTTGTTTCTCCCCTTGGGTCCATCTGACTCCTGAGTATCTGCCTCATTGCTACTTTGCCTTGAACTGTGATTTCCATGTGCCTCCAAACTCTTGACCCACCGCTTATTCAATTTTGACTCTGGACCTGGCTCACCTGTGGACACTGAAAGCATCCATCTCAGGTGTCCCACTTGATTCCAGTAACTTCATCCCTGACCCACCCATCAGGTTTTATGTATTGTTTTGTGACTAGGCCTTTCTGTCTTGCCTGCTCAGTGCTTTCTTTTGTGTTCTGGTTCCCACAAATATTACATAATCACCTTTCATTCTTACAAGAGCCTTCTAACGGGGCACAGCCACCAGTTTATCTTCCTTCTGTTTGGGGCGTCCTTATTTCTCGTAAATTCACATGCACCCTTTTAGCCCATTAATCTTTCAAAGTGCTACTTTAATTATTGCTATCTTCCCAAAACCACTGTCTCAAAACAAATGTTTCCCACGAGCTATCGGATGAAATCAACTTGGGATGCTGTAACAAAGTACCATAGACTGGATGGCTCAAACAATAGACAGTATTTTCTGCACAGTTTTGGAGGCTGGGACTTCCAAGAGCAAGGTGCCCATAGATTTGGTTGCTGATGATTCTCTTCCTAACTTGCAGAGAGAGGACAAACTCTCTGGTGTTTCTTCGTATAAGGGCACTAATCCCATAGTGAGGTATGAAGGCCCTCTAGGCCTCATCTCAAATGCCATTACTTGGGGGATGAGGCTTCAACATAGGAAGTTGGGTGGGACAGAGGACACATATTCAGTCCATATCAAAGTGTATCTTTATGGTTTGCTTCCAAACTGTATTTCTAGTTTTATTTCTTTATCTCTTTTACTTAATTCTTCTACAACTAAATCTGTTCATTTGCTCTTTTGCCATGACTCCCTTGCAAGATAATGCCCTCCCCTATTTTTTGTATCCTACCCATCTTTAGTTTATTATTATTTACTTAAACGGTCTCAATTCTGTATTTTATTTGACCTTCGTGTGATGGTATGGTTGGGGGGGGGGTGTATAATTCTTCCCTGACTGCATTGTAATTCTTGTTAAATGTAGAGACTGTCTTAGACTTTTTGGAATGAGCATATACATCTCAAAAAAATAATTTTTGGTTTGATTCACCCTCACTCATTCAGCAACATTTAATGACCACGTATTTTGTGCTGGCAGGCTAACTATAATTCTCCACCATGTGATCTGTGTCTCAAAATGTTTGACTCTTCCTAAAACTCCTGTGTCAATATCTTAGAGAAAAAGGCCTTTTCTCTTTTTACCTTTTTCTTTATAACTTTACGGTTAGATTGCCTTCCTCGCCTGCCCCACTGGTGACTCTCAGAAATGTCACTTGTGCCGTAAGCCCAAGATCACCATCTTTCCTTCCTGTTTCTTTTGGAAAACAGAGAGGGAAGGTGAATATAATGTTCTTCTAGCTTCCTTAACTTTCAAAAGATCTGAGGAAAATAACTGGAATAATTAAGCAAGAGAACTTAATTACTCTTCCTCTCCATCTCCTTGGTTCACTTTAAACATAACCCAGTGTCGGGCAATAATGAGCACTGAAAAAATATTGAACGTTGAATGAATTGTTTCTCAAGACATTTGCCGAAATCTGCCAGCATAGAAGCTGGGAAAATTAGAATTAGGAGCAGATCTCAAAGATCATCTAGACTAACTTGTTCATTTTCTAGATGATAGAACAGAAGTCTGTAGAAGGTAAAATGTTCATCCCCAGGTCAGAGAGTAGCCAACCTAGATTTGGACTCTGTCGGGTCCTACCCCATTCCAGCACTGTTTTAACTGTATCTCATAGTCTAGACCCCATGACTTCACTGTATCTAGGTGAATAACTTAAAGGTATGCTGAAGAAGCTTGGGGAAAATATGACAGAAAAGACTGTAGTTAAAAAGACCCAGGGGAAAAAATATAAAATAGAAGAGGATAGATTTACTTTTGACAAGAAGCAATTGGTGATGCCTGTCTTTCTTTTATGACTTTGATAAAGTTCTGCATTAGAACCAAAGGACAAACTAAAAGAATCTTGAGTTCCTTACAAGCAAAGGATCTTTTTTTTTTTTTCATTTCCTCCCCCCCCCCCCCCCCCGCATACACTACTTGCATCTGGATTTTTGGTGTTAATCTCTGAAAGAGGAAACAGTGGTAAAACCTGCAAACTCTCTGTTTAACTATTTGAAAACTGATGCTCTGTTTCCATGATTCTAAAAAGGGCAAAATGGTTTGACTGTCCTGTTCCTGATTGATATGATATTTGGACATTCTACATACTGAGCCTTAGAGGAAAAGAAACACAGTCCTTTTGGAGAATGTCAACACGACTCTATTTTACCCTGGCTTCTTTCCTAAAGTTCAATAAAGGCCATCTTTCAGAAGCACATAAATCCACTTGCAGATAAAGCAAAAGGAATTATTGTCTTTACGTAAGAATAAAATCCTTATTTATTCCTTAAACCTCTCCTCCTACTTCCACCTTGAGGGAAGCTTCTGGTATCTGTGTTCATTTTAGGCCTGTCTCATCTGTCCTCCTTTGAATCTCTGCCTTGTTTTGTCCAACCTGGAGGATAACAACGCCTATTACTTTATATATCTTATTTCCAGAAACAATAGCCTGTGGCACATCCATTACTTATTCTTTCTCCTTCTGTCAGTGACATAATGGTTTGCCGCTTGCCAAAAATTCTGCTTTTCCAGGCCAGTGATTCCATTCCCTCTAGCATTTTCTCAGATTTAATTTCTTGTGAGAGAAAAAAAAAAAAAATATGGCTGATAGTTCCACCAAATGGGAACTCAGCTTTGCATGAATTGGGCTGGACTTTAGCATATGCTGGCAGCCAGCGTTCGCATTATTGATGAAGGTGTACTGGTGGTGATGAAGGTAGTGGGTGATGGTGGCAGTGGTGATGACAGTGGTGGTTGTGGGGGTGGTGATGACAGTGGTGATAATGGTGGTTGTGGTGGTGGTGATGGTGGTTATTTGATGGTGGTGGTGTTGGTAGTGGTGTCTCTTTGTTGGTCTGCCTTCTAAAGAGCTCACAGTTCTTAGGATGATTTGTTCCCATTGTAGAATAATAGAGAAAAAATATGACAATAATTTAAAAGTCTAACACGACAGCAACTAATTTATAATCACTATCATACTATTTGTCTGATTCTCGAGAGTGGAAAATCATTACATTACCTTTCTTGAGAATAAAACTTTTAGTAATACTGCCATTTACTCTGTCTTTAGCATTGCGCGCTCATACTTTTATTAATTTTTTATATGGGAGAGCCCATAATAAATATAAGAAATAAAATTGAAGGATGTCTTATGACCTGAATAAATCAGTGTCTTTACCGGAATGTACTTAATAAGCTTCTCCCAAACACTCAGCACTAATATTGGCACTGAGGGGTGGTATCATGGCCTCTGTTTCAAGTCAGTGTATTTAGGTCAGAGGTATGATATTCATTTATCCTGTACATATTTGTTGAATACCTTCTGCGTCCTAGATGCTGTGCCAAGAAGAAATGCAGTGCTTGTCCCCACACTAATTGAGACCATGGAATTGCAAATGCCGTTGCATAGCAAGAAATCTGTTAGAATGCAAATACATAAAATGTCCTGGAAATGAGAGAAAAAAAAATCTAAGTTTCACTAGAGTGGTCAAGGGAGGCTTTATCTGAGGAGGAAACATTTTAGCCAAGACTTGGAGGGGAAAATTAAGCATTCAAAGAGAAAGAGCAGAATGCATAACAACAGAGCAGCTTGAGTGCGGCTGCCTTCTTACAGTATCTTTAGCTACTTCAGTGTTGCTGTAGTGTATTATTCTGTTAAGAGTGTAGCATGGGAGGAGATAGTATTGACTTGAGATGAGGCTAGGCCATCGGGCAGGAGCCATTGCATGAAAGGTCTTGTAGGACGGTCCATGTTGGGGTTTTATTCTCCCTTGATGAATTTCCAACAGCAGATTGGCACAATTAACTTGGTAAGTTAGAAAGACCATTGGATAGAGGATATTTTTGAGTCAGACCAGATGCAGGGAGACCCGTTGGGGAGCCTTTAGGGTGAGAACTGATGATGAGACTCTAAGCTAATGTAGTGGTGGTGATAATGCAGGGGTGGTGACTAATACACAGGGCATAAAAGACCTAGTATCTTAAGGAGTTAATTTTTGTTTTTAATGTGGGAAGATTTAAGGATGATTTCCAGGTTTCTGGCTTATAACACGGGACTGAACAATGCAAGACAATGTGTAATTAGTTGCTAAACTATGCAGCTTCAGAGATAAGTTCTTTAAAGCTCATAGGAGTGAGCAGCATTTGAAGACGACTCCTTGTGGAAGGTGTCAGGATGTAAGCTGAGATATCAGAAAGTAGTACATACAGCACTCTGTAAGGAAAATAATTTTCCTAAGTGACTTAGAACTCGCTGTCTTGTTTCTGACTTGTTTCTTGACTCCCATAGAAGAAACCCTCTTCCCCTTACTCTGAAAAAGTCGGGTAAATGGCCCACAACGCTTTCCCAAATAAAATTCTACATCTAACTGGAAAGATAGATAAATTCTCTATCACAGATCCCGGTAGGGAAGGACAGAGGAGGGAAGAAAAAAGAAAGGAGCTAATTAGTAATTATTTTCAGAGAGGATGGGGGAGGAGTCAGAGAGTAAGATTTCACTTTTTAGGTTGGGAAAAATTAATGCAGAGTGCCCCAATAAAACAAAATCAAGTCTAACAATAAAATAATCAGCAGCATTCTCAAATATTAAAATGTCATTTTTCACTTTTCAAACAAGGCCTATAATAACAAAGGAGAGATATTTTCTACTTTACTAGGAGTGCTGTAATATTTCCATTTATTTTGTCTCTTCCTTAGGCTTCATTTTTGTCAGTTGGTGCAGTGTTTGGGAAAAAAAGCACGTAAGATTAGTGCCCGTAACACAAGAGCCAACTGACAGAACAGAACAAGAAAATAGAACGGGTTGTGTATCATCTTTTCCAACAATACCGTGGGCAGATCAGGAAGTTCTAATATTCTCAAGATTAATGGTGTCCTTGTTCATAGTTTCGAGATGGATGTGTTGAGATACGTCTGTGTGAAATGTACATCAGTACTTGGGTGTGTGAGCGCGTGCACGCGTGTGTGGTTGCGTGACTCAGTGTCGTCTTGTTTGTTTCACAAGATGCGGTATTGTGACCAAAGAGACAGGAGAATGATCTTTCCAGGGAAGTCCCATTGGAAAAGACCCTGAAGGAAAGTTAGAAATCTTCTAGTTAAAAAGAAGAAAGGTTATATTACAAAAAGGGAACCATTAAGTACAACGATCTCGAGGTTGGGCTAAGAGCTAAGTGTGGTTTGGGGTATACATAGGAGATCTTCAGGCCGAACTTTAGACTGAGTATCAAGGACGAGTAGGATGTAACGTATTACATGAGTTGGGTATTTTTAATGGTAGGAGTTTGGACGTGGGAAGATCCTAGAAGGTTTTCAGTAGGAGGAGTGAGTGGCATACTGCTTTGTGACTGATACACTATTAACATTATTAATACTATTGAGGGGCGCCTGGGTGGCTCAGTCGGTTAAGCGTCTGACTTCGGCTCAGGTCATGATCTCGCGGTCCATGGGTTCGAGTCCTGCGTCGGGCTCTGTGCTGATGGCTCAGAGCCTGGAGCCTGTTTCAGATTCTGTGTCTCCCTCTCTCTCTGACTCTCCCCTGTTCATGCTCTCTCTCTCTCTGTCTCAAAAATAAACGTTAAAAAAATTTTTTTTAAATACTAATGAAATTAATTATAGCTAGCATTTAGTGACTGCTTATTGTTATGCATGCCAGACACTTAATAACTAATTGAATCTTGATTGTCATGCCCAATGATGTAGATGATCTTATCATCGTCCCTATTTTCCAGATTTGTGACCTGAGAAAACGGCCAGGGAACCTGCACAAATGCCACAAGTAGCACGTGAGAGAGCAGGTCTGTGAACCAGGCACAGTCTGGCGGCGAGTTTGTTATTTGTAAGACAGAATGAAGGGGAAAGCGGAAGCTGAGAGACCCCCTAGGAGCCTGTATGATCGTACATCAGTCCTGAGGTGGTGAGGCACTGAGCTTTAGTGGCTACAGAGGAGGTCCATATGTGAGCCTTTAGTCTTACCTTTACTCAGAGCAAACCGTGCTTTATTCGAGTCAAACTGAAGCTTGTTTGAAGGGAGAAACCCTTCAGCCCAGTGGCAGAGATGGATCTCGCCACCAGCCCTGCATCCACTTGGATCCTGGAACAATGCCCCTAATTCTCTAACTGAAGCCCAGAGCGATAGCATCTTCCCTCAAGGACATCACTTCCGCAATTCCATTCATAGAGCTTTGTTTCTAGAAATGTTGCAGTCTATTGACTATGTAAATGGTGTAGTTGCTTTTCCATGAAAATGCATAAAATTCCTATTGTACTATGTACTACTATTGGCTCCGAGGGGGGGGAAATATAAGTAGCTCAGCATCATTGTGGGAGACAGAACATCTGTTTGCTTTGGAATCCAAGAGAAGCTCTCCACATGGCTTCCCTCTAAAGCAGATTAGTAAGGAACTTGTGAATAAATTATCCCCGGGGCTGTCTTGTCCACATGAACAAGAGTTTAATGTCCCCTAGAACCAATTCCATCATTTTAGTGGTTACCTGATAGCCATTCTCTCTGGGATAAATTTCTAATGGTAAAGGGAAGCTGTGGTTTCCTCTGATTCCCTCAACCCCTCTGGGATCTTACTGTGTCTCCTCCTGATCCGTTCAATGTCTCTGAGGATCTGCTTCCCTGAAACAGTTTTTGTTTTTCTTACTCCTCTGTTTCCCAAATATTTATTTATCAATTCCGCATACAGGTTCTTAGGAGAGGCACTACGGTTTACAATTGGGAAAAAGTGCAGCCAATCCCTTCAAATAAAAAAAAAAAAAAAAAAGTAAGAAGGCTTGTTAAATGCTAATGTGGAGCTAGTTCACAGTGTTAAGAAATATCAGAAGAGAGACACCCCACGCAGTCTCGAAGTATCAGGAAAGGCTGCCCATAGGAAGTTGCTTTTAAGCTGGGACTTGAAAGATCTCACCCGACATAGGGATGGGGCTGGGGTGGGGGGGGTGGATTCCTAATGATAGACTGTCATTCTGGGAGAAGGAACAGTATGTACAAATGTAAGGAGGTACAAGAATTACTGGGATGTCCAGGAAACTTCACTTATTCTAATTTGAACATCCCATCGATTTCTTGATTCCGTTAGCAAGTGTTCCCAAACTGTGGTCTGTGGCATATTTTTAATAAGATGTTAATATGTATCCTATGAGCCGAAATGTTCTCTGGTGAAATGATTTTGAGAAATACTGAAATAATCTAAATTAATGGCTTCTTTACTGCAGCATTTTTAATACACCAGTGTAAATAGGGACTCACCAAAAGAAGAGTTGAGGATGCAACTTTTCCCAACTTGACAGGGAAATGGTTTGTTGAGCAGAATATTCCTTAGCAAATCACGGAACTTGTATTCCGTAGGACAAACTTTGTAACTACTTGCTTAGCATCATGGTCAGGGGTTGGAAACCGGATTCCAAATTTTTAACACCTAGTGTTGAGTTGAAAATCTGCAGATGTCCGAACATGCACATTCCAACCATATTATTTTTTGACCAGTCACTAGGATTTTAGATATTGCTATAATTATGTTTGAAAGGCACCTCTGGTATCTGCAAGAATCCTGAATCATGACGCCAGAAAAACCAACGAAGTTGGTATCAACTTAAGACAGGATTGCATTTCAGTCTTTCAAGAATGATTCCAAGGAAGAAGCTAGGTGGGCATCTTAGAGACAGTTCCCTGGAGACTACATTTATCTTTATGCTCAGGATATATTGTAATGTGAGCATTTTCTTAAGTTCTCTGGCAAGGACCAATGGTAAGATAGATTTGCTGAGTTACAGGGAACTCAATTGCTCTGCGGCTCACTTTGGATGAAGAACGTGCGGTTACGTCAATATTTTCCATATTCATTTGGCAAAGACCAGCTTTCTCACTGAGGTCATTTTTAACTGATGAGGGAGGCCAGCAAAATCGAATAGCATTTCCATAGCACAAAGGGTTGGGAGGGGATCTGGTGGATCTCATATTTTTTCTCTTTGATATAAATGGATGGATCCTCAATAACCACTTCAAGTAGCTCATCCCTTTGCCATTCCAGAAATAGATGAAAATACAGTCAACTGATTTATGACTCATTTAGGCAGTGATAGAAGTGGAGAGGAGCCCTGAACCAACCCCATGACTATTTTTTAAGTTGAATCCACGTCTGTGGAAATACCAAAGTGCTTTCTTACTTGGGAGATTTTTTTTTTTAAAGTATGAAATAGCCTACCTTTTTCACTTCTCCAGTTACTCCATTTTTTTCTCTCCGAAGCCTGGGTTATTTATACGGATACTTTGCTCCTCTGTGATTCATTCTCCAAAAAGTCTAAGCAACATGCATATGGACTCGGTCCTATTATCAACATATTCTAACCTATAAGCTCTCACTCCCAACTTAAGAGCAAAGAAAAGCAGAGAACATATACCGATTCCACAAGATCATGATGACAGGTGAGTTCAATTCATGGTAACCTGCTTTTGCTGCCTGCCAGACACAGATCTCCTTCCTTCTCAACTTTTTAGTTCATTCGTCTTTGGCCCATTTGGATTAGCTGTATTTGCCCTCCCATGATCTGCCTGATCATAATTTTGACCATGCATATCTTGTTAAAAATTTGGTCTGAATGCCCAGAGATATTCAGCTAAGAAAATGTCACTAATGCTTTCCTCAACCCCTGGGCAGCTCTGTTCTTGATCAGGTTCAGTCAGGAGCACCTTATAATACATTGTCTGGGCTTCCCTTAATGGTTCCCTTGCAGGGACCCTTCCAAATTGTAGGGTGAGTGGAGGTTTTATGTTGTTCAAAATCACTCTGATTATGTATGAACTATACTAATTCTGTATTGGATTCGGGATATTCATTAGGATATTCACTCTTTCATTAACTTAAATTCTACCTGTAATCCAGTGCAAAAATATCTCCCACCCTTGTATTGAGCAAAACCAAAACAAACAGGCAAAACCAGAACAAACCAAACAAGAGTGGTTTTCTCTTCTACTTACGAAAATGCACCTTCAGTGCCTTAGATGCAGTTTCTAATTGCCTTCAGGTATTCTTTCTTTTTTTTGTTTCTCTTTCTTTTTCTTTGCCTCCTTTCTCCTGTGCTCCTTTTCCTGAAGTCCACGTTCACAACCCCTTTCCTGCCCTGCTTCAGAGCAGTATCAGGACCATGTTAGAACAGCCACAGCCCACATTCAGGGGCACCCAGGTGGCTCAGTCAGTTAAGCATCTGCCTCTTGATTTCAGTTCAGGTCATGATCTCACAGTTCATGAGTTTGAGTCCTGCATTGGGCTCTGTACTGACAGCATGGAGCCTCCTTGGGATTCTCTCTGCCCCTCCCCTCCTCATGCTCTCTCCCTCTCAAAATAAATAAAAAAACTTTAAAAAAAGAACAGCAACATCCCACATTCAAAACATCCTTCCTATGTCTTAGACAACCATTCAGAGGTTCCCTCTGTTGCTTCAGACTTCCTCAGACACATCTCCATCCACACCTTCCACCTTGCCAATGAGAGGTCAGAAGATGGGTCTGGAGAAAACGTCTCTTAAAGCTGTGCCCAGTGTCCCTCCTAGTCATTTGATTACCTCAACACCATTTATTGCACACCCAGTGTTCACCTAGCATGGTCCTAGCAGCTGAAAACACAAAATCTCCAAGATTCTTAAGCGAGTGCATTTGCCACTGCACTTCACTTTGACCGCAGCTGTGCTCATGGACTGAGGCAGGGCAGTTGGATAAACTGTACATAGGCATGAATGCATCAGTTAGGGCTACTGATGACCATTTCCAGAAGATTGGCCTCTTGAATTTGCATTCCTCCTTTTTTAGCCATAATCAAATTGTCCTCTTTGGGGCCATACTCTTAAGCACATTCAGGCTTCAGTCAACTCTTTCTTACAGGGACTGTGTATAACACTCTTGATTGATCTCAAAAGTTCCAACATTTCGTTACATTTTTTTACAAGCAAATGAGGGGAAAATAGGGCGCATAGACTACAATTGGATTAGTATTATTTTCCCCTTCTAGAATGACAAGAAATATTGTGTATATAAATCATACCCCCAAAAATAAATTCACAGATTTCTCATCACCCTGAAAACTCAAAAAAAAAAAATCAAAACATAATGTGCTATATTCTGGGAAAGGTCCAGATGGGTAGGTAGATTATAGATATTATGGATTTATAGATAGATAAAGGTTTATATAGATCTATAGAGAGATGGATAGATCCAGAAGAACTCAGATGTAGTCAGTTATAGGTTTATCATTTAAAAGGAAGGAAAATTTGGGGTGCCTGGGTGGCTCAGTTGGTTAAGTGTCTAACTCTTGATTTCAGCTCAGATCATGATCTCCCAGTTTGTGGGATCGAGCCCCACGTCAAGCCTGCTTGGGGTTCTCTCTCTCCCTCTCTCTCTCTGCCCCTCCCCTGCTCATTCTCTCCCTCTCTCTCTCTCTCTCTGTCTCAAAATAAATAAATAAATAAACTTTAAAAATTTTTAAGAAAGGAAAATAAATTAAAGGGAAAGAAGAGGGAAGCAGAGGAAGAAGAGGTCAGGGGAGGAGGGTGGAGGGCAGGGAAGGCAAGGAGGTAGGTTGCATGACATTTTCAGTAGAAAATGGAATTTTAGTGAATTATCAGCAATTTGTGTACTAATAGCTATCATTTCTTGAGTACTCATTATCTGCTTGGCCTCTGGCCTCTGTATTCTGTATGCATTATCTCATTTAATACTTAATTGTATAATTTCTGCATCTTGTAGAGAAGGTAACTGAGGCCTGGGGAGCTTAAATAACATGTCCAGAGGTTACACAGGTCCGACTTAGAGTCCAGGGGTACGGTCCACCTCAGCCCACACTCTTTTCTGCTTCACTTACAATTGTAACAGAGTAGGCACACGTAATTTAGTGAGAAATTAATTCCAATCTGTCCTAAAGCCATTGTTTCCTTGAGAAGATGTGCAAAAAAAGAAGCAATAAAGTAACTAAAATAAATATACATTTATATATACATGTAAGATTGAATATTGTTATAGAATATCATATATATATAGATATGCATATATATGTATATCTATAAATAGATAGATAGATACTGAACTAAAAGTCATCACCATTTTTGTCTTTCAAAATGGCTGCATATTGGCAACTTCATGTGGTCTGACCAAATAAGGGTCTGTATATACACATATTATAAAGAGACATAAATTGATGTATTCATAATAACAAAGAATACCTATTCAGTGCATATTAGGTTTTAGGAAATATTCAAAACACTTTACATTTATCATTTCACATAGTCTTCCTATCAGACCTAGGAGCTTGTGCCATTCTTCCCATTATATAAAAATGAAAATTAAGACATGGAGAGATGGTGTAACAGAGGAAGTCACACAGTTAGGATATGATTGAGCCAAGATCTTGTCCTCATTGGTCTGATCTGAGACCTCATTCTCTTGACCACAGTGCTCTATTGACCCCCTGTTTTACCGATTTATTTCTATACGTGTTAGGGGTAAGTCCACGCTGGAGTAAATGAATTATTAAGGACTCAATAAAATTTACTTTTATCACTTTTGCTTTCTGCATCTTTCCTTCATATATCTCCTCTTTTTTATTACCATTTAATATTTAAAGAAATTAAGGTTAAATTAGTTGATTTGTTCAAGGTCACACAATGATTAGTGACCAAAAGGGAATTCAAATTTTAGGTCATGAGGCTCTAAGGACTTTTTATCTGTGCGATACATGGTAAATGCAAACCTTTACAAAGCCAGATGCTTAATTGAGAAGCAGTTTACTTAATGAGAATAAAATCTGTTGTGTCCTGCAGGCTCAATGCTAAAAACGCACATCAGTGATACTCACTGTGGTCTCATTAGCCTTTTGTATGGAGTTCAAGCCCCTCTGCTTGTTTGAGTTCACACTAATGATAGAAATGCGTATGTTATCTCTGACCACCCCCTTCTCTTCCTCCCTCATTTGAATCACACATTTTAAAGCCCATCATCTCTTTTCTGGCCCTACACTTCCTGCCCTGGGTCTGTTCTTTGCTGTGGATCATTGCTGTGATTCAGGAACTGGCTTCCCTGCTCCTGGTCATGTCTCTTCAAATCCAGCCCCTGCACAGTGGCCTCGTAGGTCTACTTAAAATACACATTTATTCGTTGGGCTGCCTTTTATTTGGACCCTCTCATCAGGTCACCACCCTCTATAGCATAAAGTCTGAGTCTCTTCAGCAGGGCACGTGAGTGCTCCATAGGTCAACTTCTTTCTGACTCTCAGCTACCTCCTTTGACCTCTCCCAGACTCAATCTTGCACTCCCAGCACCACTGAACTTAGATGCACTGCAATTTCTTCCTCTCTAAATTTGCTCAGACTGCTCCCTTCCACATTATCGTGATCATATTTAGTTTTTACAGCAAATTGGTGAGATGGGGACTATAATTATTCCATTTCAGAACATTGCCAGGCTTAGGTTAGCTTTCTGTAGCTACCATCAAGAGGTCTGGAGGAATGCAGTACATCGAAGACATTTATACAGATTTACAGTCTTCTCCTGGTTTTCTTTTTCTCTGATGGAAACTCTTCCTCTGCCATGTCTACCTGATAAAGTTATATGCATAATCCTTTTCAGCGATGTCGTGTGAGGGGAACTTATCAAATACACTGTCTCACGAAGGCAAACTATGGTTGCTAAGATAAGAACATTTTATCGACACAACTTTACATTGCTATGAAGTCACAATAATGCTTGGAAAGATAGATATGTCAGGTCAAATTGAACGTCAGGTGCTATTATGATTTTAAACATAGCAATCAATCTAGGTTGTCATGTTAGGATATTTTATTAACTTCAGCCTAAAGAGACCAACCACCAACCAGAGACAAGATATTTGTTAAGATAGAGCTGCGATCCCAAATCCGGTTGATTCAACTTATCAGAAAGAGAGTCTAAACACTACTTTCAGCACCTCACTTAATATGTCAGAATGTTCTGAACTGGGACATTCTTCCCACTTTTGAAAAACAAACCTCTATTCCAGTTGGTGCTGTTGAAAAACAAACCTCTATTCCAGTTGGTTCGTAGGCTCTTGCTCCTTATCTGTTGACTACGGAAGCATCAAACTTTATTTCAGTCCCAAAAAAGGAGGGATTGTGGGGGCGGAGGAGGCTAGATAAACATGTGCCAGAGGCTATCATATTTGTAAGGAAGAGACAGGTAGGAGGGAATGAGGAAGAGAGTAAGACTGACACTGCAAAATCTCATTTAAAAAGTTGTATTTCTGGCTAAAAAAGTTGTAGATCACAGATATACAGCAACACATATATGTTTAAATTCTAATTGATGTATAATAATAATAATACATGTGAGGCCACACATATAAAGCACAGAAGACTTTCAGCGAATACTTCCATTCAGTGCTCATAGTTGACAACAGGTCAAAGGAATGAAAGAGACAACACAAATCAGTTCATCTGCACGTGTAGTATCCGCAGGCACAAACCAGTTCGAGTGGGTTCTGTAATCTCAGTGGTCAAATGCAAGCTGACAACCAAGACTTTGGACTTATATCTAACAAATAACTTGAAATCTTTTCCCCAAATGAGAGGTTGAAGTGTAATAAACACAGGCTCAATCTCTTTCTGTATTGCCTTAATGCAGGTACACATTTGTAATGATCGAATTAATTCTAATAAGCTCTACTGTTAAATGGGGCATGATGTTGATATTTTTCATGAGGCTTTAGTTTCATTTTTCTATGCTGACTCAATTATTCATAATTAATAAATAGAAGTGTCCCTTCTTGGGGGTTGTATTAATACGGTCATTGTATCAGTCAGGGTTCTCCAGAAAAACATAACCAGGAGGATGTGTGGATATGTGTATACAGTTGATATACATTATGTGTGGATTCCATATATGTGAATTCACATACTTGCTAAAGTTTAATGGTGACCCTCAAATCGACACTTGTGATGTTTTCGTGGTCATTTCCAGACATGCATAAGACAGTGAAAATTTGAGTCGCCTGCCATACATGTTCCCAGCTGAGGTCAAAGGAGGTGATGCTGTGTCTTCTTGTGTCCTTTTTGTGGTCCATTTAGTGCCACATGTTTCACTTTGTTGTGCTTTCTGAAAGCCATTCTGCTGTTTAAAGTGATCCTCAAGCATCATGTTGAATTTCTGTCTAATATTTATAAGCACAGAAAGCTGTGATGTGCCATATGGAGAAAATATGTGTGTTAAGCGGGCGTCATTCAAGCATGAATACAGTGCTGTCGGCTGTGAATTCAATGGTGGCAAATCAACAATGTATGTTAAATAAGATGGCTTTAGACAGAAACACACACACGCATAAAACATGGTTATGTATGGACTAATTGACAAAAATGTTGTGACCGGAGGCTTATAGGAACTTAACCCTGTATTTCCTCTAGGAGTAGTGTGTCAGTATTTACAAATTTCGCGTCCGTGTGGACTTTGTAGAATAGAACTGCCGCAGATACCAAGGATGTAATGTTTATCTTCATCTGTCAATCTGTTTATCTGTTTAAGTTCATTTGAAAGAATTGGCCCATGTGATTATGGGACCAGCAAGTCCGAAATCTATAGAGCAGGTCAGCAGGCTGAAGACTCAGGAGCTGTTACAGTTTTGTTTTGCTTTGTTTTGGTTTTTTTTTTTTTTTTTTAGTTTTTGTTTTAAATCCAGTCAGTTAACATACAGTGATATATCAGTTTTGGGTGTATGATATAGTGATTCAGCACTTCCCTGCATCACCCAGTGCTCATCAAGACAAGTACACTCCTGGGGCGCCTGGGTGGCTCAGTCGGTTAAGCGTCCGGCTTCGGCTCAGGTCATGATCTCACGGTTTGTGAGTTCGAGCCCCGCGTCGGGCTCTGTGCTGACAGCTCGGAGCCTGGAGCCTGCTTCCGATTCTGTGTTTCCCTCTCTCTCTGCCCCTCCCCCCACATTCATGCTCTGTCTCTCGCTGCCTCTCAATAATAAATAAACATTAAAGAAAAAAAAGACAAGTACACTCCTTAGTCCCCATCACCTATCTAACCCATCCCTCCACTGACCTCCTCTCTGCTAACCATCAGTTTGTGTGGCTGCGCAGTTAAGATCGCGTTTTACAAAAATAGGAAGAATGCTTCCAAAGTCACCCAGGCCTCTGCTGTTGTGGCCTGAGGTATTTTATGCCTCAACTTTCATTAAATTCATAATGGTTTACTTTCATAATCTCAAATTTGTGGTCCTTTTGGGTTACATATATTCTACCCTTTGGAGATAGATAGATAGATAGATAGATAGATAGATAGATAGATAGATATCACGTTTTCTTTATCCATTCATCAATCAACGGGCAGCTTCCATATCTTGGCTATTATAAATAATGCTGCCATAAACATCGGGGTGCACGTATCCTTCGGATTAGGGTCTTTGTATTCTTTGGGTACATACCCAGTAGTGTCATTGCTGGATCGTAGGGTGATTCTATTTTTAACTTTTTGAGGAACTTCCATACTGTTTTCCACAGTGACTGCACCAGTTGCATTCCCACTAACAGTGAACGAGGGTTCCTTTTTCTCCACATCCTCACCAACACATATTGTCTCTTGTGTTCTTGATTTTAACCATTCTGACAGGTGTGAGTTTTGGTATCTCATTGTAGTTTTGGTTTGCATTTCCCTGATGATCAGTGATGTTGAGCATCTTTTGATGTGTCTGTTGGCCATCTGTATGACTTCTTTGGAGAAAAGTCGGTTCATGTCTTCTGCCCATTTTTTAATTGGACTACTTGTTTTTTGGGTGTTGAGTTGTGAAAGTTCTTTATGTATTTTGGATACTAACCCTTTATCAGATAATGTTATTTGCAGATTCTTCCATTCACTAGGTTGCCTTTTAGTTTTGTTGATTGTTTCCTTCACTGTGCAGAAGCTTTTGATTTTGATGTTGTCCCAGTAGTTTATTTTTGCTTTTGTTTCCCTTGCCTCAGGTGACCTATCTAGAAAAATGTTGCTCTGGCTGATATCAGAAAAGTTACTGCCTGTGCTCTCTTCTAGGATTTTTATGGTTTCAGATCTCACAGAATTTAGGGAGTTGCTGCCATTTTGAGGCAAAATTTCTTCTTTGGGAAATCTCAGTTATTGCTCTTAAGGCATCAGCTGATTAGATGAGGCCTGCCTGAATTATTGAGAGCGGTCTTCTTTACTTAAATTCAACTAACTGTAGATGTTAACCACATCTACAGACGACCTTCGTGGCAAACATCTAGATTCATATTTGGTTAAATAAGTGGGTACTATCGCCTAACCAAGTTGACGTATAAATCAGTCCACATAGAAATCACAGCCGCCAACCGAAAAGTGAAAAATTCAGTTAAGTGAGCTCACAGACTCAATGCTAAAAACCGGGTGTGAGGACGTTGCCACAGCTTTGTTTAAAGGCTGCGTGCCGCTGGGATTGTTGCAATGACATGTAATCACAGAAGACTCAATAATGAAAGGTGAAATCGGGACCTTGCTATTCTAAACGCTCTCTCTGCCTCTCTGAGTGTACCTGCTGCTGGGCTCCAACCCCTTCGCTGACCTCCCCATCACAGAGTGACAGACCTTGGGGAGAATGAGGGGACATTCTAAGACAAAAATAAACCTGTCATTTTTACAGTCAAAAGTGTCAGAGCTCAGACATCAGTGGTGATTCAAAGAGTCAATAATGTAAGCATTCTTTGTACATAGAAAGTGGCCAGATGTAAAGTAACAGCTTTCACATATAAACATGCTCTCTATACATTCTGGAGAGGTGGCCAAGTGCAAAGACTATAATTCATAGCCTATGTGAATATTGTGCCTGTGTTTACTGACGTTTAGTGCTCATTCTGTATGAAAGTTATTTGCAACGTATTCTTGCATTGAAGATTAATCAACGTTATTTCTTTGGCTTAAAAAATAACCATTTCAACCTTTCTAGTCTGCACAACAAGCCACATCAATTCCTTATTTAAAACAGAGGTATTTATTGCGTTAGACTGTAGTCACTTCCCACAGTACCTTCTCCTCCTTTCCAACTATGAGACATACTTAGCTTTATGGTCTTTACTCAAATAATTGTCATCATTATTAGATTATTTTTCAAGGTATGTGTGATTACAGCAAATGTATTAAGTATTTCATATATGAATTTTTTTAATTTATAAGTATCTTACATTTTTTGGATGAAAACTAACTTATGAGTGGGACTGATTATAGAGGGAGATGGTTGATTTAATCAGGAAGAAGGACTGTGCAGATTTATTTGCTATATTCTTTTTTTCTTTTTCTTTTTTGGAAAACTTTCAGCTCTACACAGAATAAATATGCAGGCAAGATAATAGTCACCAAGTTCTTCTGATAACCCTTATTCATAGGTGAGAAGGCTGTGTAATAATATGAACTTTATGAATATATAAGCATAATTTGTCATTAATATATGAATTCTGTGTACAAAAAGAGTGGCCAGATGTAAAATAATAGCTTTCACACATAAACATATTCTATATACATTATGGAGAGGTGGCCAAATCCAAAGACGATAATTCATAGACTATATGAATTATATACGTTTTTATACATCACAGAAATATAGTGTCAAAAATCCCATTCATTGTGCAACTAAAAATAAGGTCAGTCTTAGCAAGATCTATGCAATATACATATACAAACAGGTCTGTAAATTTTCATGTCAGATATATTTGCAGAGAACTACAAGACATCGTAGAGGGACAAAGGAGAAAACTAGAATGGATGAAAAACATTCCTGGCTGGAAAGACTTACTCCTAGACAGTTGTTAACTCTTCACCAATTAATTTATAACAGCCCAATAAAAATACCGTAAAGAAAAGGAGTTCACAAAATATTTTAATGTTTATGTTAAAAGAGCATGAAAATATAGTAAAGATAAGTAAAAATAATACACAAATATATAGGATTTATAATTAGAATTTCTAAGTACATTATACAATTAAAGTAGAAAAAATAATGTTGCTGGTACAGGACAAACCAGACGAAACGATGGAATAGAATGGAAGGCCCAGAGATAGATTTAGGATATTTTAAATATTTAGTAGATGATAAAATCATCTTTCCAAATTTGTGGAGAAGGTGTAAGTTGTTCAATAAATGTTTCCGCAGTGATTTTTAAACTACTTGGAAAAAAATCAATATTAAATCTCTTCATACCTTAGTGAAGATACAGTCTCATAAATTATAGTTTCAAGTATAAAATATGTGAAGTAGTTAAAGGATATTATCTCCAACATTTACTTACTTGGAGTGGGGAAAGTGTGAATGTTTGAATATGATGCCCTAAAGTTAAATCTTAATAGATACAACACTTGTCCAAAAATTTCCCTGAAAAAAGTGCAAACAAAAAATGCCAGTGGTCAATCAGATAAAAAATATAAAACTTCACAAATCAATAAAATGATAGCTGACATTTCAAACAGGATATTTTACTTAGCTGATTTACTATAGTTTTTAATGATAATTCTTAGTTTTGTTAATGTCTATAGGAAAATAACATAGTGATTCATTGCTGGTGGGAATTTACTGTCAACAACAGCAAATGTATGTAATTTTGGCCAATGATGCAACTTTTAGAAATTTACCCTAAAAAAATTTTTTTTTCTTAATGTTTACTTAGTTTTGAGAGACAGAGACAGAGCATGAGTGGGGGAAGGGTACAGAGAGAGAGGGAGACACAGAATACAAAGCAGGCTGCAGGCTCTGAGCCACCAGCACAGACCCCGACGCGGGGCTTGAACTCACAAACTGCGAGATCAAGACCTGAGATGAAGTTGGGTGCTTAACTGACTGATCCAGGCGCCCCTAGAAATTTATCCTAAGAATGCAATAGAGATCTATAAAAGAAAAAAAAAAGATGTACAAAGAAGTTTACTGCACCATTCTATGCTAGAGTAAAAAGTGAAAATTGGCAATGACTTATATGTCACAAATAGAGGATTATTTAATTAAATTACAGTATGGCTACAAAACTAAACATAATATACCCCTTAAAATGATACATTAGAAAATTATGTAATGTCATAGGAAAATGTCCATGATTATCTTTTTTTTAAAAAAATTTTAATGTTTATTTTTGAGAGAGAGTAGGAGAGGGGCAGAGAGAGAGGAAGACACAGAATTCAAAGCAGGCTCCAGGCTCTGAGCTGTCAGCACAGAGCCCGACACGGGGCTTGAACTCACGGACCGCAAGATCATGGCCTGAGCTGAAGTCGGATGCTTAACCAACTGAGCCACCCAGGCGCTCCTCTTTTTCTTTTTTTTTTTTTCCTTTTGGTTTACTTTCCTAATGCTTTAGCTTGAAAGTCAGAAAGAAAATTCACAATAAATTTTATTTTTAATGCCCAAGGGCAGAGGGAACCGTGTCAGCAGAGCAAAAACCTATCGTAAATAAATCTCATATATTTTTGAAATGAAAAAGGTAAACACACCATTCTTAGTTGAGACTTCACACCGAATTCTCTGGCTCTGAAGTCTGCTCTGTAACACAGAACATAATACAAGAGCCAATTTATTCTTGTTTGATTTTGTAATTTTGTTTAGACTTCAGGCCTCCAATGAAAATTGTCACAATACCCTTCCTTACCCTTTGCAAATTGTTGCGTATCTCAAACACACCCGCTCCGGGAGCCTCATTTCACTTCTCTGCCTTCGGCCTCCTTGCAGGGTTACTTAGGCAGCGATTATAGCGATGCTATAAAACCAGCATGCAAGTCACTGGACGACTATTTCTAGTCTGTCCACTAAATAAGTCCAGGATAAAATCAGCGGCACAGAGGTGTCAGCTAATTGAGGAATCAGACAGCCGCAGAGACCAGACGGGGCAAGAAAACACCCTTATCCCAAGGACAAACCTTTGCTCTGACATTGGAGAGAATACACAAATGAACTTGCCAAGTAAATTGCTTTCCCGCTCCAATACGTGATCTCTTGCTCCGGTGCTAAAGCCACTTTTTAATGAGTTGGTGGGTAAATATGGAGCTCGATTGAGAGAATTAGTTCATGCTTGTACGTTTGCAATATTGGGAGTGAAATGAAAATACAGATAGCAATTTGAATCTAATTTTCAAGCTTGCATGGATGAAGGGGCACAGAGGGAAGCTGAGACGTACCAGGATATTGGGGGTGGGGGACGTGGTGATGGTAACAAAGCAAACCAGCTGACACAAAGCAGAAGCCTCTTCAGCAAGTACAGCAAAGCCCCAGTAGTGTAAATTCAAGAGGCAGAGAGAGAGAGAGAGAGAGAGCGAGAGTGCAGTTTTCTCTGTAGGTGTACGCACTTCAGTATTTAGGAATATATAGATCTAAGGCAGAAGTCGGTGACGATCATCTCTGACCTCTCAGTCGGCATCATATGAATCCTAAGAGAATTACAGTAAAATTAGAATTCTAGAATGCTCTTAGAGCTGAGAGAGACGTTGGAGTCGAACGTCCTCACTGCCGCAGAGGACGAAAATCAAAGTCAGGGAGGTTAAATACCAGCTCCAGGATGAGAATACAGATATTTTAACATCGCAGACCCCTGTTCTTTGCGTGACTTTTAGACCAACGCTGCTATCTGAAAACAAACAGACCCACGTGAGAAATGGGTGTGGGTGGAGGAGTGGTTGTTTGAGGTCCTGAGGAAGGCACCGTCTTTCGTAATTAAACATTTAGGTTTTGATGGGGCGCCTGGCTGGCGCAGTCGGTTAAGCGTCCGACTTCAGCCAGGTCGCGATCTCGCGGTCCGTGAGTTCGAGCCCCGCGTCAGGCTCTGGGCTGATGGCTCGGAGCCTGGAGCCTGTTTCCGATTCTGTGTCTCCCTCTCTCTCTGCCCCTCCCCCGTTCATGCTCTGTCTCTCTCTGTCCCAAAAATAAATAAACGTTGAAAAAAAAAAAAAACATTTAGGTTTTGAGAGGACACAGATTCGAAATAAAAGCCCTAAATTAGAAAAAGAAAACAGACACACACACACACACACACATACACACACACACACAGACTCAGGTGGAGAAAACGATTGGGCCTGCTATGAGTGAGTTAAAAGAGAGCATAACGGGTGGTTTGCGGGAAAGTGAGGGCAGCAGGAAAGTACCAGATTCCTCCCGTTGCTAGCAGACAGTATCACATCCTAAAATGAAGGGAAAACATGCACTTAGATAAAATGATGATTTGGGCCTGAGGCTTATTTCCACAGGACAGGTTTGTTTAATTTAGTCATTGCATTGTCCCATGAACATTCTTTTACATTCATCTTCCCCTTTCCCCATCTACTTGTTTTTCATCACATAGCTTAAAAATGTAAAGCATTTGAATCATCATTAATGATGCCATTTACTGTTTATCGTCCTTCAAAACTGCCTTCCAAAATGTATTCGTGTTTAAGCAAAAACCGTACTTATTTTTGCTCTCGATATTCACCGTGTGATGCAATTTGCTCTACATAACAGGATATGTAAACAGAACACGCAGCCCTGGCTTGTCCCGCCCCCTGCCCGCACCCCCTCTCCCCCTCCGCCCCCCATGTACACTGCCTCTATTGGGCAATTCAGAGTCAGTTTCTGGTTAATGCCAGCCAACAGGTAACAATTATTAGCAAACTTGTTTATTATATGTCTGTACAGAGTTGAGTTACAAATGGTGATTATCTGAATGTGAGAGGTTGTGACTTCATGAAAATTGTTATCGTATGGAAGAAGTAGGTGAGGGGCGCCTGGGCGGTTCAGCTGGTTGAGCGTCCGACTTCGGCTCAGGTCGTGATCTCACAGTCCGTGAGTTCGAGCCCCGTCTCGGGCTCTGTGCTGACAGCTCAGAGCCCGGAGCCTGCTTCATATTCTGTGTCTCCCTCTCTCTGACCCTCCCCTGTTCATGCTCTGTCTGTGTCTCTGTCTCTCAAAAATAAATAAACATTAAAAAAAATTTTTTTTAGGGGCGCCTGGGTGGCTCAGTCGGTTAGGCGGCCGACTTCGGCTCAGGTCATGATCTCGCGGTCCGTGAGTTCTAGCCCCGCGTCGGGCTCTGTGCGGACAGCTCAGAGCCTGGAGCCTGCTTCAGATTCTGTGTCTCCCTCTCTCTGACCCTCCCCTGTTCATGCTCTGTCTCTCCCTGTCTCAAAAATAAATAAACGTTAAAAAAATTAAAAAAAAAATTTTTTAAATGGAGGAAATCTGCATAATTTACGTGAGCTTAAGAAATTCAAGTATATGCGTTCTAAATAAGAAAAAGCAGCCACATGGCAGTTGCAACCAGACCTGTTGTAGAATTAGCGATTTTACGAACTGTGAACGTAATTCTCTTTCCACTTCTTCCAGCCTAGCCAGGGCCTTTACTTCAGCCTTTACTTAAGTCTGTGTGTAACGGCTGAGGAGCCCAGACCAGGAGGCTCGGTTTAAATCCTTTTGTGAGTATTATCTCGTTTAATTCTCAAAATGGGTCTACTCGGCAGGCGTTGTCCCTACATAAGCAACGAGAGAACCTTACTCTTGCAAAATTTAGAACCTTCCCAAAAATCTGGAGTGGGTTTACATGCCTAGACTGGAGTTTGAGGCTGTCAAAGGGAAGACACTTCACTCAGGGTCAGAAAATCAGGTCAAGCCAGGGCTGAATCCAGAAGGAGACGACGATTCAGGCAATGGGGATGGTTGGTTGGAAAATGAAATCCGGTTAAAGATCCTTGGCAGTGAGATGGCTCTTGATAGCAGCTTGGTCGATGACATCAATAGTTTGTTACAGTTTCTGACTGTAAGTGTTCCTCCCTGCCATGAGGTTAGGTCTCCAACACAACCTGAGTCCTATGCCATGCCCGCCTTCCTCATGCCCCACCAATAACATCTGTTGCTGTTACATCTTTACACCCACACTCGGCAGGGTGTCCTTCCCTTCAGCTTGTCGGCCATGTTTTTTTTTAAAGCAACCAAACCAAATATTTTCAAAGACCTCCTCAAACCTTCAAATTACCCTTGTTTTTTTTTTTTCTGTGCTTTACCCTCCGGCTGCAAAATAGATGACTGTCTTACTCTCTGGCTTTTGTATCCGGAGAATTTCCATCGTATTGAAAGTAATCCGTATTTCTTAATTCGTTTAACCTCAGCAGAGGAAAATATTTTTCGGGTTCTTGACACAGGAATGGACGGTTCATAGTGAGAGTGAAAGAGCTGGCTGGGGGCTGGGCGTTTGAAAACTTGGAATTGCGTGGAAACAGATAGTAAAGTGCATTCGAGCGGCTCCCGGGTGGAAATCCGAAGTTGTCCCATACCAAAAAGAAAAGAAAAAAAAAAACATGTAGCAAAGTGGGTCAGGCTGTCACCTTTCAGCTTTACGGTGGCCTTTGAAAGCAACCAAACAAGGGAAGAGCCAGACACAGACTGCTCGCAAGCTACATTCCTAAACGCAGACACAGCTGAGGGTGTTTTATCGTCCAGAACAGAGGCTAAGAGGCAGCTTACAAATGAGCCTGTTCTTAGAACACTTGAGCTAAGTGTTCCCATCCTGGTAGCCACACGCGAACCAGGGTGAAGGCTGACTGACCAAGGTGCATGGGCCTCGTATCCAGGCTCCGGATGAGAACTGCCCTGGGCCACACTGGAGAGGGCCTGTCTGGCTGACAGGCTGTGGTGGGCCATCACATCCCCGAAGACCGTCAATGGAGCAGGTCGGAATCCCTTGGCTCGCTGTTACAAGTCGGTCTACCCTCTGCCTGACCCCTGGATGCTAAGAGATGAGGTTGTGTCTGTTGTCTGCGGAATAATATTTCCAGATAAATGTAAGAGTTACCATGTCGTAAATAAATCTAAGTGTCTTACTTCGAGCCATTCCTGGCAGAAGACGAACGTGACATTAGGGACTGGGAAATTGGTCTCTTCTGGGGGTTCCCTGGACAACTTAGGGCTGCGCTCCTTGAAGATAGGATGCTGAGGGAGAGAGCAATGCAGATAGAAGGTAAGGATTTGCATAAAGAGAGTAGAGAGGTCACGAGAAGTACACACATAAGGCAAGCAAAGGCCTGGAAAGACTCAAGAAAACTAGCACAGGGCAGAACAAACACTGTATTCCGTTGCTGTTATTGTTATAATGTACTTACCTTCAATTTTGCCTTCCTTTATAAAGCAAAACCGCTAAAATGAAATTTTAAAAATAGTGTTTTTTAATTTATTCCTTATTCATTGTAAAAAAAATTTTAATGTTTATTTTTGAGAGAGGGAGACAGATTGTGACGAGGGGAGGGGCAGAGAGAGGGAGAGAGGGAGACACAGAATCCGAAGCAGGCTCAGAGCCTGATGCGGGGCTTGAACTCACGATCTGTGAGATCATGGCCCGAGCCGAAGTTGGATGCTTCACCAACTGAGCCACCCAGGCGCCCCTATTTTTTATTTATTTTTTTTTAAATGTTTATTTATTAAGTATTTCTTTTTAGAGAGAGAGCATGAGCAGGATAGGGGCAGAGAGGAGGGGAGACAGAGGACCTGAAGCAGGCTCTGCAGTGTCGGCACAGAGCCCAGCACGGGGCTCAAACTCACATACAGCAATATCATGACCTGAGCTGAAGTCAGACACTTAAGCAACTGAGCCACCCAGGTGCGCCCCCCCAAAATAGTTGGGTTTTTTGTTTTGTTTTGTTTTTAACGTTTATTTATTTTAGAGACAGAGGAGCAGGGGAGAGGCAGAGAGAGAGGGAGACACAGAATCTGAAACAGGCTCCAGGCTCTGAGCTGTCAGCACAGAGCCCGACGCGGGGCTCGAACTCAAGGACCGTGAGATCATGACCTGAGCCGAAGTCAGACGCTCAACCGACTGAGCCACCCAGGCGCCCCAATACTTGGTTTTTTAAACAGCACTTGTAGTAACATGGTCAATGTAAGTCACAGGTTAATGTTATGCATATTCACAGATCATGTTGCTCTAAGCATTCACAATTTGACATAGAATGGAGTTTTGCTACTTTTGTATTTGTTAACAAGAAATCTCTTTCACAGTTCCATTTTTTGTTCTTAATTAATGTCAGGGCAGAAATTTTTCCTAGTTCCTTAGATAATATTCTCCTCCAAAATAAACTGATCACTCTCAGCTAACAGTTAAGTACAGAATTGCTAAATAATCTTTCCTAGATCTACAGTGAAAGTTTTATTTAATTTTTAAAGTTCTTTGAATATAGTTGATGCACAATGTTACATTAGTTTCAGGTATACAACATAGTGATCCACAGATTTCTACACTCTACTGTGCTCAGTATAAGCATAATTTGTCGCCAAAGAACACTGTTCCAGTATCACTGGCTATGTACCTGTTGTACAGCAGGAATGTTAAATAGAGGAAGTTAGGAAGAGAATTAGTCACTAATTGTTATTTTTATTATTTTTTAAAAGTTTATTTATTTTGAGAGAGAGAAACCGCTGGGGAGGGGCAGAGAGAGAATCCCAAGGCTTTGACGTGGGGCTCAAACCCACAAGCCGTGAGATCGTGACCTGAGCCAAAACCAATAGCCAGACGCTAAACAAATGAGCCACCCAGGCGCCCCAGTCACTAATTCTCAGATTGAAGTTCCTAGAAGGTTAGATAGAAGCTTCCGACCATCTCAGTGTAAGAATCGGGATACCATACAATGATCATGGGGCTTCCTAATGCTGAAGATGAATGGAAACAAATAATAAAAGTGGCATGGAATACAAAATTAAAAATTGCTGCAACTTACTTCCTTATTGGGGGGGGGGACGAGAAATACAGTTCACGCTTCGTTCCTTTCTTTTTTAATGCTCTACTGGTTGGTTAGAACTACATATTAGGGGCACCTGGGTGGCTCAGTCGGTTGAGCTTCCAACTGCGGCTCAGGTCATGATCTCACAGTCTGTGAGTTCGAGCCCCGCGTCGGGCTCTGTGCTGACAGCTCAGAGCCTGGAGCCTGCTTCAGATTCTGTGTCTCCCTCTCTCTCTGCCCCTCCCCTGCTCATGATCTGTGTGTCAAAAATAAATAAAAACATTTAAAAAAAATTTTTTTAAAGAGGAAATGATATTGTTGAGTTTCTTTAGACTTAGACCTTTTTTAAAATTTTTTAAAATATTTATTTTTAATTTTTTTTAAGTTTACTTATTTATTTTTGAGAGACAGAGAGAGTGAGCAGGGGATGGGGAGGGAGAGAGTGTCAAGCTGGCTTCGTGCTGTCAGCACAGAGCCTGATGCAGGGCTTGACCTCACAAACCATGAGATCGTGACCCGAGCCGAAACCAAGACTCAGACACTTAACCAACTGAGCCACCCAGGCGCCTCAATCTTTATTTATTTTTGAAAGAGAGAGAGGGAGGAGGAAGGGAGAGAGAGAGGGAGTCAGCATTCGAAGCAGGCTCCAGCCTCTGAGCCATCAGCACAGAACCTGATGTGGGGCTCGAACTCATGAACTGGGAGATCGTGACCTGAGTGGAAGTTGCAGGCTTAACCGACTGAGCCACCCAGGTGCCCCTAGACTGAGACTTCTTAAGCGCAGAAACATTATTTCCTCCTTTTCTTCTTCAATGTGTCATTACCCTTTCCTCATCAGCTAATACACACGGTGGCTAGATGAGGGAGTCCGGGATATATCCTCTCAGCGTCCTGTTTCCTTTCACTTTGAGTTGTTTGGGGGCTTAATTAACCACAGAATTCTAGTCTAACACGTTCTCCCGGAGGTCCTGCTGCGTATAGTCCTGCCCCGAGAGAACACAGACTGCGACTGCTTTGCTGACGGTGCAGTTGTACTTGAGGGAACAAACATCCCACCCTGCAGGACAGTCACTGCACAGCCTGTCTCTCTGGAGATCTCTCCTTTTCATGCACTATTCAGGGGCAGACATGGTATTTCAATACCACTATACCGCGAACTGCCTGAAGTTCAGCTGCTTTTTCTTGGATGACAAGGTGGGGCATGTTAAGCGTGCCAGGGATATTTACCAGCCAAGACAGCTGTAATTCGAGAGGGGAGGTGTCACTTTGTCGTCCCTCTCCTCCTGGGCACAGTCAACAGAGAACCGGCCTCCTGGGGGAAAAGAACAGGGCTGGCAAATCCTAGCGCACTCAGAGCGAGAGATCGGATTTTCCTAAGTGTTTAGAGTCTGAAGGGTGGGAGAGTTAGCTCCTTAAATATGGAAATAGGCTTGAGCTAATGGTGTCTGAAGAGGGGATGGTAGACGAAGGGACGATGAGGTAGCAGTGATGATGTACACGACGGCATTCAATATGGCGTGGTCCCCGTGGTCATCACCAGGAAAGTGGGTTTGTTGCGGTAAGGTAGAAGGGTTGACTGTCCTGATTTAGCACATAAAATCCTTGATTCTCTCCAACCAACTTGCTTGAAACTCCAAATTAGTGCTTTAGATACAAAAATCTTTGCTGAGTTGATGCAGCTTTTTATGTGTCCCCATCTCAATTGCCATTAGATCATTTAGTAAAGACTTTAATCTTCTCCGTGGTCTCATTTCTCACATTTGAGTGGGATAACACGGTGGTCATTTTGCTCAGTTCTAGAAATAGGCTGCAATCAGACTCTAAGGACACAATCATGTTGTCTTTCGATTGGAAACAATAAAAATAGTTGCTGCCCATTGCTCTGTATACCTCATTACTATTTTATTTTTATAGCTTCATTGAATCTGATATGAATCATAAGTATATGAGGCCTGTGTCATTTCTGTCACTGAAAAGTTGAAGGACACAGATTTACCCTTTATGGAGGTGAGTTCATTACTTGGGATTCTACTTAAATTCTAGGTGTTGTTACCAGAAGAATGATTCTGTCTGTTAAACTTACATTTATGGGTGCATTTATTTATTTGAAGAGGAAAATTATACCTAAACATAAACTTTACTTTTCATGTGTATATTTTCATGAAAAAACCAACAATATTTTTTTTCCTTTTGCCTTTTGTCCTTAAGCAATGTAATGTTAGAGATGTGCTTACAATAAATATAGATTCCTAAGTACAACTAAGTGTCCTTTTCTCTACTTACCTGTTATAAGATGGAAATTCAGAAGAAGGCAGTTCACTTCTATGTGTGCCCTTTAATCTTTTCACAATTTCTGGTCCCATTAATTCTTAACTATTCGAGTCTACCCTTCAAAGGAAAAGTATTAACCTACAACTCTCTTAGCTTCTCCCTGACCCTAAACTGATTTTTTACTTCTCTTTTCAAACCTGTCCTTGACCTACTTACTATCCAAAGCTCCGTGTTGCCTTATGTTCTGTCTCAGCTTCCAGTGGAAGGCACGTGCACCATTGAAAAGGATCCCTAAAGGGATGCATTGTTTGGAATTGCTCAGCTTCTCTAGAACAAGGGCTTTCATTCTAGAATTTTCTATCAGAGTCATAACAAGCCTCAAATCCTCTGCAAATTTGATTCACATGTTTAATTCAAAGCAATGAATTAACTAATTTAGAGTTATTAAACCAGCAGCCTGCCGACTTTAGGGGGAAAAAAAACAGAACAAAATGAAAAAAAGCCGACTATACAAATTTCCAACTTCTGAAGATAAGAAAGACACAGACATCGACTCAAATACAGCTGCCTAATCATATACAACTTCCAGTAGCTCTCTGAGGATTGCTTCCATTTTCCTTTCACTCTTCCTTGTCAGCGCATAATAATAACCTTTAGACAGAGGGCTTTCTCTAGCATTGCTCCTGTTTGCTCTAGAGCACTGTGTTTAGTCAGCACCATTTATGAGATTATGGTCATCCTCAATACTGAGTTCTGTCCGATTCCTAGGACAGAAGAGGGAGGGGGCCCCAGTGCTTACTTAGATGGAACTTCACTTCGAAAAGTCGAAAGAATGGTTTATCCCATAGCGCGTTTTGTTTATAATTGTCCAGACCTCTTTTCCTCCTCGGCAGGAGGATGTCAGTGTGTGGAAAAAATCGCTAACCTGTACCATGGACCCAACGGCAAGGACTAGATACTGGTTAAGTCACGCTAAGGTCTCTTTGCCTCTTGGGACATTTTTCTAGAGTAAGCGTTGTTTAGGATGTGTTCTGAAGAAAGGAAAAGGATAGTTTGGCGAACACGGAGTGCACGTCTGTCCAGCGTCACTAAGAATAGTACGCTTGACAGTTAGCCAAAACTGCAAAATGTGTACATCGCAATAAGGGATGGGAGGTTCCGTAAGGTTTTTACATTGGAAAAAATCATGAATTCTCTTGTATTTGTACTGGTGTGGGGATCAGATTGCTGTTTCTGCCACTTTCACTCTTTTTCTACCATTTGCTGTTACATTTTTTACCTTTTTACAAAAGTACAACCTGCATGGGGCGCCTGGGTGGCTCAGTCAGGTGAGCGACCGACTTCGGCTCAGGTCATGATCTCACGGTTCATGAGTTCGAGCCCTGCGTGGGGCTCTGTGCGGACAGCTCAGAGCCTGGAGCCTGCTTCGGATTCTGTGTCTCCCTCTCGCTCTGCCCCATCCCCGTTCATGCTCTGTCTGTCTCTGTCTCAAAAATAAATAAACATTTAAAAAAAATTAAATTTAAAAAGTACAACCTGCATACAGTAAAATGCACAAACCTTAAGGGTGCAACTTGATAAATGCAATTTAAGTGTGGTTTTCTTTTTTCAGATATTTTACATGATGCATATCTGGTAAAGTCTGTAGTTCTGTGCTGAAGTTTTCTAAACTCTACATGTTGCTTCCAAAATGCTTGTGACATATCCTCTGAGATAGACTTAAAAACCCAGCGCAGGTGACTTGATGGCTAAGTTGCATTCTATGTTTTGGAACCTACAGGTTGTCAGGCTCAGTCACTGGAGTGAACACCCACCAGGAGTATATTGCACTTTTCTGAGAAATGCAATAGAATGCAGAATCTTGAGAACACAGTAAATATATATATATATATATATATATATATATATATATATACACACACACACATATACACCTATATTATATTTATTCTATATATACATATACCTATATATAATATATACATATACCTATATTATATATACACATATATAATATATTTTATATATACACATATATACCTATATGGTGTGTGTGTGTGTGTGTGTGTATATATATATTTAAAATATGTAAATGTCCCACATAAACAAATGGTGAAGGAAGGAGAAAAAGAGAGAGACAGAGAAAATAGATCTGCTAGGAAAAGCATCCAGGAAGCTTTATGTATTGTTTCACCCCATCTGCCCAGCCTTCCTCCATGGATTCTGAATCTTGACACGTGTCAGTATATTGGCCCAGAGTTTTTTTAGGTAGCTGGAAATCCCATCAGCAATGTATGTCTCCCTAAAGTTATAAGCTCCTTGTGGACAAGAATGTGTTCGATTGTGTTTGGCCATTCTCTCCTCCTTCACTTCCACCTTCCAAAGCCCTTCAAGGCATCTGCAGGTCTGTTCAGGACAGAAATTCAATAAGGTGCTTTAGAATAAATTTTTAAAAACAAACAGAGATAGCCCTGGTTTCCGAGCAGGGCCCCTGTTGCTCCTGTGGCCCCCAACCCACCACAGCAGCTCACATAGAAAAATCTATGAAAAATCTCTTCATCTGTATACTCACTCCTAATGTGTCCCTTGGCTAAAGGGAAGCCTTATAAAAATGGGGGGGGGGGGGGAAGAGTGGAAATTTACTCCATTTCTGCCCGATGTTGTCAAAATGCTGGAATGTGGAATGTCAGTATTCAGCTGTCGGAGCTACCCTATCCCCTGAGCCCCAGGCTAGAACTCTCCTTGCTCATAAGTAAAATGGAGAGACATTCAAGATTTGTGGGGGTCATCACAATATGAGCAAACTGTGTTTTATCATCTACTGCATCAGTATCAAAACTGAGACTGTCTTTAAAGAAAGGGGACTTTGTTCCTCAGAATCCCTTAAAATCTCTCCCCATTTTTCTTGCCTTTCTTTCTTTTTCCCTCCATCGTTCATGGCAGGAGTGATCGGTCACTGATGTAGGAACAATCTCAAAGCCTATTAAATACCTCTACCGATGCCACTTATAAACTAACGGCATGCACTGAATGTTTAGAAGATCTAAAACAGAATATAGACTTTATGCCCCAATGGTCATGTCTCCAATGTCAGGGAAATTTTATAGTTAGAATCTCATTCACCAGATTATTATATAATAGGTTATACGTGTTTTTAAATATATAAATTGCAAGTAAAGGAGCTCCATTTGCTTTCTAATTGATAATAACACAGCGTCAGATTACCACGTCTCACTCTTAAGGCAGAGAGGAGATGAAGGGAAAATCTCTGCTCATTAGGCAGTCTTGCTCCCAATGAGGGTCTCATGTTTCACCACAATACTAGATGGTATCATCCTTATGTTTTTCAAGTTTTTTCTAATAGCAATATTTTTTACTGAAAGCTAGATATCTAGACATCATACTGTTGAAGTAAACTTTTAATTATCTCAAGACCGATTGCGTGTTTAGCCCCGACATGTCCAAGTTAAAACGGTGCCAGGGGCCTGAACTGCTGTAGCAGTTGAAGGACTTTCAGGCACCCCCGGTGAGGATTGATGATTTCATCCCTCGTGGTTGCTCAACAGCGAGGCTGCGTCTCAGAGCTCAGTGCGAAAGACACGGACAAAGAGCCCTCAGAACACCCTGCCATTTTTGGTAATGTGTTCAAATGGCAGCAGAAATTAGAAATCTATAAAAAGTAACATACACCGAGATTACGTTTTAAAAACACAAGTTAAATAAATATAAACAATTATAAAGTCAACTTCATGTGAATTCCTCTTGATTTCTTGTTCTGAAATTTTGCTGTATAATTACATATCTTCTCTCTGGATTCCAGTTTATCAATCGTGGACTACCCCCGCTCCTTTTTTTTTGTTTGTTTTTTTTTTTTTGTTTTTTTTTGCTGACTTTTCTCATTCTAGAAAACTTTCTTTTTTTTATTCAATCAAGTTTGGTGTCACGGTGTAACATAGTGGGAAGAATATGGCCCTATGAGCCAGATGCCTAAATTCCATCCATGACCTCAGTACTTGCTGGCTGTCTCATCAGTTGTCATCTGTACAACTGAAAAAGATGATAATTCTTTTAAGGGTTATTGTGACAATTAAATAAAATAACACGCAAAAAATTCTAACACTTAGGTTCCTCACGTATTGACTAATTTATGATTAGCTTATTACACTGTGGCCGCACTTATGAGGAGACCATTTTATATCTGGCATGCTGCCTGGCTTGGGCAGAGTATGGAGAAAATCCCATTTTTTAAATAATAATTTCCATTGTGTGTCTAAATACACATCAGAATTTATTTTTTTAGTCATTTTAGTTAGCATTCCCTCTAACTTCAGAAAAATATTATTGTAAATGTTTAAAACTTCTGTGTAACTGATATGAATACTTCTGTGAGAGGTTCTATATTAATTCACATGGTGATGTATTTTTTGTGATGATTGCTTTTAGGAAAATGTTTTAAATCTTAAATGTCATGTATTTACATAATCAGGAATCTTACTTACTATTCTGTATCTTATTGTGAACATGTCCTGTCCAAAGTCACAATTTTAGCCTGGACAAGATGATCCTCTGTTGTGTAAACCAAGGACCCAGCTTGAATTTGGGGAAAAAGACTTAGTCATGGCAGGTTAGAGTAATAAATATTTGGGGCACATATTGGCTGCCGAGTAAGATTGTTCCTCAGGCAAACAATAAATACTTGTAGCAGACTCTGGAGTCAGGAACTCAGGGGTTTGAAACTCAGATAACTTAATTCTTTGATCTTTAGTTCAACATGTATGAAAAAGCATATCACAGACATAGTCATCTCAGGAGTTGTTGTGGAGAGGAATCAGGCTCAGTACCTGTGAACTGTTATCAATATTATCATTAATGATTTCATGTTCTTGGTAACGGTATTCTTGATAATGATCATTTGTATCACCCCTACCACTATATCCTACACATTCTCACTCCTACCCTATTTCATCTACACACGCCCGATTTTCTGTTAACTAATAAGAAAAATGACTAATTTATACCCATTTACCAAATGTAAATATTAACAGCATTTGCGTTAACATTTATAGATCATGGTTCAAAGACATGATTTCACTTTGATGTTTCCCACAACTCTAGAAGAAAAATAGGGTTGTTAATATTCCTGTTTGAAAAAAAAAAAAAGAAAAGAAAGCTTCATGGAAGTGTTTAGTGACATGATCAGACTCTCACAGCTAATAATTCAGAGCAGAGATTAGCACTCACAACTTTGCAAGGTTAATATGAAACCATGATACATTTCTCCCTGCTACATATAGAGACTCAAGTAGTAAAGAAACTAAGGCCAGAAAATTGTTTTCTTGTAAATTTCCAGAATGCTTTCAAAACTTGGTCATAAACTAACATGGTAAATACCAAGTAGATTACTGTGCACTTGCTGTTTTAAGATGTTGAATCCTGAGGGTCATCTGCATTGTTTAGTCTGTGGCGATTATGGCATTTCATCCATGATGTAACAATCTTTGCTTTAATAAAACCCTATGATGCCACACCAGAAGTAAAAACTTTTACAGAGATGTAAACAGCAGAGGAGGCAAGGGGTTGACAAAAAGAAGTATTTTCTTTAACAGGAGAGGAACAATCCCCCCTCCCCCCCAGCTCGTGCATCATGAGGGGAGAAAAGAATGCCATCCCTCGGACATTTGTGCTTGCTTCTAAGTGAAATGCTCTTTCTATTTTTATATATGGCATTACTATGAACAAGCAAATATTAGAACTCTGAGAATTTAGGGGATATGATTATCATTATATGGTATGTTACCATTATATAGATTTGCTATGTCTACCTGGGTAAGAATTCCAAGCCCCCCAGACAGAACCTGGCTCAGCCAGCAACCTCTGGGTAAAGTGTAACTCTTTACCCATAGGATAACTGAGAGGTTACCCAGAAGGGACACTGAGAAAGAGTATCTAACTCAGAGGTAAGGATGATAGTTTTAGTGGCAGAGTTTTTGCTCACTAACCTTGAAACTGAGCGTGATCACTTAAACCCCTACTGTGGACTCAGCTTCTGTCTTCAGATCAAGGGGGTGATTGGATGTGTTTATATATTTTATAGAGCTGTTAATAGAAGGTGAGATAACATATGTTTGAGAGTCCTAAGACTATTGTTTTTTTGGTTTTTTAGTTTTTTGGATTCTTTGATTTGGGGGTGTTTTGTTGTTGTTGTTGTTTTTAAAGTTTATTTATTTTTGAGAGACAGAGACAGAGAATCCCAAGCAGGCTCCATGCTGTCAGCACAAAGCCCGATGTGGGACTTGAACTTATGAGCCACGAGATCATGACCTGAGCTGAAATCAAGAGTCCAATGCTTAACTGACTGAGCCACCCAGGCACCCCTTGTTTTTTAGTTGAAATGTAATGCATGCTCACTGTAAACAAGAAGAGGGGAAGAGGAGAAAGGAGGAAAATTAACAAATAAATAAATAGAATCATACAGCTTTATGTTACTGTGATATTTTAGAATAATAACACGTATTATTATTAGCATAAATGATGGCAAGAGCCATGTGACTATGGATAAATCACTTACTCTTATGCTTTCTTAATCCATAAAATAAAAGATCAAACTAGTTTATTTTTGAACATAAATGTTATGTTTCTACATTATTTTTGAGAGGAAGTCACCAAAAAGCTTTTTAAAACTAAAATAAATATAGTCCTATGTTTTATTAAAATGAATGTGAAGAATAAAGTATCAAATAGGACGTTCAGAAGGTAAATCTTTGGTATTTTTCAATCAAAATTTATTAAAATGAGCGATTTGTGAACAGATAAATATAACTCAATTCAAAATATGTCCGTGAATTTAATGAACAGACAAAAGCGAGCTTATAAGCAAGTCAGGATTCTGTCTTACAGTTACCTTAGCTAATAAAGAATCATTGGAATTATGATTGGATTAGTGAAATTACTTTGTTCAAATAAATTTCATGAATAAACAGTTGTATGAATCATGACCAAAAAAAAAAAAAAAAGGGGGTGCTATTACAGAGAAATTCTATTGAGCCAATTCCACTGGGTAAGTAAATAGAGGCTGAATTAATAATATTAATTGTTAATCCTGTTTTGATTCAATAAACATTTTTGAGCACCAGTTACATTTGAGGCAGTGAGCTGGACGGTACAGCTAAAAAGACTAAGAAGCCAAAATTCCCTGCTTTTCTAGTGAAGGAGGAAAATCATAGATAGGGTGTATCGATCGGTGTCCTAGGTCAAAGCCATGAACAGGGGATCTACAAAGGTGGAAACCTGAGGGCTACTAACTGCAATATTCCCCCCTTATTTATTGGGGGATACATTTCAAGACCCCCCAGTAGATGTCTATTGTGTTATGCTTTAACAAAACCAAACTCTCTGTAATACCCAGTGAGGAATATAATATTGAAGAAAGCGTTTCCTCCAAAGTGTAACACGCAAGACTTACACTGGGAATGTTTATGTGTGTGATGGATGAGGACCAAGCCAACAGAAAAAGTTGTGGTATCCAATGGTGGGATGATACATAGTGGGTCAGATTTTAAAACAGGTAACACAGGGGTGGCTTCAAAAGTGTTTCCTAACATGCCTTGTGATTCTGAATCGGGAGGTCTGGAGTCAGCCTGAACATCTGCATTTTGTGTAATTATAACAAGATATATTCATAATGGAAGCATTGAACAGTATTCTGAAGCGTATATCAAAAGTAAATGATACTTTGTAAGTGCCTTTTCCTTGGAGCCATAACTGCCACCTCGTGTATAATTTTGGAAGGCAAAATGGTAAGTGGCATTTCATTAACATCATTACCTTGATTAAACTCTTCAATGTTTCCTCAAGACCTACAAATTCATTTCATGTATGTAATTGCCTTTCTGCTTAATTAGAACTATATTCTATAACATTCTGAGTCTTGCTCTGATCATATCATCTAACCGTATAACTTTCCACAGCAAGGCCAGAACACATACCTCTGTTTTAACAGCTGCGTACTATTCCATTGTAAGGGTATTCCATCATATATTTAACCAATCCTCTGTCAGTGAGTTGTTTTTAATATTTCTAGGGGGTTTTTCTACTGTAGCATTTCTTAATGAGCATTCTTGAGTGGACCTTTTTGCGTATCTTTGTAACTATAGCTGAAATGTAACTTCCTACGTGTGAGGCTGGCACCAGACTTTGGTGATATTATCTGAAAATGATAATTATGTGTTTATTTAAACACTGCAGGGTTTGGCAACAGAAAGTATACTTGGTTTTAATAATTGCTTCTTTAGCAGCCCATCCCTACCCCCAGAGCATATGCCTCTCAGAGGCAGGGACCTTGTCTTAATCGTCACCGAATATCCCGCATACATCAAATGCCTAATCCAGAGAAGTTGCTCGATAGGGATGTGAGGACAAAGTGAATGAGTAAATTCTTAAACAGGTTTGTTCCTAGGCTCATTTTTCTGATTGACTCGATATGTGACCTTATATAAATTACTCTTTCTGGACTGCAGTTCTCTCTTCTGACAAACAAATATAAATCCTAGCCTGACTGTACCAAATATTTGGCAGGAAGAACAGTAGAACAATAAATTTGGTGGTGACTTGAAATATAAAACATTCAGAAAATTCATGTGGTTATCAATACACATTTAATAAATGACTTATTTTGCAGGATATAGAATATTGGAAATGTTAGCTATGCGATACTCACTACAAGGGCAAAACGGAGATCAGAGAAGAATAATTCTCATTAGTGGAAGTGTACTGGCTAATTTGTTATTATTATTATCTTATTTTGGTTATAATCAGTATCAGTGTTATTATGAAAAAGGCTTACTTAGAGCTACCAGATGGAAAGATGCTATAGACTATAAAAGTCACCCACTCCACACTGTAAGTTTTATGCTTTCTTCCTTGCATTGGTTTATTAATTTTTATGTCTATACCAGAAACCTCTTGATGCTTTGGAAGGTCTTATGTATAATCCTAGTTTATTTAGTTTAATCCATCAGTAGTATACTCAGCTAAATTGATTGATGACAGACGGACAGACAGATACCACATCTAGGTATGGATGCTTTCAAAGTGTTTTCAGACTTCAAATACATTGCCAGTCTGAAAGGATCTTTCGCATCCTCCATTTAATGTCTTTGCTTTTTATGTGGGGAATCGGGGCAGATAGGTACAATAAACATGGAGGGGAAGAATGAGGATTTTTGGAGAAAAAGTCGTGGTTCAAAAGGAAGAAATCTGATATATTTTAAAGCAATGTTTATGTCATATCTGTTCATTCTTTTCTATGTCCCTGCAGGTTTCAATGCGTGTTTGGCTACTTGGCTTCTGACTGAGAGAACACAAAATGAATAACTCAACAAACTCCTCTAACAATGGCCTGGCTCTGACCAGTCCTTATAAGACATTTGAAGTGGTGTTCATTGTCCTTGTGGCTGGATCCCTCAGTTTGGTGACTATCATTGGGAATATTCTGGTCATGGTCTCCATTAAAGTCAACCGCCACCTCCAGACTGTCAACAATTACTTTTTGTTCAGCTTGGCCTGTGCTGACCTCATCATTGGTGTTTTCTCCATGAACTTGTACACCCTCTACACCGTGATTGGCTACTGGCCTTTGGGACCTGTGGTATGTGACCTTTGGCTAGCCCTGGACTACGTGGTCAGCAACGCCTCGGTGATGAATCTGCTCATTATCAGCTTTGACAGGTACTTCTGTGTCACCAAACCGCTCACCTACCCAGTCAAGCGGACCACAAAAATGGCAGGTATGATGATTGCAGCTGCCTGGGTCCTCTCCTTTATCCTGTGGGCCCCGGCCATTCTCTTCTGGCAGTTCATCGTAGGGGTGAGGACTGTAGAGGATGGGGAATGCTACATTCAGTTTTTCTCCAATGCCGCTGTCACCTTTGGTACCGCCATTGCAGCCTTCTATTTGCCTGTGATCATCATGACTGTGCTATACTGGCACATATCCCGAGCCAGCAAGAGCAGGATAAAGAAGGACAAGAAGGAGCCTGTGGCCAACCAAGAGCCAGTTTCTCCAAGTCTGGTACAAGGAAGGATAGTGAGGCCAAACAACAACACCACACCTGGCAGTGACGGTAGCCTGGAGCACAACAAAATCCAGAATGGCAAAGCCCCCAGAGATGCTGTGACTGAAAACTGTGTCCAGGGAGAGGAGAAGGAGAGCTCCAATGATTCCACCTCAGTCAGTGCGGTAGCCTCTAACATGAGAGATGATGAAATAACCCAGGATGAGAACACAGTCTCCACTTCCCTGGGCCACTCCAAAGATGAGAACTCGAAGCAGACGTGCATCAAAATTGTCACCAAGACCCCAAAAGGTGACTCATGTACCCCAGCTAATACCACTGTGGAGCTAGTTGGTTCTGCAGGTCAGAACGGAGATGAAAAACAGAACATCGTCGCTCGTAAGATTGTGAAGATGACGAAGCAGCCTGCCAAAAAGAAGCCTCCTCCTTCTCGGGAAAAGAAAGTGACCAGGACGATCTTGGCTATCCTGTTGGCTTTCATCATCACTTGGGCCCCATACAATGTCATGGTGCTCATCAACACCTTCTGTGCACCCTGCATCCCCAACACAGTGTGGACAATTGGTTATTGGCTCTGTTACATCAACAGCACTATCAACCCCGCCTGCTATGCACTTTGTAATGCCACCTTCAAGAAGACCTTTAAACATCTTCTCATGTGTCATTATAAGAACATCGGCGCTACGAGGTAAAACACCTTTGTAGAGAAGGAAGGTGGTCGGGGGAGCTTGGGAAAAAGAAAAGGGATAAAAAAAAAAACCTCCCAGTTTTAAAAATCTCTGCCATTGCACTTTATAGTCTTATTATGGAATGTGCAATTAAGGAGCCCAACAGTGACACTTTTATCGTGCCTATGCTCCAGTTTGAGAAACCCACACCTTATCAGCCCTGTCAGTTTCAGAGCAATGAGACCATGAAAGAGACATTTTGGAATTAATGGATTTAAGGAACAATCCACATGTTCTCGTACTCTCTTGAAGAAGGGCTTCTGAATCTACAGTTTTATCTCTGCACAAGAAGAATAATAACCTCGCTCCTTTTTATTCCCATTTTTTTTTTGTTCCTGTGTGTCCATATGAGGATGAAATGCCACAGCTAACATGGAGACTTAAACATAAAAAAATAGACATCACACAATGGACAAGTGAAAGAAGAGGATCAAAAAAATATATATATAGAAATGGTCTCCATAGTGTTAAGTGCTAAGCATATATTATTCTTTTGTTACAGTTTTATTTGGAGAATTGTGATGTAATCAATGCTTTGGATTTTCTTTTTTTTTTTTTTTTACCTTTCCCTCTTCCCACCATCAAAGGAAAGCAAACACACAAAAACCTCAACTAGACCATAACATTATTTTTCTTATTATGGCACTGGTTTTTGTACATCCCCATTCTACATTGTGTAAGGACAAAATCTGCAAGACTTTTGCTAAATACAACCAGAAACAGCCATGAACATGGGCATTTCACCCCTGCCCACTGTGTCCTTTGCATTCTGTGGGGATATAAAAGCCTATAAAGTGTTAGTTTGCTTATGATCCTGTAGGTGAAATGTTTTCACCAATCTGGTTTTCTCCTGGGCTAGCCTACCTAATACATAAACATGCTTGAGAACCAAAGTCATTTTTTAAAGTGAGGTTTTGTCAAATTAAATAGTGGTCGTCTTTAGTTGGAGAGAGTTTACTGAGGTCAGATGAATTTTGAAATAAGAAAATAGAAGACTGAGAGGGCCTTCTGTTTTCAACCTGAATCTGCCTGACCCATCTATGAGATGCTAACTTGTAAACCATGAACTTCTGGCCTTTGTCAGCGGGAAGAAGCTGCTTTATTCATTTGGAATCGTAAGTAGGATTAGCATACTCTGGTGGCACCAATGACTTCTGGGTCACTCCCAGGAGAATAAGACGTTCTCTTCAATGCCTGCTAACAAATTATATTCAATTTATAGTCCAGTGAGGTTTTTTTATAACCATCCTATATCCCACTGGAGGAGGAAAAAAATAGTTAAAAAACATTTCCTGGAACCACATGTTCCATGTTCCTCAAATTGTCAATTCTCTCTAAAATTTTTTAATTTCAAAAGTCTGTCCATAGAGGTAATCTTTGTGGCAAGAACGTAGTGGATAACTAACAGAGGCCAAGTGAGATCAGCAAACTGTGAGGAAGAATGCAGGTAGCTGTGCCTGTGTCCTTTCTCATTGTTTCTTTAATTCTGGACCATAAAAAGTCCTATCAGGAACTATTATTAGCCAAACGGTAGCTTGTTGTAGAATCTTGTCCATGTAGAGACTTTTCATTTCGTACCCCTCATAAACATATGATCGTATTGATCCACATTTAGCTGTGTTTATCCCTCAGCGTTCTTTCTTATTGTATTTGCTATAGTCTTAAAATCAGATTTTCTGAAGACGGCCCAATCAATAGAAATCAAGTTTATAAAACCCACTTCAGATTTCATATTTTGCATTTCAAATGTATGGGCCTTATGCTGTCTTGACCAGTAACATCAATGTGAGTAGCATGTTTAATTTGTCAGTATTAAACCTTAGCACTTTAGAGTTGGTGTGTGTGTGTGTGCGTGTGCGCGTGTGACTTGCCTCACTGATGGCATCTCAACAACTTTGAGAATTAAAAAAAAGCACAAGGTAAACAATAAAGAAAGGACAGTCAGTAAGAGGCAAACTGCCCACAGTAGTTGGATGTAACTTACCCTTTATAAAAATAACTTCTTGTTTGAATAACTTCAGTCACTCCCGCCCATAAACCTTCTGCGTGTAAACTTACAGCATCAGTTCATGCAGATTCCTTTACTCCACAGTTACTTCAATGTAAGTGTTAAATCCGTATGTATTTTTATTTTATTTCTTCAAATTAGTGAATCAATTGAATGGAAGGGACATCAAGCCAATGGGCTGTTTGGTTGGCTGTAAACAAAACGATGGCTGGCTGAATACTTATTAACTTGTACTGTTATGATGTAGATTCAGCTTTAGTTGGGATGAACTCTTTGGATTCAAGGATTCATGATTCTGGATTTGGGTCTTTTTGGTCTGCTCTAACAATTCAACTCACCATGAATCAAACTGCCTCTTACTCTTCATTGCCATCACACCCTCCCTTTCTTCCTTCTATTCTTGGTCTTCGCCATAGCCACCACAGCCTTGTTGAAAGAGAAACCATCGCGCATTCCAGAAAGGAAGTGACTGTAGACCGACACATCGTGAAAGCTTTGTCAGCTGGAATCAGAGACCCGGGAAGAATACTGAAAATGGTAGATGATTAGAAAGATATGGAGATTGTATTCAAAGGTTTGCATTAGCTATGGCTGGATTTGTCTATTTCAGTGGCTCTCACACAGGAACAGTTTTGCTCCCCGGGGGACATTTCACATTGTGTGGAGACATTTTGGGTGGTCACAACGTGGGGGAGAGCTACTAGCATCTGGCAGATAGAGGCCAGGGATGCTGCTAACAGCTTTCAGTGCACAGGCCAACTTTCCCTCACATACACAGCTAAGAATTATTTGGCTCAGAGTGTCAATAGTGCCAAAGCTGAGAAACTCTCATCTGTTTTAAGGAATTCTAGCGCTTGCTTTGTAAAAACGGGGAAATAATCCTGTATCACTATTAGAATATCAACGCAAATTGCTCACCTGTTTGTAAAAGGTAATGTTCACCAATTGTGTATCAGACATTGTCACCCATGAGTCTGGTGTATGTGTAATTCACAGATTGGGAACACAGGAGACAGATATCTACACATCCAAAGTCACCAGACCATGCACGTAGCACATTGTTTCCAACATCTTAATGTCCCATCACGATTGCCATAGAGTCCAGTCAGTTGAGGTTGCCGGTAATTGACCATTAAATGATTGGAGTTGATGTGGTCAGTTTCTGTTGGAGCTGCCATTTTTTCTTTCAGAAACATCAGGAGTCTCTTTCAGAAACAATATGATTCATCTCTGTTATTTTCACTGGAAAGGTAGATAGCTGTCAAGAATTTCTTCTCTCCTCAAAGCAATAATGTAAATATTCCAGAGTGGTCTTATAAGAAGAGGAGATTAAGAATGTCAAAAAGCCAGTTCATTTCTTTAAAAAAAGAGAAATGATCACCCCTTTACCGGATCACATTAATTTAATACCAGCTCCCAAGGGTTAGGACAAAATCACCAATATAATAAGTCACATGGGATAAGCTTTCCCATTTGAGTGTGGAGGCTGGAGGACCCACATACTTCTTCTCTTTGTCCATTCACTGCTTTTTTGATCCTGGAGATCTGACATTGGGGAACACGGGAGTTCAAAATGATGGCAACATATACTTAGAAATGCGATCTACTTTTATTTTCTCTTAGTTCATTGGTAGTTGCCTTCTCCCAGTTTGATAATCTCCCTGTCAACAACCACAGCACTGATGTTGCAAATAGATTAGGGAAGCACCCAAAGCTGGATGAATTGTGCCAAGTGTATTTTCAGCATGTACATACAATACCACGCCTCTTAAATATGCTTCTTTTAAAAGGGTGCACGCTGCAGCATGAACTGTGTGCGTATTTAATGTATCTTTCTGGAATATGCTGTGTGCTTAATATACATATTCTATAAATAAAGTAATGAAATGTATAATAGAAATACATATTTCTGTATGCAAATAAATATATTATACACAAAATCTTAATACGCAATATGGTATATGTTGCTTCAGAGTAACAAGACTAGGTTTTGAAGGCCCAGTTTTTTAAAGTAGTTTTGGTTTTTGAAGGAGAGGGTTTGAGAACAGCCAAAATCCTACCTGTATTACTGTTAAGCTGTTTTATAATCTTTGAAAGCATGGCACTGGTTTTAAATATCTCTTGGAGGAATATATTCATAAATCTTGGCTGGTGTCACCCCACATGACCAGAATGCTCTTTGCTCCTGTGCTCCCGACTGGCCTGTGACTAGAATCTTTCTGGCTGTTACTGTTCCAACAGCTGTGTTGATCTCACGTCTGATTGCCTGATGAGATTGCAACCAATTCATTGACATACAGCTTTGCTCTCCTCCAAGTTAACTGATTTTAGTCAAATAAAAAATAATCATGCAAGGAGGAAAGGATGACCTTCAGAATGTTTTTCATTCTGGAAAACAGGTAAAAAGTTGTACAAGCACTGTATTTTATGAGCCACTCTTTTCAGTTTGAGCCCAATACAGCATCCCATACATTAAATGCCAGAAATTTCTAGTGTAGTATGATACTCCAAGTTTTCTCCAAGAAATTATGAAATAGGTGCCTTCTTTTTTATTTTGAATTTCAACTTTTTTTAACGTTTATTCCTTTTTGAGAGACAGAGAGAGACTGAGTGAGAGTGGGGGAGGGGCAGAGAGAGAGAGGAACACACAGAATCCAAAGCAGGCTCCAGGCTCTGAGCTGTCAGCACAGAGCCCGACGTGGGGCTCGAACTCACGAACCACAAGATCGTGACCTGAGCCGAAGTCGGAGGCTTAACCGAGTCACCCAGATGCCCCATAGATGGTTTGTTTCTGAATGCCCTACATTTTCTTTATAGCACTTCTTTTCCTTCCCTTGTTACCGACTCAACTACCCACATTCCCCAGAACATTTTCTTTGGCTCATTAGCATGAGTTCCTAGTTAGCAATTACTGCTATGATTTTAATTGATCCTGGGCACGCCATCCCAAGAGACACTTGCATTTTAATAGAAGAGCATAAGCACCAAACATCTCAAAGAGTCCTATTTATCATCTTTAGTTGCCAAGGTATGCAAGATGTTCAGTGAATTCTAGTTTTCTATGAAAATTTTATGACCTGCTTCACCATCTATACACTTCCTAAATTTTACCTGTTATTCCATAATCCACCCGGGTGCATTGTTGCCTCTTATCTGAACCAAAATCATCTCTAGAAAAAAAACTGAGTTTTCTGTCAATTCTCATTAGTGTCTTATTGTTCCAGTGAAATGTTCTCATTACATTTTTTAGAATGTGATTGCATACTGTATCGATGAATTGTCAAATGTTATTCCTTACGAAGTGGTTGCAAATGCTGAGGCAGGAAAAATATCTTACCATCACAAAGGAAGAATTTTCCACATAACACATGTCAGTCTTTTTTGATCAAAAATTGAAGCAACAACGCGGTAAGTTGTGGAATGTACATACTTATTAAGTAAGTGACATTCTATAAATTCTGTTCTTTGGCTTCCTAAACACACACACAAGTCATGGGAAATACAGAGAAAAAAAGTCATCCATTTTCTTTATTTGCACCATTTACCGTGCAGCTCATCTGAATCCTTACACTGGACCTTTGCTGGAAACATGCATGTCCTCGGAGAGCTTGTTGAAGGATTTTTTAAAATGAGTATCTTTTTTGGAGTCATTATTATTGGAAGATAAGGGATAGTGTTAAGGGATAAATTGTGTGCATGCATCCAGGAAGAATTAAAATAGATTGCAGAGCCAGTTCAAATCTGGATAAGAGTTGAGCTATTTGTACGAAAAGACAAACATTATGTATGATTCAACTGGATGCTTAAAGCAATTTTCTTCACGCTGGGAATCTTACTCTTCCTACTGCCTTTGTATAGAGAGCAGGTGCTTACATTTGTGAGGGCGCGAGTAATCTTTGCCAGGGCCATATTGTATTTTGCCACATGTCAAACTTCAGCCTGATGTAGAATCACCTGCAGATTGTTGGGCCTCACCAGTAGGTCTGAAGTGGCGTCTGAGAATTTGTGTTTCTAACAAGTTCCCAAGTGATCCTGATGGGAACCACACTTTGAGAACAATTATCTTCTTTGGTCTAATGAAAATTTTTACCAAAGCATTATGATGTCTTCACAAGACGTCTGTTACTAACGGCAAAAACATTACATTTAACGAACTAGCCACAGGAGAGGATACTTTTTCTTGGACGTAAAGTTTGTTGCTTACTTACAAATAGGCTGTTCGTATTTTCTGTCTCTTCGGAAACTTTTAGTGCGATGATCTTAACACCAGTGATTAAAAATAACCATATAGGGGCGCCTGGGTGGCGCAGTCGGTTAAGCGTCCGACTTCAGCCAGGTCACGATCTCGCGGTCCGTGAGTTCGAGCCCCGCGTCGGGCTCTGGGCTGATGGCTCAGAGCCTGGAGCCTGTTTCCGATTCTGTGTCTCCCTCTCTCTCTGCCCCTCCCCCGTTCATGCTCTGTCTCTCTCTGTCCCAAAAATAAATAAACATTGAAAAAAAAAAAAAATTAAAAAAAAAAAAAATAACCATATTGATAAATTTACTTGAGGAACCATTAACATATCAAAGTTTAAAAATATAGCAGAAGCTTGAATTCTGTGATATCTCCAAATGCATCTTTAATGTTTAAATTTTTTTTCAATGTTCATTTATTTTTGAGAGAGAGAGAGATAGCACGAGTGGGGGGAGGGGCAGAGAGAGAGAGGGAGACACAGAATCTGAAGCAGTCCAGGCTCTAAGCTGTCAGCACAGAGCTCGACATGGGGCTCGAACCCATGAACTGTGAGATCATGACCTGAGCGGAAGTCGGAGGCTTAACTGACTGAGCAACCCAGGTGCCCCTTTAATGTTTATTTTTGAGACAGTGTGGGTGGGGGAGGGGCAGAGAGAGAGAGAGAGAGGGAGACCCAGAATCTGAAACAGGCTCCAGGCTCCCAGCTGTCAACACACAGCCCAATGCGGGGCTCGAACTCACAAACCGCGAGATCATGACCTGAGCTGAAGTCGGACACTTAACCGACTGAGTCACCTAGGTGCCCCACTTTAAAAATGCATTATATGGGGCGTCTAGGTGGCTCCGTCGGTTAAGCGTCCGACTTTGGCTCAGGTCACGATCTCGCAGTTCCTGAGTTCGAACCCTGCGTCGAGCCCCTGCGTCGAGCCCCTGCGTCAGGCTCTGTGCAGGCGGCTCAGAGCCTGGAGCCTGCATTGGATTCTGTGTCTCCCTCTCTCTCTGCCCCTTCCCTGTTCATGCTCTATCCCTCTCTGTCTCAAAAATAAAGCATTAAAAATTTTCTTTAAATGCATTTTATTATAGTCTCCTACATATATTTTTGCATAGTCTATATATGCAAACACATTCTCCTCTTATGAGTATTTAAAATGAATCATTCCATTATTCTGTTGAGAAGTAATGTTAAATAAAAAATATTTACATTCTAGAAGGAATTCTTCAACCTCTTCTTAACACACACACTCATGTACATAAATACATATGCACGCTCATATACACACATGTACAAATACAAACAACACATAAACACAAGTTTCACCTTAAATATCTTGACTGTGCTCAGAGGCATAACCTTCCCACTGCTTTCAAAAGCATTTGGAACTTAGCTAGAGGAGACATTGAACTCCGGTCAGCCAAGTAGTACTGAAGAAAAAACTCTGTGCTGTGGCCAGTAAATTGCAGAATGTTCTCAAAGCTCCTAGGGTCAGTAAGTTCCAGCTTTGTGTCCGCCACCAACATACCCCCATGGTCTGAAGAAAATCTCTCTGAAAGTCAACAATTACATTGAGTCGTGGTGAGGAAACATGCCTGAAATACATGATCATGATGATGCCTGGAGGACACGTGTACAAATATCGACCTTCATGATGGGTACCCCAAGATCACCAAGCAGATTATTTTGTTTTTCTTGGGATCCTCACCATTCTGTTTATTAGTGAACAAGTAGAAGAGGTAATTTATAGTCCCGATATTAAATGGCTGAAGAAAACCATTTTATTTTTTCTCAACCCTCCCCATTGGGTAACATATCTTACACAGAAATAACAATCTGAACAACTCTGCATTTAAGCAGAAAAGACAGCCATAAAGAATACAGTTAAGACTAAAACAGGAGCAATGTGAATATGACATCCACGTGAGAAAAAAAAAACACGTACGCCTAAGCTCTCTCGAAATAACAATAAATATGTAACAGAAATGCTTTTCTTTTTTCCAGGTTCTTTGTATCTTTTTTTCTTCATCTATTTTTAGTATTTTTGCTCCAGTTTTTACTAATGCTGCTGTAAAAGTAAATTTTATAAATGTTCTGCGCGGCAAACACAAAAATTACTGTTTCCTTAGACCTCATCTTTAATTTTGTTGTAATTGACATTGCTGTTGCAGAAAGCCAAAAGACATTTAAAACAACAACAACAACAGCTGACAATGACACATGCTTTCACTATCCAAACAAAACAAACGTAGCCAAAATATGGATAAAGGGCAAAAACACGGCTTTAAATGAAAAAAAAAAAAAAATCTGCGTACGTGATGGCTTCCCAATGTAAATATTTCCAAACAACATGGCATCTATTTCCTCTGTGTTCTCGAGGGCTTTCCCGCTGCTGTTCACAGTGCAGTGGACGGACGTGGGCCCTTGGTCACTCGGAGAAGAGCTCAGGGCATATCAATGTGCTGTTTGAAACAGGCCCTGTGGGGACACGAGCAGGCACTTGTCACGATTAAGTATGGGACATAAACCAAGAAGTGAAAGGCTGTTAAGCCGTTGTTGGAAAAGCCGTTCCATATGACGGAAAAGGGAGTTAAACCAATACTCAGTATACACACATCTGTTAGGAAGCACATTTGAACAGACAAACATGATTCCTTGGCCGTGTACAGGTGAGATAGTTTACGTAACTGAAAAATTAGGATGATAGCTTATGTTACCTATAACAATTGCTAAAAATTCCATTATGGACAAGGAACCTGGTATCCTTGTTTCCCCTTTGCTTTTTATTGAAGAGTAAGGAATACAACGTTCGTTAGAAACACACAAGAGTGTAGAGTCCCAGTGTTTTTGAAAATCTTACATTAAAAGACAGTTATTTAAGTGTATGTGAACTTGAGAGCCTCTTTAACGATAATCTCCTTTATATATATATATATTGGATGAAAGATATCTATAGTGTTGCTATAAATTATACATATTTAAACAAGCCTGCATAATTATATTATACATTTTATTTATAAAAGAAAAGAACGCGTTTAAAGACATGGTTGTAGGAATTTAATGGAAAGTGATGCACAAAAATGCAAGGAATACCAGTGGAAAATACTCAACATACCAGAGGAGTGTTGGCTTAGATGTTGCTGATGCGCGTATGCAGAAACATCCCAGCTTCCAAAATCAGCGCGGAGGAAATCACACGTGGTGTCCTTGGATGTGTTTTTGCCAAGCTGTATTCCTAAATAAAGCATTGTAGCAGTCGGAGAATTCAACAATAAAATTTTTTTCATTATAATTCACCACATTTAGAACACATTTGTGAACATTTTGGAAGCCAGACACTACTGTACTCCTGGGCACTCTTTACGAAAGAATACCAACTGGTACAAAGCCCTCCCTTGAAAAAGTACTAATTGTAACACGAATTAGTGTGAGCTCTGGCTCTCCCCTTGAACACTTTCACTTCACTTTCTCCATCTACCGGATGAAAAGTGCTCCAGAGCATTCCTTCTGTCCTCTGCTTTCCATTTCTTAAATAGCGAACCTATTGGAGAGATTCCAGAGTCGTTCCGGATTCTAGAAATACTCGGTGGGCTAGGTGTGTAGGGAAGCTTTCCTTTTTTGTGTGTCATTTCCCCAAATAACTGACTTGGAGACATTGATCTGGAATTCCTTTCCTCCTTCCAAACAAGGGGAAGCAAGTCAAAACTCACACAAACTAATGAATGCCAAATGATGTCCTCAAACTACATAGGCCAGGAGGTACCATGGTAAATGGATTGTGAGAAATTACTGTCCTTGCCAGTGAGTTAGGGCCAACTCCAGCTGGAGGAAAACATTTCCTTCAGATATTTTCACACTCAAGCTTATGGGAAACTTAGATTATTTGGTTCTCAGGGTTGATCGAATGTCATTTGCTGCCTATTCTCACCTCCATCTAAAAGCAGGAATTCTTGGGGCCCCCACCATGGTCATAGACACTTCACGTTATGCAATGGACAGTTCCTTAAGGCTCCATACTCCGCTCTCTCTCATCTCATTATTCTTTCCTGACACCAGCCCATCCACAACTTCAGCTTTGGTTATCATCTTAAATCTGATGAGATATAATATCATCTCCATCCCACTCTTCTCCACCATCTACGTCAGAACCCGTCTTGGATACCACAAACGTACCTCAGACTCCCCACTTCCAAGCTCGCATTCATGATTTCACCAACGACACTGGCCCCATTCTGCTGTCTCTTAGCCCATCCTCTACTGCGCAGACAAAACGGACACCACGCTCTGTCATCCTTGACTTTCACCCCAATCGCCCTTCCAGTCCTCCCAGTTTTACCTCCTAAGTATCAAATGTGTCAGATCTGCCCGTCAACTTCTCCCATTGTCACTGGTGCCACCACGTCGTGCAAGCGATCTCACTGATTTTGCCACATCCGGTCCGATCCCGTCCCATCTGGCTGGTACCTGCGGGCAGAGCCAGCCTTTCAGAAGACAAATCATATCACATCACTCCTCTACTTAAAACTTGTTAGTGAGTTCTTCTGACCGCGTCCACCTGTCTTTACCTGACCCGCAAGCCCTTAATGAACTAAGCCCCTCCCCCCTCTCCAACCTCGCCTTCCAGCACCCTCCCCGGTGATTTCACTGCTCTTGCATCACTGCCAAAAGCCACCCTCGCCACAACCCCCCCCCCCCATCATGTCCTCTCCTGCCAAAAGATTTTAGCACATGAGCTTTGCACAACTTTGCCTGGAAAGCCCCCCTGACCCTTCGCTACCTGCTTAGCTCCTAATAATCCTTTAAATCTCAGTCAAATAGGACGCTTGCAGAAATGTCTCCCCTGACTTGTCGGACGACATCAATTCCTCCAGTGTAACTCCCATAAGGCTTTTCACGATCGCAACCTTATTTGGGGTTGTAGGATTGTTTGAATAAATTCTGGTCTCTGTTCGTAGACTGTAAACTTTGTAAGTACAAAGACCACATTTGGATGTGTCTACCTGAGACAGTGCCTGATACATAGTCACTGTTCCCTCTCTGCAACATTTTTTTTTCTCCACTCGCTAGTCATACGACCTTGCGAAAATCATGTCGTTGTTTCAGATATAGGTCACCTATATTTACATGTATACAATATCGCGATAAATTACATATATTTATATAAGGAATATTTAGAAGATTGGAAATAACCACGTAGTTCCTAGCAGCATGCTCAACAAAGAAGGGTACTCAATAAAAGATGTGTTTATAACACTTCTTATAGTGGAAGTCTGTGGTACAGACAAAAGATGCCATAGTCTCTCAGACTGCACTTTGCTGAGCCCTGAGTGTCCCATCAAGCCAGTCGGTGCTTTACTAGGACAAATGGGACCTTTGGACCCTCGGGCTCTCGTCTCCCAAATAGAGAATGAACACTGAAACACCCGAAGTGCAATTCTTCTGTCCTTCTGAGACATGGCTCAAAGTCTTTAGTTTCTTTTTGCTACATATTGCAGTAATAAGATTATTGGTATCTTACATGGATCTGGTTCATTTTACATGCCAGGCATTTTATTACTTAGATGTGGCTCGAATCATAGGAGGAGTTATTATTATATTCATATTTTAAATAAGGAACCAGAGAGGCTCCATGAAACCAAGTAATTACCCAAGGCCATAGCTGGTATTGGTACAGCCAGGCTCAAATCTCAGAAGTGGTTTATCGAAAGCAGGAAGCCTATAGAAGCAGCCTGACCTGGTTTCCTGGGTCCAGGCCTGGCTTACACTGGCTGCCTGATTCATTCATTATGCATTCTTCCCCCCCTTCCTGCAAGAATGTTAGCTTGGATAATGTAGTATGTGGTTAACCCTTTATTTTGGGGACTGGAGGGGGCACCAGGCCAGCTAGCAGTTGAAGAATGGTTTTCTGGTCCCCATTCTGTCATTTCTTAGCTGTAAAATCTCAGGAAGTCTCATTTGTTTGCTTTAGCCAGAATATAGTGTTACCCTAAGCGCTTTCCAGATTAAACAAATTACTGTCAGAAATATTTTATAGATTAGAATTGATGCTTAGAGGTTGATTTCCGTAGTCTGTAGATGCTTTAGGCAGCTGCCTGGAGCTCATCTAATCTGAGGGTTTGAGATTGATCTGTGTGTGTCTGCATTTAGAGTGGACACACCACGAGGTGAGCCTTTCTGAGAACTGATGCTGTGGAGAATCTTTTATTTCATGTAGTAAGTTGGAAGATTCGTTGAGACAGTTAAGTGGAATGGTTCCTAGAGCAAATTCATTCGTCTCTTTTCTGCCTAAAAGTATGATAGAGGCCACATCTAAATAATATCTAAAGAAGTACGAGTATCTCAAGTACACAAACAGAAGAGGATGAGAAATGAAAGGTAAACTCAGTTTGCACTAGAAGCAAGGAAAGGCAGGGCGATGCACCATCTGCTATTTCAACCAAGGCTTAATTTCACCCTCTTGGTTATACGTAGCTGTGAGAGGTGAGATAAGCTTTATATATCTGCTTTCAGGAACTTTGTATGTCAGTACTAAACATCAGAAATATAGATAAATCATACAGGAAAGAAAAAGCGAAAAATATATATAGTTATTCTTATATATATAATAATCCTATAAATGGGAATGTTTACTGGATCCCATCAGGACCAACATGTGCGGGATGGGGCTGAGGGGCAGGAGCTGGGTCATGGGTCTCTTCCCTTTTTGGGCTTGCTGGGGGATGAAAATAGCGAGCCCTCCACTCCCCAGGGACTGCAGCAGTGACACAGCTGGGGAACATGGGGACAGGTGGAGGGCTCTCGGGAAAGAAAGAGGTACCTTCTTGCCAGGGCCCTGGTTTTTAACTTTACTCTTTTGTAGAAGGATTCTGAAAGAAAACCAATAAAATGCACTTAAGCCAAAAACAACACTATAATATATATACACACACACACACAAACATTATATATTATTATACATATAATAATATATAATATATAATACTATATAATAAATATATATAATATATATATAGTTCCCTTCCAGGAAAGTAAATAATACATAACATATAATAAATATAAATATATATAATATATACTTATATATTCCTGTATTGACACCCCACCAATATTGTGTTCCACAGTGATGCTCTTAGGAGTCTGAAGGTTTTGATAAGGCCGAACAGGTTTTTTTTTTTTTTTCCTTTTTCCCCCTTAAACCCTCCCATGTATCTTACAGTTACTGAAATTTGGGGAATTTTTATTACAATTCCTAGATACTCTGGGGCGCCTGGGTGGCGCAGTCGGTTGGGCGTCCGACTTCAGCCAGGTCACGATCTCACGGTCCGTGGGTTCGAGCCCCGCGTCGGGCTCTGGGCTGATGGCTCAGAGCCTGGAGCCTGTTTCCGATTCTGTGTCTCCCTCTCTCTCTGCCCCTCCCCCGTTCATGCTCTGTCTCTCTCTGTCCCCAAAATAAATAAACGTTGAAAAACTAAATAAACATTAAAAAATAATTTTAAAAAGATTGTCAGGTACTCTGGCATTAGTCTTCAAACAAAACGGTCCCTGCTCCCCTCAAACAAAACAGTGGAAGCATCATTAGTGGAACAAAATGTCCCTTCATAAAACGCCTACTGATTTTTTCAGGGGACTTCATGCATTTTACCAAGCCAATCCTTATACCTCCTCCTGGAAGGGGTCACTGTCATCCCCTTTCCCAGATGAAGGATATGTGGGTCATGAGGTTAAATGATCTGGCCTACACCAGTCTGATTGCCTGCAAATAAGGAAATATGTTGCTCTTTCCCATTTAAAGGGCACACTCAGGCAGTAGAAAACTAGCAGACGAGGGATTTCGTACGCGCTTAAGGGAGAGGATATTGTACTTTCCTTCCCTAATGAGTTGGAATTTGTAAGGAAAGTCTTTTAGGGACTGCCCTCAGGGACGAGTCAAGAATTTCAGGGTATTGTCACAAGGCAAGCAACCTGAGGTCATGTCAGTGCAGTCCACTGGGCTCTGTTGTCCCCAAATGGTGCCGGGAGGGGCCAGCTATAGGTTCCATCGGTTTAAAATTTTAACTTATTTCAAAAGAGCGTACCCATTCGAGGGAGTACTATATTTGCTTTTCAAAATAGTTCAAGTATCATTAAGATCTGTTAGGTATTTTCCTAACTAGAACCCAACTTGCTATAATGAAACTCTTTCCTTTTTTTGGTGTGGTGTGGTGAAAAAAATCATAGTCATCTTTAAAGATATTCTAGGATAAATTTTGAGAAGCTGCTTGAGGTTTTCAAGTTAAATCATTGAATATGACAGCCGAGACTTTAATTTTCTATCTCCTTTATTCACTTTCAAGAGGTCTAATTTTAATTTTCGTTTATTTTTGAGAGAGACAGAGTGCGAGCAGGGGAGGGGCAGAGAGAGAGGGAGACACAGAATCCGAAGCAGGTTCCAGGCTCTGAGCTGTCAGCACAGAGCCCCACGCGGGGCTCGAACCCACGAGCCTTGAGATCATGACCTGAGCCGAAGTTGGTTGCTTCGCGGACTCAGCCACCCAGGTGCCCCGAGAGTTCTAATCATAGTTGTTACACTAACTACCTTAAGAGGCAGCCACGAGTTTTCAATTCCAAGTAAAGTGGGACCTGCAAGCAAAAGCCTCCAGGTTGAAGAGAGAGCTCAGAGCCGACGGCTGGAGCTAACAAACTGTCCAGGGAGATCCTCTGAGTGACTGTCGTGGAGCCAGAGCAGACGGTTGAAGAGAGCAGCAGATGTAAATTTCTCTCAGGTAAGAGGTCGGCCTGGTGCCGGAAGCGCAATAAGGAGCCTTTATCACCGGTCATTAGGCAGAATCCTGACATCTGGACCCTGACAACATGGAACAGGCCCACCAGATATTTTTCTGGAGCCCCTCCCGACCCACGACCTTCTCCATTCTGCTCTGTGGCTTCTGAGAAGCTGACCTGTATGCACCGAATTAGCACGTTCCTCTCCCTTCTCATTTCGAGTCGGAGGTTTCCAGGGGACCTTGCAAGCTGTCAGAGGACAAGGGGAGAACGAGATCGTAATATGCCTTCCCCTGAGCTCCCTTCCATGTGATACACCCTTACTTGGCTGTGTCCCTCTGCAAGGGATCAAATGGATGGCCTCTTTGGGTTCAGCACCTCACCCACCCCCCATCCCTGGTGTTCTAGTTTTGGGGTGGTATGGATGCTTCACCGTTACTCCATACTACTATAAGACCCAAGGTCTTGCACTATGCTATGTTGGATTTCCTAAACACCACTCCCACCTTTGTACGTAGAACCTTTGTTAAACTTTCTTCCAAGTATCTATTTTTAGTAGATTGTCTGTTACCTACTGTGTTCCTAAGTGATAAGCACTGGATGTGAATTAAAGTAAAAGCAGAGTAAATGTCTCTAATTTCCATGAAACGCTTAAAAGTGTAATTTAGGACCCCGGTTCTTAAGCGATGGATTTCTCTTTTTTTTTTTTTTTTCTTCAGTTTTTTTAATGTTTATTTATTTTTGAGAGAGAGAGTGAGCCAGAGACGGAGTGTAAGCAGGGAAGGGGCAGAGAAAGCCAGAGACGCAGAATCTGGGCTGTCAGCACAGAGCCTGACACGGGGCTTGAACTCACAAACCGTGAGATCATGACCCGAGATCAACCGACTGAGCCACCCAGGCACCCCTTAAGCGATGGTTTCCAAAGGCGGAACAGCAAGACAGGGACTAAGGAATGAGAATCATTTGGCATCCGTTGCTTTTTTTAGAACTTTGGTCTAATTTGATGGATTGGCCACACAAATCAGCAGCCAATTATTATTAATTCTTCCATTTGTTCATAATCTTAGTTATTCAGCAAATAGTGATTGAGTGGGATCTCTATGCCTCTCTGTGTACTAGGTGCTTAAGACCCAGAACTATACAGGAAAAAAGGGGAAATTGGTCTCTCCATCATGGAATGAGTCTGGCTCAAGAAGAGTGAGGGCACACAAGTCTGGGAGATGGTCTATGGAGGCCCTTATCTTTGGAGATGTGAGGCCATACTTCAGATTTTCAACCGTCTCCTAAGCTATTAATGGGTTTTGAAGGGGCGTATGATCAGGTTTGAGATTTTAAAACACTACTCGTATAGCAGTGTAGACAATGGGTGGTGGACCCAGAATGACCCGTGAGAGGATTATTATAGTAGTTAAGATTTCTGCCTGGAACAAGGGAGTGATTGGAAATGCACTTTGCTGACAGAGTTAATGTTATTTCTTGGGAATGTCTGATGTTCACAGAAACATCTAAAATGTAAGCACTAACCATGGTGACTTTAACTCTCCCCAGCTTGTGACAGAAACGCATTACCTCTAATGGGTTCAATGTTTTGCTGTTCTTAGTGTTGTTTCCTGTGAAGCATTTTTAATGAAATATATAGAAAAAGAAAAGTTTAAACAAAGTCTCAGTGATTATTGATGAGACTATTTGGAAATACTCATTCACTATTCTAATGTGAAATCACATAAGATGAACGTATCTTCCCTAAAACAGAAGAATGTATTAGCTCTAAATAAACAATGATGGTGAATAACATGCAAGGACCAGGGAACCACCATTCAAATCTTCCTAAGATGTCTACTGGTGATCTAAATATAATACGATCTGCTGTTTGGATTGGCATGTTGAGCAGAGCAGTGAGAACCATAAGAAACGACTGGGAAACTCGAATTTTGAGAATTTGGAGTTATTGCATTATTTAAGCAACACATTGACACTTTCTTAAAACCCAAACGTGTTTATTATCCAATTCAGCAACTACATTTCTGACCACTTAATCCCAGAGAAATGAAGACTTGAGTTCCCACAAGTCTTGTGTGAACAATATCCTGTACACGAATGTTTATAGCAGCTTTGTTTGTAATGGCCCCAAACGGGAAACAACCCAGACGTCCTTCAACAGGTCCACAAATGCGGTATGTCCATATCATGGGAAACTACTCAGCCATAAAAGGAATGAACTATTCAAACATACATTTGGATGAATCCTCAGAGAATCATCCTCACTGAAAAAAAAAAAAATCCAATCCCAAAGGGTTATAAACTCATATGTATATAACATTCTTGAAATGACAAAATTGTAGAAATGGAGACCAGGTGAGTGGTTGCCAGGGTTTGAGAAGGAAGTGAAATAGAGAGGAAAGTAACTAGGGATATCCCAGGGTCGCATGAGGGAATCTCGCATGAGGGGTGTGTAAATGGTCCATCTTGACTGTATCAATTTCAGTATTGCAGCTGTGTTATTGTACTACAGTTTTATAAGATAGTATCATTGGAGCAAATGGGGTAAAGGGGAAGTCGGGTCTTTCTATATTACCTCTTAAATTGAAAATGAATCTAAAACGATTTCAAAATAAAAAGGTTATATACGTACATTTTCCCATAAATGTAAATAGATGAAACTCATAAGCTTTCTTCTCTCAGGAAGAGGAAAATAATTGGTAAGCATATAGGTATCTCCTCCACAGTCTATCATTTTAACCAGCTGGTCACCAAATATCCACTTCCCTTTCGCTTCCTTTCTTGAAATCGACCAACCTCTTCCCCAAGGAGGATAACCATCCCTTCGATGCAACCAGCTCTGCCACAAAGATCTGTGTGTGATAGATAGTCCTTCCTTTATCTGGCAACCTCTGGACAAAAATAAATCAAGTTGTCGGTACCCACGTACTTCAATCCCCTCTCTGCTGCACACATCACACTTGCAGTGACGGAGTGGAAACAGGATGACCATCACAAAATTCCGGGAAAGTAGGAATGGGGGTGGATGGGAGGCACACAGCTCTTCTATGGTCCCCCTGGGCAGCATAAAAGCCCTATTCTGGCAGCAAAAGACGTTCCTAGATTCTGCTCTAAGGGAGAAATTCTCCTGGGTTTTGTTTAACAAGGCTACTGGTTCCATCTTCAGGGAGGAGCATCCTTGTCTCCTATTTACTGGAACTCATGTAAAATGTAGATGAGCCTGCTGGATTTACCCTCCTGGGAGCCTGTCTCCTGCCAATCTAGGGAGCTTAACTTTTTTTGTTTCCGTTTTGTATGTCACGTTGAACAAAGAATTTTTGGTCCTGACTCCTAGTCTCTTTGGAAATATAATTCATTCAAACACTTAAAAGGCTTCTGTTCTGTGGGATAGTCATTGCCATGTCAGAATAACCAGACCCGGCATTCTTTCTGAAACATCATAAACAAATATATTGTTTCTTCTTCTTTTTTTTCTTTTCTTCCTTTTTCACTAAAGTTATTTTGTTTCTCCATTAATTCACAACTCATTTTAAACTACCTGGCAAGATAAGTGAAAAGATCACATCTTATCTCTGTCCGCATCACTTTATTCATGGGAGACATGTTACCAGGGCTCCACTGCTCAAAGCTTTTAAAGATGTATTTCTTTCAACTTGGAGCTCTAAAAGCAGATAGCTTTTCATCTGCAAAGTCCTGAACTTGAATTTTTCATTCGTTTCATTTTTTGCTTACACAATGGCCAATTACTTTGGGGACCAACTCTTTCTAGAAATACCTTACCAACATCACCAACACATTCTAACCCCTTCTAGTTTCCCCTAGAGCTGTGAGCTCAAAAGGTGTGCTTTCTGCCTATGAGTCATTGCAAGCATCTATTGTTTTTGTTGTTTAACATGAACTTCCTTCTTCCAGCCCCTGATAGTGGCTTTTCAGCCACTCGTGTCTAAGTGAGTAAATGAGATACATGATCTGTATAACTTTTATTTTGCCTTCATAATAACCATTTGGGTTTGGTACTGTTATCCTCACTTTACATTGAAGGAAATTCTGGGTCATCAGTATTGAAAGTTTGGCCAAGATCCCTTAGCTAGTTAACATAGGAGCCAGTAGTCAATTTCCTATTTGTATGGCTTCAGAGAGCCTGGTTTTAGTTAACTGCCATCTCCCTCGTCTTCGGAGTCTTAACATTGAGCTTCTCCATCTTATTTCCTGGCACAGGCCTTAAAGAAGCACACTAGGGTGTTATGTTCTTTTTTTTCCTACACATCGATTCAATAAACAATACAAGTCTTAAGAAATCGTGGAAAGGAAAGGAGAATATACAAAAAAAAATATTATATACGGATGCTGAATACAAAAGTTATTTTTATATGTTTCTACATTTTATACATTTAGAGCAATATTGCTACATTAATTGTATCATTCATTTGTTTTTAAAAAGCAGCATAAGGTTGAGGACTAGTTACACTTATCTCAGTACCATTGTTCCTGGGTCTATTCTAGGACCCACACTTCTTGGTTCTAGAATGGGAGTTTGATGTGGAAAGCCCAAGCCAACAGGATGCACCAAAAATGCCAGCCCAGAGAGGCAGCATATCACCTAGAGGTAGCTTAGCAATTACCTTGTGTCTATATTGTCGAGGGACAATTTAGCATCAATACTTTCCCATTGCTGACTTGTGCATAGTTACCATCTACATCTAGTTACATCTATGTACATCTATGTTACATCTAGTAACCTTCATAGTTACCATCTACATCTAGCGATGTTTGCTCAAACTTTATAGCTTTTGTTTTGGGTTGCAAACATTTTCATGCATTGACAGGGCTTCTGGCTTCACATTGTCAATCTGTAGTCACTTGTATTTGAAATCTAACTAAAAACGAACTTCTTTCCAAAGGATTTTCCCAATTACCCACTCCCTTCTGAATACTTTATTCTGTGTACCCTAGGAGTTAAGAAATAATCCTTAATCTATGCTGTCACTTCTCGGCAGGCTTTTGCCTACTGGTATCATTGTCTTTGTGTTCCCTTAAGGGCTTGTGTTGACTTTTGTCACTATTATCTAGATACGATTAGGGTTCAACAAATAGCTCAATCACTGCAGAAATTAATCTATCTATCATCTATCTATCTATGTATCTATCTACCATCTATCTCCCTCTTCTTTGGAAGGAGCAAGCATAACATTTTTGTCTTCCGTGTCCCTAAAATGTGTGAAATTAAACTGCACGTTTTGCTAAACGCAGACTATACACAGATTCCTTCTGCAACGTTGTCTACATTTCTTTTCTTTCTTTGTCACCTTTTGATCTGTGATGGATGGTTGGTGTTGCTTTCTTAAATCCCAATTCACTACAGAAAGTATTGCCTCACTACACTGTCAAACACCTCAGTGTCTCAGTGCCATTATAAATATTTCATAACTTCCCATGTGTACACACACCCTAACTCCTTGTCTTATTTTAGTAACCTCCAAAATGTCTGCATGATTCTCTTTGGGGCAATTTCTTCTCCCATTTTCAATTTTCTTTCCTATTCTCTACCTACATATTGTGAGATTCCACCCCACCCCCACCCCCCGCCAAGAAAATTGCCTCTGTGTAGAAGATCTTGCTATCTTGGGTAAAATGGTCAAAAAGCACAAACTGCAATCTGGTCCTTTCTAAGGGGAGATCTAATTACCCAGCTGGTGCTGGAGAATACAAACATTTTCACTCTGGACAATGTTTATCTGTTTTTTTGCAAGTACATCACTTTGGAAAGCTACTTGCTCAGCTAATCTGTAACTGTCATGGAAATGTGATTTTTTTTCCCCTCCTCCAAACCGATAACGGGCACCTGGTAAGACTGCCTTATGCACCCAAGCATTCAAGTCTAACTGTTTCCATGGGAACATATAAAACTCTGTCTGCAAGTTCCCCAGCATCCTGCCACATGTCCCTTTTCTCTACTCTGCTCTCTCTCTCCATTCCTTCAGTGTACGCGCATGAGATTACATTGCTTTGCAACAACTCTGTAATAGACTTCTTTTCCATTCTTGCCATTGTCGGTGATTTCATTCTTGCCATGTAGGAGGGCAGAGCGTGTGAGTCTATTTCAGCTGTGTAACTTCCTCAACACTGAGTCCAGTGCCTTAGACTTAATGGGCACTCAAAGCCTATTTGTTGAATTGCTTTGGATTAAGGGCTTATTGCCTTAGTCAGTTTTACTTTTGTGATATCTGAAACATGCTCATTAAGAGCTTCCTCAGCAGAATAATTGGAAAGATAAAAAGAGCCTGCTGAATACAGAGTTTAAACCACCAATTTGTATATTTACAAACTAAACATGAATTTTCAGCTCTCTCTCAAATCTTGAAAATTTTTGAGTCTATAAACTTTAGAAATAAAGGAAAGCAAATTAATATTTATTCAGCAACTACCAACTATCAAGCATTTTCATATTCTTTCCCCTCTGAATTGAGTATTATCATCCATTGGATCTGAGAATTAAAGCCTTAGGATGTGGGGCATCTGGGTGGCTCAATCGGTTAAGTGTCCAACACTTGATTTCTGCTCAGGTCATGATCTCACAGTTTGTGAGTCTGAGCTCCACCCTGGGCTCTGCAACTGACAGTGTAGAGTCTGCTTGGCGTTCTCTCTCTCCCCTCTCTCTCTGCCCTTCCCTTGCTTGCTCTCTATTTCAAAATAAATAAGTAAACTTAAAAAAAAAATAAATAAGCCCTTAGGATGTTCCGCACATGCAATTTGTGTTATATTTTACGTACTTAACCTTATGATCTCTTTAAATATCCATGCTGGCACAGACTTTGAGATCATGCCTTTGTAAATAATGAGGGTTAAGAATATTAGGAAAAAAGAAGGGAGTATAAAACTTAGGACCTCATTGTATGAAAAGATGAAACAGTCTGAAAAAAATTCTGAAAAAATTTGAAGGATTACTGATAGCAGAAGCTAAAAGTGAAATCTGAGACATTCAAGAGACATTGCCTTAAATTGGAGGTAAACCGACATTTAAGAACAATAATTACTACTCTGAAGTGTGAAACAACAATACACAAGAATGTACACAGTATTGGTAACGGATGATCAGAATCAAAGAATTCTAAAGCACTGGTATTGGGGCACCTGGGTGGCTCAGTTGGCTAAGCATCCAAGTTCAGCTCAGGTAATGATCTTGCAGTTCATGAGTTCGAGCCCCATGTCAGGCTCTGTGCTGACAGCTCGGAGTTTGGAGTCTGGAGCCTGCTTTGGATTTTGTGTCTCCCTCTCTCTCTCTCTCTGCCCCTTCCCTACCCGTGCTCTGTCTCTCTCTCTCTCAAAAATAAACATTAAAAATTTTAGGGTGGGAGGGAGGGGTGGGTGGGTGATAGGTACTGAGGAGGGCACCTGCTGGGATGAGCACTGGGTGTTGTATGGAAACCAACTTGACAATAAATTTCATACTAAAAAAACTTTTTTTAAATAAAGCATTGGTATTTATGACAGGAGGCGCAAAACAACTATATTGATATTGAAAAAGGGAATATGATTTGAGATGTCACAAGCCTGCCGTCTTGTGACAGAAGACCTAGTGGAGGTAAGTGTTTATGCTCTGCTCAGGAGCAAGGAGACCTCCTCCAGGAAGTGTCAGCAGCTACCACACAGAGAGGCTGTACCCTCAACCCCTCAGTGGTAATGAGGTGTCCTTCTCCTTCTCTGTAGGCGATCAGAGGACACCCAGACCCAGTGGAGAGTCAAGACTTTCATCGTTGCTCAGCAGTAACAAGGACCTCCCCCCCCCCCCCCCCCCACTGCATGGTGTTAGTAGAGGTCGGATTGGGGAAAGGAAGATGACTTCCTAGGCAGATTGGCATCAGCACAAGCCTCGCTGGAGCCTGAACTCCCAATCTTGCCATCCCTGCTCCAACAGTGACAAGATGTCTTTCTGCCTTAGATGTCAGCAGAGGCTTGGGAGAGAAACAAGAATCGCACCCCCATCTAACATAATGAGGTAATGAGGTGGTACCTCCCTTCAACCACAGGGGCAGTGTTAGAAGAAGCATATTAAATCAGAATATTTCAATAAAATCCAGAGTCTGGTAACATAGTGCCCAAAATATCCAGGTATCAGTTGAAAATCACTAGTTATACCAAGAACAAAGATGACCTCGATCGGAGTTAAAAAAAAAAAAAAAAAAAAGATAGTGAATGGATACTAACACTGAGATGACAGGATTGTTAGAATTACCTAATGAGAATTTTAAAACAGCCATCATTTATTATTTTTTAATGTTTTTTTAATTTATTTTTGAGAGAGAGAAAGAGAGAGAGAGAGAGAGAGAGAGAGAGAGAGAGAGAGAAGGGGCGGAGAGACAGGGAGACACAGAATCGGAAGTAGGCTCCAGGCTCTGGGCTGTCCGCACAGATCCTGACCCGGGGTTCAAACTCATGAACCCTGAGATCATGACCTGAGCTGAAGTGGGAGGCTTCACGGACTGAGCCACCCAGGCGCCCCCAAAACACCCATCATTTTTAAAAGTCCCAACAAGCAGGTATAAAAGCATTTGAAACAACATGTTTAAAAGTCTCGGCAGAGAAATAGAAGATATAAAGGAAGACTAAGGGGGCAATTTCATAAATAAAAATGCCTAAAAGTCAAAACTGACCACACCAAACGTGGGCAAGAAAGTACTCTCACACGCTGCTGATGGGAATACAAAACGGCGCAGCCACTGGGAGACAAGTGAAATAAAACACGTACCCAGAGATGTGAACGTGCAATGTTCCCGGCGGCTTTATTTGGGCTGGAAACAGCACGAATGTTCATCCACGCGACACGCGTGCAGAAGCAATGTGCTGGGTCCGTACGGTGGAATACTACTCGGCCCTAAAAAATAACCTGTTGATAGACACACGGATGAGTGTTAAGATAATTCTGTGGAGTGAGAGACGCCTGACAAAAATAAGAGCATATCCGTTTATATCCTACCTAGAGAATGCAACTCAATATACAAGGACAGACACCGGATCCGCGCCGGTGGCGGGGATGGGCAGGGACGGGAGGAAGGGATGAAAAGGTGGCACAAGGAGAGGCTCCGGGCGCACGCGTTAGTTCTCCACGGACCGTTTGTGCTGCGCGCCTAGGAAGCGTGGGGTGGCCGTTTGCCTGGCGGACGGAGTACGGGTCCCGGGAGGGCTCCTGCGGAAGTTCACGCACCGCTGGCAGAGGCGCCTTGGCTCTGGTTGCCGACGTCCTCTTCGCGAGTCGCTCCTGGAGCCGGACCCGTCCGGAGCCGACGCCGGATCCCCCGCGTGGCCTCCTCAGCGCCTGTGTGACCTCCTTGTCCCTGGGATGTGGCGACAACGCCTGACTTCTGTGGCCGGTGAGGTCGAGAGTCCTTGGTGAAACATCAAAGAAAGGTTGCCGCTCTAGCCACAACTGCATCTGGTTTCACGAAGTATTTGTTCACCTCGTCCTACTTTAAGGCTTCAGGACGCCAGGGGAGGAGATCACGGGGTTGTATGGTGACAGATGGCAGCTACATCTGGGGTGAGCGTAGCATAGTAGAAAGGTGTCGGATCACTGTGTTGTACACCCGAAACTAATGGAACACTGTGTGTCGACTCGACTCAAAGAAGTATTTAAAAAAGATATCATTTTGGCAGTTCTCTCTAACTAGTCTCCTTTTATGTAAGTCGAAACTTTCTTCAGTTAAATATGACTACCAACCCTGAAGGCATTTTTGACCGGCAAGGTTAGCTCCAAGGCTCTTAAAACTTTGATGGCTCATACTAGGATCTGCTGTTGCTGGTGTCTGTGCAGCCCAAAGGACTCTTGATCAGTGGAACTATATACTTGACCTTAGTGACCATAAATGGGTTGTGCCTGACGTTGTGTGGGAGATTAATGAGTACATCTAATTGAGGGGAAATTAGAAAAGCCCGCTTAATTCAGAGGGCCTTGCAAAGTTGGCACCTGATTTTGACAAGGTGGTTGAAAGCCTCAGCTTGTGGAAGGTTCATTGGGAAAATGGCATTGATCACAACAGATCACAGTTCTGAAGGGGCAGCATTACAGAAAGGGGCTCCTTGGTGAGCTCACTGTCTTACAAGAGCAAATTCAAGAGCACAAGGAGGAAGTGTGCAGAGCAGCTGGCCAGTGTCGCATGAGCTATGCCCAGCTGAAACGTAAGGTGTCAGAGAAAGTTGACCAACTTCAAAAGAAACTTCTGCATATTCAAAGTACCAGGGGATGTCGGAATAGCTAGAAAAGGACAACAAAGAAATAAGAAAATCAGTATTACGGAAAGATGACAAAGAAAGCCATCATAGAAAGCTTAGGAAACCTTTGACTGATGTGTATTCTGAAGTCCTTGATGTTCTGTCTGATTATGATGGCCATTATAATGCACAAGATCATCTGCCAAGGACTGCTGTGGTGAACTGGGGAGGCTAAGGCAGGAGGGTCCCTCAGGTCCAGGAGCTCTGGGCTATAATGTGTTATGTCTATAAGATGTCTGCACTAAATTTGGCATCAGTGTGATGACCTCCGGGAACTGGGGGTCACCAGGTTGCCTCAGGAGGAGGGAATAGGCTCAGGGCAGAAAGGGAGCAGATCGTGGGGTACGTGGGTGGCTCAGCTGGTTAAGTGTCTGACTTCAGCTCAGATCATGATCTCACTGCTCGTGAGTTCGAGCCCCCTATGTTGGGCTCTGTGCTGACAGCTCAGAACCTAGAGCCTGCTTCAGATTCTGTGTCTCCCTCTGTCTCGCTCTCTCTGCCCCTTCCTTGCTCACACTCTGTCCCTCTGGCTCTCTTTCTCAAAAATAAACATTGAAAAAAAAAAAAAAAGAAAGAAAGGGAGTAGATCAAAACTCTCCTGCTGATCAGTAGTGGGATTGCAGCTATGAATCATCACTGTACTCCAGTTTATTTATTTATTTTTTTTTAATTTTTTTTTCAACGTTTATTTATTTTTGGGACAGAGAGAGACAGAGCATGAACGGGGGAGGGGCAGAGAGAGAGGGAGACACAGAATCGGAAACAGGCTCCAGGCTCTGAGCCATCAGCCCAGAGCCCGACGCGGGGCTCGAACTCACGGACCGCGAGATCGTGACCTGGCTGAAGTCGGACGCTCAACCGACTGCGCCACCCAGGCGCCCCTGTACTCCAGTTTAAATTAAAAAGTGGTATGAGGAAACTTTTTGGCGTGATGGATATGTCTCGATCGTGGTGATGGTCTCATGGGTGTTTACATATATCAAAACATTAAGTTGTAAACTTTATTACATCTCAGTTACACCTTAACAAAGCTGTTAATTTTTTTTTTTACTTATATGGCTATTAAAAGACTTAGTTTTCAAATTAATAAACTAATTTTTGATGATATCAATTTCTATTCTATCAGATAGCCTTATTAAAAGATGTCTAAAGAGACCTTAATTTGAAATGATTCCGTTGTTTACAAACTCCTAACCGATGAAAGAAAGCTTAATTTTTTTTTTTTTCATTTCGATTCTAAGACTCCACTTAGGTGTAACACTTTACCAAGGTCAAAAGTTCTTAAAAGAGGCCCGTGTAAGTGAATAGCATCTTGATGTTGAACTTTCACTTTTATTTGAATTGACAACTATTGTGGCCATAATAAAAAAACAGGAAGAAAAGGCTTGAGTTTGGGGAGAACAAAAAGGGAGCTGATGTTTACAATTGGAGAAATCTATATCAGATTCAAACAAGCAGATTCTGTTTATGAATGGAAGGACAAAATAGCTAATGGCTTCTCACCCCCAAAATTCCAAATGTCCACAAAGTATCAGAATTAACTCCTGTTGTCTGCTACCTGATAGAAATCTCCAAATGGTCAGGCCATGGTATCAAAGGCCAGATTACTCTAGGTATCATTTGGAACAAATAACCAGCTGGGCACAAATCAGAATTATAACCAGAAACAAACTTAACCAAGAAATATACTTAGCACAGTCAAGGTGAAGTATTGAATTACTGCAGATGAGACTTAGCAAAGGAGCCAAGAGAAATCGAGCTCCTTGAAGTGCACAATTTAATTGGCTACAATTTTAGAATTGAGGTCAATAATGTTTCAGTGAAAACTCCAGAAATAAATTGTCAGAGGGCAACTCAGAGATACTGACTTAGTTATATGCATGCTAATAATTTACTCATATGTAAGAAGAGGGACATTAGGCTGCTGTCTGCAAAAGCAGACACATAAGGAAAAGAAAGAGGGGAAAGAATCTGGGAAGAGTGAGTTTTGTTTTTATGCATTTGCAGCTAGCAGAAAGACCAGTTGCAGCACAAAGATCTTGAGCAGGCTGGTGAGGGTCGTCAAAGGAAGCCATTTCAGTTCTTCATGGATTCTTCAGGAACACTTGAGAGAGTTTAGCTGGGGGCACACAGAAGATTAGTGGAGATACAGTTGGATTTGTCCCTTGAGTGGTTGCAAGATGAGAGCTAATTTTTTTTTCTTACTAAGTTCTATTTACTCAGTAAAAAATATAGATAGAACTGTCATCTGCAGGTTGGGTTATGAGATGAATATCATAGAGGAATGTAGGAAGAAACTTGATTAGAAAAAGGAAAGTATGAAATATTCATCTTACAAAATTGAAAAGCAGAATCACTAAAGAAATACGGCAGGATTGAACAGAATTTCCCAATGAAGTATTTTTTTATTCCAGTAGAATTTTGTTTTCTTTATTCTTAATTTTACTGTGAAATCTGTTTTCCCCAGATAAGTTAATTTCAGGTGTAATAAAAACCCCAACTGTATATACGTAATACAGATTTCACCTTTCACAGTGTTTTAGTTCATGTGGTAAGAATCTCCTCTTAGCATCATCCCCTTTGTCTCCTGCGACCTTCTCTGTATAGTCATTACTCTAATTCTTTTTTTTTAATTAATGTTTTTATTTATTTTTGAGAGAGAGAGAAACAGAGTGCGAGTAGGGCAGGGGCAGAGAGAGAGGGAAACACAGAGTGTGAGGCAGGCTCCAGGCTCTGAGCTGTCAGCACAGAGCCTGACGTGGGGCTCAAACTCGTGAACTGCAAGGTCATGACTTGAGCTGAAATCCTATGCTCAACCAACTGACCCACCCAGGCACCCCTCTAATTCTCCTCTTTAAAAGAATCTGTGACCATCATGGATTAACCCTTTCCCATAACCCTTTATACTGACTCTTTTAAATAAATCTTATTTGTCCTGCCTTTTTCTTTTTAAAGCAAAATTCTATTTCATAAGTGTTATAGATAATTGGCAACACTTCAAATAGGACTAAAATGTGTGCAACAAATGTAAGGTTCCTGCCCATCTTTGTGCTTCAGTTCTACCCACTGCTTTTCGTTTCTTATTATCCCTCCTCAAACAAGCTGGCAGCAAATACGTACTTGTGTGTGTGTGTGTGTGTGTGTGTGTGTGTGTGTGTGTGTACAAATAGTCCTCTTTACATAACAAATTATAGCATACTCTATATGATGTTTGGCATCTTGCATTTTTAATTTAAAAATATCTATAAGCCCTCATCATAACATGATGAGTAGAAAACAAATAAAGGCAAATAAAATTCAGTGTTGCCTGATAAGGGGGTTAATGAAATGACTGGGGTGACACTATCCAGATTGGTCTTTAGGGAGTAAGGGCCTAGTCCTTCCTGGCTTCAGTTGGGGTTTGCCCCAGCCCTGGTGGCAATTTTCTGTTTCCACTTAAATGTCAAAGGAAGATTCCAGACCCCGTGGCCGGCTAAACTGTTCACTAAATCTATTTGGCTCCTATTTTGTCAGCCTGGTCCAGAAGGCTTTGACCAAGAAAACATAGGGGCCAAAGACACCTACTTTTCACACTGGGGTTGCTTGCCGTCCCTGCAGCAGGCACTACTCTCTTCTCATGTCTTCCTCCCTCAGATGAGCAATTCAGGCCACCCATTTTGTGCTGTCTGGAAGCCAATAGCTAACAGCCAATCAAATGATGTTTTCCTAGAGCTGTTTATTATTGTTGTTGTTATTTCTAGTTTACCAAGCGTATTATTTCGTATCAGTAAATATAGATACACCTCATTCTTTCAATGGCCGTATAGTTCTCTATTATATAGACGAAGAATGGGCAGTCAGCCAGATAGATTTGTTTTACTTTCCAGACAACATCTCTGAGGCTGATCAATAATGTAGATGCTTTTTAATGGTGCCAACTTTTTCAGGGCAGGTCAAGGCTTTTAATATGCCATGTGTACTGTTGCTGGAAATTTATGGATGAGCTTCTCTGGTGTTTAATTTAGAGCATCTATAGTCTGCATTTTGTCAATATTCGCAATTATTTCCGTCTCTCTTCCTGTTCCTATCTAGACTGGTTTTTCTCTAGTCCTGCTGTACAGCTGCCATCTTTAGACATCTCTCCACCACCCTCTTGAATTGGATTCATTCTTTCCTGCACCCCATTTCTCTTCATTTTCTGATTTGGCAAACGCAATCTCTAGGATCTTCCTAAGGAAAGATTCATGGGAAGATAATCACATAAATACCTAAATGGCTAAAAATATATTTATTCCGTCCTCCTATTAGTTGGGTGAGGTGTAGGTTTCTAAATTGAAAGCACGGTTTTCACCAAAATGTTTAAAACACACCTAATTTTTGCTGTCCGGGATGGTCAGTTGACCTGTTTATTGTCTATGTTTATATTTTTCCATTATCTTTCTAATTCCATTTTTATTTTTACCAAAGCACTACCGGTGTATAATAAAGTGTGTAATTTTATAAATCTCATATTGAAAACAGAGCATTCCCCTATTCCATTCCTCCCCCACCCACCCAATTCCTATTCTCCACAGTCAACTACTTTCAGTTATTTTAGTTGTTGCTTCTGGTATTTATAGAAACTTCCTTACACTGGGTGGTCTCAGGCTTCTTTTGTGTCCATAAGGAGCAGGGAAAGCAGTTGAGTTAGAACGGCAGTAGTCACTAGAAGCCCATCAGGCATTGTCAAGGGAATGAACTTCAATGACTCCTAATTAAAGAACCAGCTTCTACGTAGATATTAGTTGGTAGGGAAATAGAAGAGGCAAAGCAACACAAATATGCCTACACTGGTTTATTTAAACACACAAGGAACTGAGCTAAAGAAACAACAGACTGGAGCACGCTAGAAATAATCCAATTTGCATGCTTACAGCTCCATCTTCATTAAAAACAACAGTAGCAATAACAAAAGGCTCCCCGTTTCCCCATTAGTCCTTGTATCGATTCCTCTTTAATTTTCACTACTACCTGATGGTCTCTGGCCCTGCCTCCTTTCATGACTAAATTAGGTTCATTAATTCTCCTTGTATCACCATATCATTACTTCATTGGATTTTTTTTTTTTTTTTTTTTTTTTTGGTGTGTGCTAACTGGTTTTCTTCTAAGCTTGTGCAAGCCAAACTGTACCTCTATAATCCAAGTTATGCACAGAACTGAATATGTATCTTTCGTGATGTCCTGTAGACACTGGTTGGTTTTAAATTGTGGTATTTTTTTTCACTGCTTTTGCTTTTTGTGTTTGTGTGCAAATATTTCCCTCCTCATTTGTTTTATGGTCAATTTTACCAATGTACCATTTTATCATCCAACATTTATAACTAATATGTCCTATTTTTCAGGTTTACATATTACCTCTCTCTCTCTTTTTAGATGTTTATTTATTTTTGAGAGAGAGAGTGCACACGCACAAGCGGGGGAGGGGCAGAGAGCGAGGGAGACAGAGAATCCCAAGCAGGCTCTGTGCTGACAGTGCAGAACCTGATGTGAGGCGTGAACTCACAAACAGTGAGATCATGACCTGTGCCAAAATCAAGAGTTGGATGTTCAACCGACTGAGCCACCCAGGTGCCCCAATATTATTTCTTAATGTCCTAATGTGAAAAATGAGAATGTAGAAGCTCGCTCCCTGTATTCAGAATATAGTTACCAGCCCCTTTGGTTACACCAATATTTGCTGTTTATGTCTGAATAACACATCAATTTCAGCTATCTTTGGTCAGCTATGACAGTTCCCAGTTGTACATCTTTTTATTCTTCCCTTACACCTCCCAAAAGGTCATAGGGCTCATGCAGAGCAGCAGAACCATAACGAGTGACATGGAGTAGGCCTTTGGTATAGAGATCAGGTCTCACAATTACAGGAGCTGGTGAAGGTGCCTATGGAAGGCTGCTGCCTGTGTGTCTCCCAGTATTGCCCAACTGCTGCAGGCCAGAAGGGCTAACAGTTGGGAAGAAACACCGAAGAAGAAGCAGAAGACACCAAGGACAAACTTGAACCCATGAGGAAAAACTGTCACCTGACTCTGATCTCCTCTGGCCACAATGACCCATCCGCTGCAGAAAAACTGGTACCTTTTGTCATACTGCAGATGTCTCTGGTCCAGGACTTAGAGAGTTTGAAGAAAGAGATCTGGCAGAAGCTGGAAGCTATGTGGCTCAGCAACCAAGATTAGCCAGCAGGTCACTGACAACACTTGTGAGCTGCACTTGGTACCTGATACTGATCAAGGCTAACCTAGGACAATAGAGGAAAGGGAATTCTGGGAAGCATAGTCCCGACTTAAATTTATTGACAAGAAAAACCCCTACAGACATTCAGAGAGACCAAAAAAAAAAAAAAAAAAAAAAATTGGATCCATGGAAGAAAACATAATATTAAAAAATCAAACAGTTGATTTAAAAAATAACTTCAGAAAAATAAGAATATTATAGTAGATTTTTGTAATTCAGTATATCATAAATTTTAGATGTGACACTTTTCAAAAGATTGGGACAGTAAACAAAGAGAAGAAAAACTGGAGAGGGGGAAAAAAAAGAATATTCACAGGATCAAGCTAAGATATTCAAACAACTAGATTTCGAGAGAGAAAGAATGGGAGCTCCAGTGGCGCAATCGGTTAGTGCACGGTACTTATACGAGAGAGACAGAATAGAGAGAATCAGGAGGAGGAAACCCTTTAGTCTACAGGTAGGAGAAACCATTGACTCCACTGACATCCAGGACCTTACTTTCTTTTTTTTTTTTTCATTTTTTTTCTAAATTAAAAAAAAATTTTTTTAAGTTTATTTGTTTTTCAGAGACAGAGAGACAGAGCATGAGCGGGGAGGGGCAGAGAGAGAGGGAGACACAGAATCCGAAACAGGCTCCAGGCTCTGAGCTGTCAGTACAGAACCCGACGCAGGGCTTGAACTCCCAAACCACAAGATCGTGACCTGAGCCGAAGTCGGACACTCCACTGACTGGGCCACCCAGGCACCCCCAAGACCTTACTTTCTCTGCAGAGAAGTCTGAGAAATCATGGAAATAAAACAAATATGTTCCCAATTAGTCTGACACCATAAAAGTCTGGAGAGCTCTACCTTTTGTCAGCTTCTCTTTTGGAGGCTCATTTAACGTGGATACTCACCCATGCAAAGGCAGACACAGGGATAACGAGGCAGCTTAAATACAAGTGTTTCCAGCTACAGAATACTGGCTAACAACAATTAAACGCAGAAATTGGGGAAACCATAGACAAGTCTCCAGCTGAGAGCTCTGCAGGGTCCTTCGTGTCAGCCAGTGAGGACACCGTGTGCTCAACCTTCGCTCTTGACTAAGTTCCCCCTTATCCACGGTTTAGCTTTCCATAGTTTCGGTTACTTGCCATCAACCACAGTCCAGGGGCAGATGATCCTCCTTCTGAAGAGTCTTCGGAAGGCCGTTAATAGACTAACAATAGGTCACCGTGTCATTCACCTGACATCATCTCATCACGCAGGCATGTCATCATCACGCAGCAAGGGGAAGGGTGAGTGTAATACAATAAGATATTCTGAGAGACAGGGAGACCAATTCACATAACCTTTATTACAGTATATTGTTATAATTGTTCTATTTTATTAGTAGATATTGTTGTTAATCTCTTACGGTGCCTAACTTGTAAATTAAACTGTATCATAGGTATGTATGTATGTATAGGAAAAAAGTATAGTGTAAACAGGGTTCATTACTATCAGTAGATTGGGGCATCCACGGAGGCCCTGGAATGCATTTCCTGCAGTTAAGGGGGGACTGCTGTATTACAGACATAAGAACCAACTGCTCTACAGCGTGTCTTAGGATGTCTGTTACCACTGAATTCCTTGTACTTCACAGCAAACAGCTAGTTTTAATTCCAGCGTTCTTCTAGTGTATTCTCATCAGATAGTATTTTTTCAGGCTGACTCCTCAGTTTGTCCCCTCCTGAAGGCTGCTTGGAGCCCCATCACCCAGTGAACCGGCCCTTTTCACTGGGCGTCAGAGAACAGGAATGGTGCGTCTACCTCAGGAATTGACCCCTTGACTCATTACTAGAATTTTACGTGGACTCTTTATACTGAGAGTTATAGGTCAGAATTTAGGATTTGTAACTCATAAGTTCCCTGCCTGAATTCTCACAGAATGCCATCTTATGGAATGGCTACTAAATGTTGGCCCCTTTCTCAATGGGGAAGATAACCTGGGTTTGAGGGGAATTGAGGCAAATAAGGACATTTAGTTAGTTTACCCAGTTTATCCACTTTGAAGATTCTGAAATCATCTTTCCCAATTTTGCTGTAAAATTTTTCCACATTTTATGGAATGACAGAAGTAGTGGTTGGTTCAATGACCTAATTTGGCCAAATAAAAATTCAGTGGCCAAAAGAGAAAAATAAATTAGCTACCATATATCATTTTTTCAAATATCGAATCAAAGTCCTGATGACGGTGTGTCCCCCTCACTATGTCGGGAAGAACCATCTCTTCCCATATATTACATTTCAAAGCTGACTGTATTTTCCCCCCAAAACTACACAACTTCGTCTTAAATATAAATTAAAGTCTGAAACGTAATTGATTAAAAGGGTATATATAAAACAACCGAGATTTGGACAAGACTTCATTCTTCAGCTGAAAAAATTCTGTAAAAGTTTCTATACTGATTAACAAGTTATACTACTCTGTCTCCCTAGTTACATGTCTGAGAGGCAGCGAGAGCCACACACAAGTCCAGCCTTCAGGGTCTGGCTCCGCCTCTTCATCAGCCTTATTTCCTGTCAATCTTTACCATCTTTGTGAAGCCACAATGGCATGGGACTCCTTTCATGTTCTTGAACGTACCGAGATGAGGCCTCCCTTAGGGCCTTCACAGTGCCATTCGGTTCTCTTGAAGTACATTTTCTTCCCGCAAATTGTATACTAACTTTCTAGCAGTTTTCCTGTTCCGTAATAGACGTATCATAATTGCTCCATAAATGAACAAATGAATTTGTGGTATACGTCAACATACAAGCTAGACGACAGATCAGAGGAAGAGTAACGATGGGGTTTCAGTGGGGTAAAACAGGAAGAGTTCAACTATAGGATTATTTCTCACGTAAATAAGGATACAAGGTATTATTTACTCTTGACTGGAATAGCTGTTGCTATATATAGATAATTTGAAGATACCCAGCAGATGGACTGTTTCCTCCCCATTTACATATTCTGCCCAGAACCCTTTTAGCTTGTTGGAATTTCTTTTAAGAATTCCAGTTTTCCAGCAATGATTTTCCAAGCCCACAGTTTTTGCTGACATACATTATAAATACGTTTAATGCCAAGCTCTCATACTGAGCTAGATGACAATTTTGCATGTCTAACTCTGAGTCAGATGGAGGCATTTCACACGCCTGTGTGGCAGCAGTGGGCGTCCAAGCTGTTGAGCTCACTGGTCCTTTAGCATTTATCTTCTTGTGGAAATTTTAAAAAGCATAAAAATGCTGAAAAAGCTAACCTTTAGGTCTGGCATGGTGATTTCTAACCCCAGATCTGACAATCATTTGTGGGAAAGATTACGGTATGAATTGCTAGGGGCTTTAAAAAGATTGGAAACTTGATGAGTCCCTAAACCTTTCTTCTGGTTTCACGTTGAGAACGAGCAGAGGGCACTTTTCTAGGAGAAATTTCACAGCACCCCCAAAGTGCCAGCACTTTAATTAGAACAATATTTCAAGTGTCAGTGGATATGGCTACTAAATAAAGCAGACGGATAAGCTGGTGGAGGTGAGAAAGTCCTTGAAGGCATTTTAAGCTCTATGGAGAATAAAGAAATGTGTAATACACATCATAGAAGAGGAGGACAATTAAATATCGTTTATATTCCTTGGTCTCAGTATAATCCAATGTCATTTTATTTTCCTCACTAATGGACTTCTGTTTTGTTTTCAGTGATTGTGTTGACAGTGCGTTACATTGTTTTTACAGGCGGTGAATTGTTTAGCTTATTTCTTTTTTTACATTACCACTTTCTCCATTGTGTCTTATGTGGATTCTAGATCTAGATCCGTAGACACAGAAGAGACATGCTGTTGGCTGTATGTAGAACGTTCTTTCCTCTTTCCTTAGCCTACTGCTTCTTCACTAAGACTAAATATTGCATGTTCTTTGGAACTCAGCTTGAGACTCTCTCCTCCACAGAGTCTTGTTATGATACTGGAATTGCCCTCCCTCCGAACGCCATAACCACCAGGTTTCTTCGTGTCCTCCCACTTGATGAACTATGCTTCTCGGTTTATTTCTGAGTTTCTACCAGGAAGCTGTAAGCCCCTACATTGTCATAGCTAAAAGATTGGACTCCAGAGCCAAAATATATCTATATTGTTTTCTTTGTAGATAAGTAGCTCTGTGACCTTGGAAAAGTTACTTAACCTCTCTGTGCTTTAATTTTTCATCTGTAAAATGGAAATGATAACTGACCGTTTCACAGGACTGCCATGCTAACAGAATGAAGCAATGCACATGAAGAACTTAACACAGTGCTTGGCTAAACAGATGGCCCAAAATGTTTTTAGTGTTTTACTATTATCATTATTTTCCTTGATGACAGGAACAGTGTTTTATACCTAGCGCCTGGTTCATAGCAAAGGCCTGAAAATGTTGAATAAATAAGTAACATTTCTTTTTTCTCTTCCTATTCAATAAACAAGAAAAAATCATTTGAAATTAAAAAAAAAAACAAAACCAAAAGACTAAAAACAAGCAAAAGACCCTTCCCCTATACTCCTAGGAAATTTGGGAATAAAATAGATAATATATACATAGAAGACATTCACATTAAGTAGATGTCCCTTAATATCAGTGCAATAAAGACCATTCTCATCAAAATTTATAAAAAGGATCCCTGGCAGGGAGGTCTGTTTTTAGGTCATTATAGTGAATACCTGTATTTGGTTTGAATTACATGCTTTCTGAAATATTTTATATACTTACATTCAGATACACAGCATTTCAAAGTACTCAATATTTTAGATATTCCATTTTCTGCTTCTGTTGCATGAATAAATTCTCTCTCCTCACAATGAGAACCTGCCTGTCCATGACAGGCAAGATATCCAGAAATTATGAGTCATTACCTGAGAGGGTGTTTGTAAATCAGCGATCGTTCTCCTAGTCTGGATACTACTGTGGAAGAGTCATACCTATTTGGGAGGAAAATTGTTTACCAGCAAAAAAGAAACAAAAGGAAAATAAGATTTCCTGTAGTTTTCCTTGTTGCCAGTATGTTAAATTTCCTGTTGCTTATTTCATTAAGTCTCAAGTTTACCACCTGGTTTTCAAAACCATAATGTTAATGAAAATTATTTAACCTTACATTCATGTACTGCTTTGCAGTTTACAGTGTTTAACAGCAATCCATTTTCTCTTGGCATTTCAGTCTGGATGGAGACAAACAATCATAGACCCATGAGCCTTCTGTGATATCATTGGTCCTGCCAGAATTGCTTTGGAGGTATTACGAGGTGGCATAATCGAACTACAAAAATATTGGTAAGTTGTGGAGGAGGGTAGGTTGGTCACTGTAGCAAAGAGTGTTCTATTTTGGAAGACCCACAGAGGAAAATTCTTACTACTATAATCTAGGAAATAACTGCTTCTCTAAAGCCAGTTTTTCATATAGACCTTGTGTGCTATGACATTGATCAGAGCCCTTCTACGTGTTAGCTGGTAAAATGACAAAATCCAGTTTTATTGAAAACTAGTAGCAAAGACAGGGCTTACAGCAGCCTCATTCTTGGTTATCTTACACATCTCCATACTTTCTTTTTCTCATCTATTTCAAATTTTTGGTATCTTGCCACATTTTATGTGTGACTATAAACTACTTTAAATCCTTTTTAAATAAGGTAGGATGTACATTATTAAAGTGTTTTCACATATAATATTCTGTTGGATTCTCATATCAGCCCTGTGAAATAGGCATATTACAAACCCAATTTTAACTATCCATCCGTATTTCTCACTATTTTTCTTCCAAACAGACATTTTCAGCAAAGTTTGAGCCTGAGAGAACAGCCCTGGATCCTGCTTTGTATAATAGATCCCAAATGTAGGCTTATGCAAGCAGGCAGCCCAGAATCTGTGCCAGGAGTATGTCTCTCCAGCACTGATTAATTCCTGTGTCTAAAAGCCATGTGTTCATTGTGGATGATAAGCTTGTTGCACAAACACAAGCTAACCACACTGAAGAAGTTTGGCATTAGTTCTGCACAAACCCCAGTGAGGATATTTGCCAAAAGGAAGGAGAAAATTCCTGCCAGTTTAGACATGAATGAAATGTTTTGAGGCATCTGTAGACTTTTACATACTAAAGAGAGAAAACATACATTTATAACACTGATTGGAATTTATTCAACCAAACTTGTGCTGAGGAATCCCAGATTCTAGGCTTGGGAAGTGGTCTAGCCCTGTCCTTACAAGCAGATGCACACACATACAAGTACATACAAAATCACTAAAAGGTCAAAACATGCTGGTGTGCTAAATCTGGTCTAAATAATCACATACAAAGACAATGACATTATTTTGCAGGGTACCAAAATGTGGTTTTTGTGGATGTAATAAAAGCCTGAAAGTTTCCAGATCAACTTTTTTTTTCCAAGGAAGGAAGGAAGGGAAGGAGGGAGGGAGGGTGGGAAGGAAGGGTGGAAGGAAGGAAGGAAGGGAGGAAGGGAAGGAAGGAAGGAAGGGCAGAAGGGAGGAAGGGAGGGAAGGAGGGAGGGAAAAGAAAAATCTGTGGAGGAACCCAAACTACATTGTGAACAATGAATGCCATCATATATTGGATCACCTGGAGAATCACTCTGTGTTCTGGCTTTACTTTTTGTTTTAACTTAGGACAAATTCTACCCTTTTATCTCTCAAAAAGATTTATTTTCATATTTCTGGAAATGAAAGATGAAGTGAAGCCATGTGTGTGTGTGGCCCCTTTAGAAACGTAGAGTTTCAAGCTTTAGAAATACCCCTTGAGATTACTGGGTCTTCTCACCTGGGGCAGAAAGTCTCCCTGCTGTGTGTCTAACATGTGGGCGTTGAGCTGCTGCTAGAAAACCCCAGCCATGAGAGACTCAGCACAGCCCTAGGACCACCACTGCCGTGAGGGAGGAGGTTTGTCCACCCTATACTCCTGTTGACAGCCTTTTTTTTTTTTTTTAACATACATGTATGGAATTTTTTTAGCCCCATCACTTTTGATTGTTCTTGTTCTTTGGAGCATCAAAGGACAAACCTATCCCTTCTGCTGTGTGACCGTCCTCCGAATAAATGGAAGAGCTTTAAAGACTGCCCTGTTACGATCCTAAGATAAACCGATGTGTTTTTCTTCGTCTCTTCCACCCGTAGTATGATTTCCAGAACTTTAGTCAGTCTGGTCACTCTCCTCTGAGAAGAACCAACTTGTTCATGTTTTCCCTAAGACGTCATTCTCAGGTGGGGTTGGATTGGTTCAGGCTTCGGTGGTACCATGACCTCCTTACGTTATACAGTATTTCCACGGGTGTGGCCTAGGACTGCATTTCCTTTTAGTAGCTTTGCCAACCTGAGCAGCTTTTGTGAGAATTAGAGTCACATAAACTCTAAAATGTCTACATTTTTCCATATAAACATGTTTAGCCAATTATAGTAATGGGAGGAATCACATGCTAAATCTAATAAAAGTTTTCAGAACTGCATGTCAGCCAACAGCCGCCCCCCCCCCCCAAAAAAAAAGGGCTGGGTTTGAGCAAGAATTAAATGATCTGGCCTTTGTAGATGTGTCTTGTTTTGAGTCATCTTTGTGTGTCCTAAATATTTCTAGGTACCTGAGGAATCTCTAATTGGTATCTTATTCAGACATGGTAGCAATAGCTACCCCTAATGATAATATGCATGTAACCAGGATATTGAGCAGGGATAACAATATGAAGACGTTTTCTTTCTATTTTTCCTCATTATTGTTTTATAAACTCACTCACTCTAACAGACTTCCTTCCTGTCCTTGTCAATTCCATTGTCAACTTTCTTGGCTTTCCTGTCAGTTTCAATTAATAAACACTCTGTTTAAAACACCTTTCCACTCCCACCTAAATGCCATCTCTTTCCCTCCCACTACTGCCAAGGAGGCCTAAGCCTGAGGGACCTGGAATGGGCAGGATGCTTTTTCTCTCCTCAGTTCCTCCGAGGGAAGGGATAGGAAAGGCAGGGTTGATTTGGGACACTGGTTATTCTCCTGTATCAGTACCTAACTTCTCTGGTGTTGAGGGCTGTTATAGGGCATGATGGAGGAGGGGTGATGCCATGTACATGATTTTCCATGGTTGTCATTTGCCTAATACTGACTGCCACATGATGGTCCTTGGAGGCAAGTGGCTACATATTGTATCCGGCGTGGAGCACTGCACAATTCCCTCACGTCATTTGGGAGATCTCTTTGCGGCTGGATCCATTTCACCATCCTCATAGATCCCACAACTGGCCAAGATTTCACACCATCTTAACTCTTAGCATGCCTTCAACCTGGCAGGCAGTTTTCTTAGTTGTGTTTTCTGTATGGCAACTCACATACCACTTGAACTACGCAAACATCACATATCCCTCGTGTGCCAAAGAGTAAGCAAGCAGGCCATTCACTGCTGCTCCTTCTCTCTACACAGCAACCTTCTTCCAATTGGAGAGAGTCGAAGTCCTGTTTCTAAGGCACTTCAGCAAGTATGTTGCCTGATACAGGTCTACCTGGAGAATGAGAAGCTAGTAGCATCTGCTCATAGCCGTCTCCAATCTTGAGCGAAGTTTTTGAAATCTCTTTTCCTTCGATTTGGGAAGGAGACAGCACCCCCCTGCCCCCCCCCACCATTTACCACGGGGAAGAGAGAAAACTGTGTCTTAGCAGAAGTACTGCATTTGTCATAAGGGCCATGAACTTACGGCTCTCTTGTTTGCTTCTCTCCCATTGTCTACCTGTATAAGGAAGGAAGTTGATTGGAGTAATGGAGGTTATTCTGATTTTCTCTGTGTGTGTTGTGGGGGCGGCGGGGGGGGGGGTGTCTCTCCTAATCATGTAAGTTTCTCTTCAGGTTGTAAGGTACATAACTTTTGATCATCATCTGTTAGCTCCTGTTAATTCCAAGGAAATAGAAACTAACCAAATCTGCCTGGTCCCTGTCACAATTTGGATTTATCATAAGAATCTCTCATTACATTTCTTTTTTTTTTTTTTTTTAATTTTTTTTTTCAACGTTTATTTATTTTGGGACAGAGAGAGACAGAGCATGAACGGGGGAGGGGCAGAGAGAGAGGGAGACACAGAATCGGAAACAGGCTCCAGGCTCCGAGCCATCAGCCCAGAGCCTGACGCAGGGCTCGAACTCACAGACCTCGAGATCGTGACCTGGCCGAAGTCGGACGCTTAACCGACTGCGCCACCAGGCGCCCCTCTCATTACATTTCTTAAAGAAATACACATTTACAGTGATTCTGATTATATGGTTTTAAGTGGGTCCCAGGAGTATATGAGGATTCTTGCTTGCATCTCAACCTCATTGGTTCTGAGAAGTCTAAGGAACTGTGCTGTGGTAAGCCATTTCTGCTCTATATCTCGTGCTTCCTGGTAGATACAGGGCAGCTTTATTCCCTTCAGTCTCCTTTGGTGTATCCAGAGAATCCAGGCAAAGACTTTTTGTTTTAAAGTCCCATCTTTCAAAGAGTCCTACTAGTGTTCTGACAAGTTGCACGTGGTGTTCTTTCACAACCCTTTATTTCTTCCTTATCTCATGTTGGTCTCCATTTTCATATCCAACCTTGAATATTTTTGTTGTTTCTCTCTTGCGCTGTCTTTCCCTTTTTCTTCCTCTTCTCCTTGTCTCTCCTCCTTATTTCCATCGTCTGCATCTGGGTAGTGATAGTGATTTAGCAAGAGACCTGTCTGCACGTGAAGGAGCCTGGGGATCAGTTGTTCCTCCTCCTAGCACTTGTCTATCAGGCAAGCGTAGTGATAAAGCACAGAAGCATCTAGGACAGTGTGTGGTTGAGCACATCAGTTGTCTGTGCTTGTGGACTTGGGACACATGCTCAAAATTATAGACCTGTTTAGTCTGTCTAGCCCAACACTCTTCATGTTGATTATATCTTGGTTAATTTTTAAGAGCATATATGAGCATAAAGTACCTTCTTTAATAAAAAATGTTAAGATTCAATTGTATTTTTGAATAATCAGAGCCTAACATCCTATACAGCTAATTCCTCATTCCATTATTGTTTATTTTCATTCAGTATTTGATAGGCTCAGTCCCACCTTTTCACTGCCTCGTTTCCCACAGACAGGAATAAGAGAGGAAGGCCTATCTGTGAACATATTCCTGGGCTGTGCTATGTGAATAACAACTTGACAATGTGCAGAATTCTGGTTCACCCTGCAAGTTCTGGGCTCTTCCTCATTTTCTTCTGACAGCTAGTACTGCGGAGGGAAGGCCTCATCTTCACACTCTCTGGTACCGCTGCTCTGGCAAGAGGGCCCTTCTCTGTTTAAACCCTAACAAATCTGATGAACGGTAACTAGAGAAGATGCAAAAATATTGACTACTGGGAATAAGAAAGAAGACATAGCCACAGATAGAGAAGAAGTTATAGGGTTACTTGCACATCAAAATACCACATGCAACTCTGTTCCAACCCATATGAAAAATCTAAAGGAAATGCTTTCCTAAGCAATTCTCATTTAGCAAAACTGACCCAGGTGGAAATTGGTAGCTTAAATAGCTCAATTTCATATAAGAGATTGGAAAGGAGATTATGATTAGAATATATATGCCAAGATGGACTCCCTGCCAGAACTATCTCCTCCTCGTAGAAAGTGAAATTGTTTACACAGAATCATCCTGCAATGAAACTCAGTGCTTATGTACAGTGAGGCTCTTGGGAATGGCACATTTAGGGCTTCAGAAACCTGATAGCCCTCTGTGTGCATTAGCCACAGAGATATTTGAATAAAGAACAGTTTCACCAACCAAAGTTAAGAGACTTTTCATCCGTTAGGATAAGTAAAAAAGCAAGAAATAAGAAAATTGTTTCCCTTTATGGAATTTTCAAGGGAAAACGAGAAAACTAGGAGTGTTTACAGTTTGGAATTAGTGAGAAATTGTTACTTGGTATTGTTTTCTCTAAGAGGTCTTTATATGTTTTTCTTTCTTTAAGCTAAGTAATGTGAAGTCCAATTATTTTAATAAATATTGAAGAATATTAATTATTAATCTTGATCAATTTGATATATTTAATTATAATCAATATAATGTAATTATAATTAACTATTGATATTAATTAAGGTGAATTTGCAAATTCCCAAAAGTAGTGATTTCCTTTGGACCTAATACAGCACTTTGCTGGGGCCCCTGGGTGGCTCAGTTGATTAAACGTACAACTCTTGATTTCGGCTCAGGTCACGATCTCACAGTTTATGAGTTGGAGCCCTGCGTCAGGCTCCATTGGCAGTGCAGAGCCTGCATGGCATTCTATGTCTCCCTCTCTCTCTGCCTCTCCTGGTTTCTCTCTCAAAAATAAACATGTAAACATTATAAAAAAATACAGCACTTTGCTTTAAAGGATTGCACAGAAGGGCATCAATACAGAGTGCACGGATTTGTTGAGCTAGAATTTCCATGTTAAGCTAAGTGAAAGTGGTACAGAAGGCCAGGACATCCCTTGTCTTTTATTAGGGCAATAGTCTTATCTCAGTTGCTACCTTTGCGGACCAGCTTGTAAACCAATCACGAAATGCTTGACATTATCACAGCTTGGCCACTTTATCACCTCTGCATAGAAGCATCTTAGTCTAACGCCACTTAGGACAAAGTACCAGTCCAGACCAGAGCCGGGGTCTGCTTTGGCCAGTGTGATTTTATGCACCCACCCACCCAATCTATGAGGGCTGTTTGCAACTTTACCCACTGTCTGCAGTATTTCATCATTTAATTAATTAATTAATTAATTTGTTTATTTAGTGTATAACTATAATTATTACATTATCAATACATAAAATGTACACACCCACACACACATTTTTTTAAGTTTATTTATTTTGAGAGCAAGAGAGAGAGAGAGCACAAAGAGGAAAGGGCAGAGAGAGAGCTCTTTCATTCTATCAGGAGGTAGCTGGCATTGTTGATTCCTGTGTTGAACCAGGATGCCCATTGCCAACCTATGATTCCATTTTCTTACATTTGCTAAATCGTAACTGATTTAGCACTCACCCATCTGCTTTCAGCTTCCAAAAGTTTATTGCCTTTGCCTCTTTCCCAGCTGTTTTTGGTCTTTTAGATTCCCGATGGCTTTTTAAAATCCCTTCACTCTCTCAAAAAAAAAAAAAAAAAAATCCCTTCACTCTCAAAAAAAAAAAAAAAAACTAAAATAAAATAAAATAAAGTAAAATAAAAAGATGGGATGAGATAAAATAAAATATAAAATAAAATCCCTTCACTCTCATTTTAGTGGAATTTGGGAGGTAGGCCAGAGTATGTATGTGCATATAACCCATCATTTGTAACCAAGATTCCCAAGAATATATATTGATAAAGAAAAGCATTGAGGATATGTTGCTATGAAAAATAATGTATCTTTTTATTTTCAAAAGTTGTGTATAATACTGCTAGTTTTATGCATAGAGAGAATATGGAAAGGACTGGATTAAAAATTGCTAGAATAGGATTTCAAGTGAATTTTTATTTTATTCCTTTTGCTTATCTCAATTGCCAATTTTTATAGGGACAAATATTAATTTTTAAAAATGAAAAAAGGTGTATAAAAACTACATCATAACAAAGATCAAATAACTCATATATTTTGATTGGTTTCTTAGTGGATGACCAGAATGCCAGAATTAAAAGTTACTAAGAATATGAGACGGAGTTCATATCATTTCAAGTGATATACCCCATTTTAATTATAAGTTTGCTGTTCCTGAATGACAAGTCCCTTCCTCATTAGGAAATGTGTGGTATGACTGCAGTAGAGAACAAAACTCCCTAACTCCGTTCTAAGAATGATTGCCATTCGCCATCATGTAAAAAATGCAAAGTCTAGCCCAACCAGGAAAGGTAACTTACCGTCTGTTCCTTAATGGACAGTGAGCTTTTTGTCTTAGGCAAACTATAGCTTCCAAACCGTGGCTGCCAGGTAGGTGAGACAAAAGCAGTGTCGGCTTAAGTCCATCAGGCATAGCTGAATCTGATTTTGAATAGATCTCCATCCATAACGAATTCAGCAACACACTTGGAAGGAGAAGGGAAATCATGAGACCTTTATTTAAAAATTTCAAAGGGCTCGATGGCCCCCAGTTCTGCTCTCTGATTGTCTGCCAACAAGAGCCCAATGCCAGGGGACACGGAAATCATGTTCATTTGCCCTCTCTCCTGATCAGAGACTGGCAGATAGGACATGCGGTTTCAAAGATTTGCTACTGTATTTCATTATTTCAAATCTGCATCAAAGTCTAATAATGATATGATACTTGGAGAATTGTAAATTTCCAAGAGGAAACGGGGCTAGGGAATCAAGCTTTCAGATAGCTGGGAGCACAGATTGTATAGACCCACGTCTACATGGGTACAAGAACTACCTTGCTTCCTACTTCATTGCCCTTCCAAGTTAAGGCCAGATGTCCCTCTGGATCTCCACTTTCAGATGATCTGACCTTGAGTCAGGGAGTAAAACCCTGACTCACAGACTTTTCAGCTTAGCATCAATTTCCATTTTTCCTATTGATGGCCTGTACTTTCTGCTGAAGCCTTTTAACTAGCACCTGACTGCTTCCTGCCCCAGATTTTCTGCAAGTTTGCTAATCTTTTAGTTTCCATTCTCCTACTGTGGTGCCCATTCTAGGCCACAATTATCCTATACTATGGAAGTCTTACTGACTTAAATTAATTTCATCTATCTGTTCCTCTTAGCTGCCTTCTCTGAACATAATCCTAGAGTTGTGCTGTTTACTGAACCACGGCTAAAAGTGACACTCTCTGCCAGTGACTAACTAAGCAAGTCCCAGTTATCTTTGGACATTCCATGTAAAATCCTTATATATAAACTCAAGAGGGAGAAAACAAGCAAGCATCTCTTTCCTTAGAGCAAATAATCTGGAGCAATTCTTGTACTTGGATTTCCTTTGATTATAGGTCTTTGAATCACCCAGGTCCTAGATGATAGTGTTTATCAACTGTGTCTAATCTATCTCACATGGGTGGGGTGCAGGCCACAAACTGAACGTACTCGAGGAGCATTCCATGCAGATCCCCAAAACCTCAGCTCAATTAAATTTCCAGATGAGCTAGTCTCTACAGCTTATCCTTCTGTGGGGCTATATGGGATCAGGGATACAATGGTTCTATTCACCTGGAACAAACACTCGTCTTCCCCAACATCCTGTCAGCTAACCATATACCTGCCCCCATTCTCCCACCCTACCCAATTACCTTCATTCTTAAAAGTGCCCTAATTCGGATTATAATATATACAATGAGCTTTTTATAGAACCTTATTGTCATTTTTCCATGTAAATATCCAAAGACTTTGTCTTTGATCATTGAATTTTAACTCTGATGTATGACTAGTTTTGCTATGCTTTAAGAATAAGAAAGATTCATTATTTGAATAAATCAGAAATTGGGATTAACCTTTATAATCTGATCTGGAGGATTTTGATTAATCAGCCATTCTGATCAATAGATCATTGTTGATGTATTACTCAACGTTAAAAGCTTCTTTCAACATATATTTGAAATATTTCTAATGTTCAAAGCAGTTTTCTGAGAACTCAAGTGTTCTATAAATGTAAAAGTGGACATGGGCACATTAATAAGGGGCTATTAGAAGATTACCAAGTATTTATCAGGATAAAATAAATACTCATTGTACTTATGATTAATATCTTTCTAGGTGTCAAGAACCTTACAGACATTATCCTAATTCTCACTACAAACTTGCTAAATAAGTAGTGAATATACAGAGGTTGAGTAACCTGAACAATGAGTACACCTGAAACATGGTGAGAGCAGATATAAATCCAAGTCTCTTTGACTTCAAAGCCAGAGCTTTTTGGTGATTATTGAAAATACTGATTTATAAAATGGATCAAATACAGAGATGCAGTGGTAAAGAAAATTAACTTGTTTAGAAGACCTTTTCATAAAAAGCCACGTTCTCCTTTCCCTACCCATCTCTATCCCAGTTCCATTCTAATTCCTAAGAGTCTTTTCATAGTTTCCTAAGAGTCTTTCCATAGTTTGCTCTGTACTAATTTAATCCTGGATGGATAGATAGATTTCTGGTTTTTATTTTTATTTTATTTTTTTTTCAACGTTTATTTATTTTTGGGACAGAGAGAGACAGAGCATTAACGGGGGAGGGGCCGAGAGAGAGGGAGACACAGAATCGGAAACAGGCTCCAGGCTCTGAGCCATCAGCCCAGAGCCTGACGCGGGGCTCGAACTCCCGGACCGCGAGATCGTGACCTGGCTGAAGTCGGACGCTTAACCGACTGCGCCTCCCAGGCGCCCCAACTTCCGGTTTTTAAATGCCCATTTTACCAAAATGGAAAGATCCCACAGGCAATTTTATGTACCTTGCTTTTCTCACTCAACAAATCTTATGAAAGTCACTCCATATCATGTCATGTAAATATAAGTCACTTCTAATTTCCATAAAATATTGTATATTTTTTTAATGTTTATTTATTTATTTTGAGAGAGAGAGACCAAGCAGTGGAGGGGCAGAGAGGGAGGGAGAGACAGAAAATTCAGTGCTGTCAGCACAGAGCCCGAGGCAGGGTGCTAATCTCACAAACCGTGAGATCATGACCTGAGCCAAAATGAAAAGCGGTACCATTAACTGACTGAGCCACCCAGGTGCCCCTTACATAAAATATTTTATACATACATGTGCTGACATATATCCAATAATTCCCCTGTTGATGGGCATTTAGTTTATAAGCAGTTCTTGACTACTTTGCACAATGCTGCTGTAGTAATCTTTAAATACAGATATTTGGAAATTATTACTTTTATTTTTTTAATGTTTTTATTTATTTTTGAGACAGAGAGAGACAGAGCATGAGCAAGGGAGGGGCAGAGAGAGAGGGAGTCACAGAATCTGAAGCAGGCTCCAAGCCTGAGCTGTCAGTGCAAAGCCTGATGCAGGGCTCAAACCCATGGACTGTGAGATCATGACCTGAGCTGAAGTCGGACACTTAACCGACTGAGCCACCCAGGTGCCCCTACTTTTATTTTTATGAAGTAGATTCACAAGAATGGAATTGTTGGATCAAAATACCTGCGTGTTACTAATGTTGTTAGATATTTCCAGGTAGTCTTCCATAGAGACAGTAGCACTTGTGATTTCTCTCATCAGTGGATGCCATTACATATACACATGCTTCCTTGGAAATATGTCTGATAGATCTCTACGTATATGTTTTGCCAGTATGATGTGCAAAATCATTATGTTACTGTTCCTTCCATTTCTTTTTATATTTGATGAGCTTTTTCTTTTATATTGTTTTATAACTTAAAACAATATAATCACTCCTATAAGAGGACACTTTGATCAGTTGGGTAGATGTGTACAGCCATGCAATTACCACAAAAACAAAGTTCTATCTGGGACCAACTATATAATACGTGGGTCCCAGTGTAAAATGGAAATACAGGCATCTTTTTCCAATATCAAAAATTTCAAAATGTTGGCAGCTGAGCGTGAAACCAAGAGTAGGGCATGAGACTGCACAGGTCACGCCCATGACACTGGCCCTATTCCATCACCTTGGAAAAAAAAAATCCCTTACTCCTTTTCAGCTAATTTCTGGCATCAGGCAACCACAGCTCTACTTTTTGCCCTTATAGACTTGCCTTTTCTAGAATTTCATAAAAACAGAATCTATAGGATATAGTCTTTTGTGTCTAGATTTTGGTTTCATTAATTTCCCCTATCACTTGTCTACTTTTTATTGCACTGATTTCCTTTATGATGTTTATTATTTCTTCTACTTTCTTCTACTAAATTACTCTAGATTTAAAGCTTTTTATAGCTTCCTAATGTAAATGCTGAGATCTTTTTGTTGTTGTTGTTGTTGTTTTGCTTTGTCTTCTAAGTATTGATAGCTTTAAATGTCCCTGTATTTAAGTTTGATGTGGATTTAGCTGGATTTCACAAAGTTTGATATGTTGTGTTTTCATTTCCATTTAGTTCAAGATATTTTATAATTTCCCTTGTGAATTCTTCTTCTTTTATTTCTGGTCTATTTAGAAAATGTGCTTGCTAATTAAAAACTTTCTACATATTGGGTGATTTGCCAGATTTCTTTTGTTACTGATTTCTGATTTAATTCTGTTAATTTCTAGAACATATTCCAAATGCATTTAATCCCTTTTAACTTATTGGGACATCTTCTCTGGCATAGCATTTGTTCTATACTGGTTAATGTTCTATGGGTACTTGGAAAGTACTGTTGCTGGGTGTTTGATACATATGAATTAGAACCAGTTGATTGATTGCATTGTTCAAGTCATCTGTATCCTTATTGGTTTTTGGTCTACTTGATGTATCTGTTATGCGGGGAGGAATATTAAAATCCTTGCTGAATGTTGTCACTTTATTAGTTTTCTTTTTTCAATTCTGTTAGTTTTTGTTTCATATATTTTTGAGCTTTTGGTTGGAAGTGTATGCATGTTTAATTGTTATATCATCTGTTGTATTGACTCATATCCTTATTGAATGTTCTTTTTTGTCATTAGTAATATGCTTTTTCTTCATGTCTGTTTTTCTATGTTAATATAACAAATATAGGCCTTTTATACTTAGTGATTTTATGGTATTTTGTCTATCCTTTTACTTTCAAACTATACTATTTTTTATTTTAAATAACATCTCTGATAGATGGCATATAATTAGTTCTTGCTTTTTTAATTCAGTTGAACAATCTTTTTGATTAGAATATTTAGACCCTTCACATTTAATATTATTGTTAGTAGTATTATAGCTATATTTCTATGTAGGTCTGCCATTTTGCTATTTGTCTGTCTACATAGAAAATCCTAAATATGTTTAGAAAGGTCACAAGATACAAGATCAATATTAAAACAAGATGCTTGAATCCATAATAGTCTGGGAAATAAAACTATAGGAAGTGACCTTACTTCTGGCAGCTCGTGATCCTTTTCTGCAAAGAAAAAACATACACCAAAAAAAATTACTAAAAACCACCACTGAAGGACACTGTGAAGTGGTCAAAGACAGGTGACAGTACGTGAAGTGTTTACTAATTTTTAAAAATTAGCTAACTACTGTGTATTAGGCAAAAATGTGGTTTGCGACCTCATCTTGGGCTGTTCTCTTCCTTCCCAACTTGAACTGAAGATTCAGTTTATGACTCATGGCAGTGGAGCTGTTAATGTAAGGGGGCAGATTCTAGAAACTGAGATAACAGATACTCTGTATTCCTGGCTGACTGATAGATGAGATAACTCATGTAGGAGATCCCATGGGGCCTGGAAAAAAAAACAAAACAAAACAAAAAAAACCTGAAAGTCTAAGGAATCGTACACCGTTTCCATATCTTTGATTCTATTTCATATCCAGGCCGCAGAGTTAGATACTGTACTAGCTTCAGGCATCTGAGCTATAAAGTCACAGGAAGCAAAGGAAAAAAGCAAGAATTAGATAGTTGCATGCTGCACATGAGACAAATGTCACAGATTGAATTAAGCCCAATTAGTTGCCTGTTATCACAATGGCAAAAACCCCCCACAAACCACAGAAAAATAAAACAATCCTTAGAGTAAATACAATATATTATATACATTAACTTGCTTTTAACCAAAAATTACTAGACATGCAAAGAAACAGAGATGTGTGACCCACACATCACACTTGGAGACACAGCATTCCTTATAACATAAGGAAGTAATATCTTCTTCAGTTACTTGGAAGGAAGTCATTAACGGCATGTTTTTAGTTCTCTTTTGTCCCCTAAATTATTTCTGATTCCTCCAAGTATTTTCTTCGCTTAGCTTCCTCTTTCTATTCCATGATTCTGGCTCTAGTCGAACATCTGGCATTCATTGATCATCTGTTTATGTTCAAGAATGAGGCCATGAAACATTGACTGTGGGCTCTCGAACAGAGATGCTGCTCTTTCAGCTTTATCCCACCATCCTCTAATCTGTGTTCATTGATACCTAAGTTCATAAGTGTCTTTCTGAACTTCAGACTCATGATGATAATGGTCAGTGCTGTAGTCTGAATCATTGTGTCCTCCCCAGATTCACGTGTTAGAATCCTAACACCCAACATGATGATGTTAGGATGTGGGGCCTTTAGGAGGTAATTAGCTGATGAGGGCGAGCACTCATAAATGGGGTTAATGCCTTCATAAAAGAAGGCCCAAGAGCACTCTTTGCCCTTCCTGCCATGTGGACAGAGCAAGAAGTCTGTAGTATGCAACCCAGGAGAGGGCCTTTACCACAACCGGACCTTGCTGGCACTCTGATCTTGGACATTCAGCCTCCAGAAATGTGAGAAATAAGTTCTGTTGTTTATAAGCCCCCTAGTCTGTGGTATTTTTTATAGTAGTCTGAATAGGCTGACAGTTAGGTAATACTTAAATGATGGGCAGAGCTGGGAATTCTTTTTTTGCTAGACTTTCAGCCAACACAGAAATTGTAGTGTTAAAGACCATGGACTCTCAAACCTAAAATAGATTATCAGAGGCAATTTTTTTCCATCCTGCAACTTTTGGGCAGTTTCATTTTAGGAAGATAAAAATTTTTTCTCTTTTGAGAGATACACAATTTAAAATTTAGTGGGAATAAATGAATTTCACCTGCAAAAGGTTATTTTTTTTAGTGGCCAAACTAAAACAATATAAGGTATTTAGACAATGTATAATTTATCAGTCTCGAAAAAGAAATTACATCTTCCAGGATGTCAACCAATGATTTTTGCTGAATGTAGCTTTCAATGCTTCCTACAGTGTGTGTGCATGTGTGTTTAATATAGATGAACTTTTAAAATGGAAGAAATATCTAAGGGAGTGATTCTCCAAAAGTGTTTTGCAGAAAAGTAATCCCAGGAGATGATCCTTGAAAGAAAGAGTTCCCTAAGCAATTTACTTTGTTTTTCTCTTGGGACTGACAATGCATACTAACACACTCTACGAAGCCGTCAGTAAACAAACTTGTATCGCTTGTAAACTACTTTCCAAATGGCTTGCCATAATAATCATTTTCAAACAAAAACCCATGAATATGTTTTAGGGTCTTAATATTGAATAGAATTTTATGAAATGCAGATCTAAGTTCATGCTCTGTCCTAGTAAACTAGAAATCTATGGAAACATGAAAAAAAAGCACAGTTATTAATTCTACTACATTTTGCCAAACAGAAGTTTTCAAAATTTATGTTGTCATAGTCACATCATGTGGGAAAATATTACCAAAGGCTTGAGCCAAAGTACTTCTTCTTTTTTTTTTTTAAGTTACTTATTTTGAGAGAGAGCATGCAAACGCGCATGAGTGGGGGAGGGCCAGAGAGAGAGGTAGAGAAAGCAAATCCCAAGCAGGCTCTGTGCCTTCAGTACAGAGCCTGACGCAGGGCTCAGTCTCATGAACCATTAGATCATGACCTGAACCAAAATCAAGAGTTTGACCCCCAGCTGACTGAACCACCCAGGCACCTCAGCTAAAAGTTTTTGTACTCAGACCCTTAATGACTCAGGCCCTTACTCCTATCATTGAAAAGAATAGGAACTTTTTAAGTAATATTTAAAAATCCTCAAAAGAGGGGAGCCTGGGTAGCTCAGTCAGTTAAGTGTCCAACTTCTGCTCAGGTTATAATCCCACGGTTTGTGGGTTCAAGTCCTGCGTCAGGCTCTGTGCGGAAAGCTCAGAGCCTGGAGCCTGCTTCAGATTCTGTGTGTCTCTCTCTCCCTCTCTGCCCCTCCCCTGCTCACTCTCTGTCTCTCTCTCTCTCGAAAATAAACATTAAAAAAAACTAATCATCAAAAGAAAACAATTTCTTGCCAAAATGTATAAGCAAAGGGACCTTTATTTCTTTAGGAGATAAATATTTTGCTGTCAAAATATCTGCCTAAAATTTTGCTGTTTTGTAAATTATATACATTTTTTGCTAAAAAAAAAATATGTGTCTGGTGAAACATGTCTTAAAAGTGATAAAGGTGAAAAAATGCCAAGTGCTCTAGTGAGATCTATGCCAATGAACAGGAGAGTCGGAAATAGTTCTTATTAGAGCAGATCCTGACAATTCTAGTTTGGGTATAAGAAGATAGTCTTTAGAGTTAGAAACAGGGTTAATATCAAAATGTCCATTGATGTTCACACTTACTTTTAAGCAACAATCCCGGGGGCCCCTGGGTGGCTCGGTCAGTTGAGTGTCTGACTTCAGCTCAGGTCACGATCTCGCGGTTCGTGAGTTCGAGCCCCGCGTTGGGCTCTGTGCTGACAGCTCAGAGCCTGGAGCCTTCTTCAGATTCTGTGTCTCCTCCTCTCTCTGCCCCTCCCCTTCTCATGCTCTATTTCTCTCTGTCTCTCAATAATAAATAAACATTAAGAAAAAAAATTATTAAAAAAAAAATTAAAAAAAAAAAAAAAAAGGGGCGCCTGGGTGGCGCAGTCGGTTAAGCGTCCGACTTCAGCCAGGTCACGATCTCGCGGTCCGTGAGTTCGAGCCCCGCGTCAGGCTCTGGGCTGATGGCTCGGAGCCTGGAGCCTGTTTCCGATTCTGTGTCTCCCTCTCTCTCTGCCCCTCCCCCGTTCATGCTCTGTCTCTCTCTGTCCCAAAAATAAATAAACGTTAAAAAAAAAATTAAAAAAAAAAAATTAAAAAACAAAAAGCAACAATCCCATTATGTCCAAAAGGAATCTTACTCAGAATTCTGATATTTAAAATGGATCAAGGTTGTGCTTTACTGATTAGAGTCAAGAGCCCTCCAGGCTCCCCTGGATCTTAACAGCTCCTGCTTCACCCTAAGTAATGGTTCAGCAGGATCATCTAGAGAAAACCTTCACAACTAGAATTCTATACCTCTTGGGAAACAGCCCTAGGAGTCTGAAGGAAAACAATGAGAGTGTTAATGTCACTTGATCTAATTTCCGAAGTCCTCTTCTGTTGAAACGTTTTCGGTATTTGGCAACCTACCCTCTTAAGTAATGTGATTTGAATGCTTTCTCCTAAGTTGCATAGTATGGGTTCCATAGTTGCCATCCAGGGGCATCCTTTGGGATGCCCACCTTTAAATGCCAGATTCTTAGACCACTGCTGTAGATCGTTGTGTGCCTTTTTGGTGTCTTTGGGGATTAGATTTGTGCTTCGCTAGGGAAGAAAAGAATGTAACAGCTGTATGGAGGACTACTAGATCTGAGTCTCACCTTCAAGAAATCGTGTGCATGTCTTTCTGCCAGAATGAAGTTCAACCACTCCTCCTTTTGCTTTATCCTGTTATAACTTAGGAGTTACATTTTTCTTCCATGCTGGTGGTTTGGAAGTGGTTAGTATCCTCATTAGGTTTAGGGCATTCTTGAATATGAAACCAAGCTCCCTATTTCTTTTACATCATTTAGAGCACAGAATAGAAAAATAACAGCAATTCTGATTAACTTAACATAGTATTGTAATTCATCAAGTATCACAAACAGTTCCATTAATAGAAAGAAAATCACGTGGGAACCACAGGATTAGAAAGGGTTAAGATCCAAGGAAATCATCATTTTAAATGGAAATGTTCCTGAAAATGTCCCTGTCAATTCATCTGGAACATCAAATTGTATTCCAGCAACACTAGGGAATTGAACTCAGTAGGGAAGACTCCTAGAAAATCCTTATGAAAAGTAACCAAGCCCCTCTGTTTCATTTTGATTATCTTCTATTCTCATTTATTAGGACTTTTGTTAAAGCAAAACCCATCTTTTCACTGCAACGGGAAAGAACTAGGACAAAAAGGGCTAGAAGTGGACTGTTTCTTCTGGTAATAGTATAATGAGATTAGAGATTTTTCTTCTTGTTGGTTTGTTTTTAATGAGAGCATTTTGATTCTGGACTAAAAGATTCTTCATGACACTAATTGTCTTCTCAGCAGGAGAAGATGAATCACTTTCATAAGTGTGTGTCTGTGTGTGTATGTGTGTGTGTTTACAATCTGTCTCTGCTTGTCATGCCACAGTAAAGACTTTAAAACCATAGATAAAGTCCTGGAAGCATTTCCAGTAAATAATTAGAAAGCGCCCATGTTTACCCTTCAGGGAACAAGTATTTCCAGAGCTCCTAGACACTGTAGATCAAGTGGAATTAAAAATCTCATATTTAAAAACAATTCTTCCTTGTTTTCAGGGTTTTGTATTTCCAAGATCGAAGTTCCATTCCTGTGGGAAATGACTGAGCATTTCAGTTCCATTTCATACATTTTGTTTGCACTCTTTGCATGTCCATTGGCTCTTGAAGACTCAGTTCTGGCTTGCAGCCTTTTCTGAAGTTTGTAGGTGGATGCACGCACCTCCATCTCACAGTTACACAGATGAGTATAAACACTTCTGACTGGCATTCATAGCCCATTGCAATTTGGCTTTCTCCAAACAACTGAAACAAAGATCACTGAATAACATGTAAGTGGTTCATCGTAGTCGCTATTTGTCACACACCAAGAAAAATGGCATTTTGTCTTTGGACATCTTGTTTTCCGGAGAGCTTCTACTTTATATTCCTACTTAATCTGTTTTCCATGTGGCGTCATTGGGAAGAGGGAGAGTGGGCATGAAGACTCTAGAGTGAGAACTAATAATCACTTCTACTTTGTGTGATTCTTGCTTTTGACTTGCTATGGATATTTTTTTTTTAATTTTTTTTTCAACGTTTTATTTATTTTTTTTGGGACAGAGAGAGACAGAGCATGAACGGGGGAGGGGCAGAGAGAGAGGGAGACACAGAATCGGAAACAGGCTCCAGGCTCTGAGCCATCAGCCCAGAGCCTGACGCGGGGCTCGAACTCCCGGACCGCGAGATCATGACCTGGCTGAAGTCGGACGCTTAACCGACTGCGCCACCCAGGCGCCCCTTGCTATGGGTATTTAATGAAGTTCTCTGATAGCACAATTATGCTGGACCTGAAGGCTTCACAAGGCTTGCTCTTGTTGTTTCCTTTTTCTCTCAAGTACTTGTATTGTTGCTATGGTGAGATTTCATGCTCGTGATTTAATATCAGTTTCTGATACTGAGTTCTACTCACGGTTGGAGTATAAGCTCCAAACCCTGCCCTGACTAAAACTAACCCGTATCTAAATCTGTCAAGCCTCTTATGAAAGCCCTAACTAGAAACAGCTGCTGTTTGTTGAACACTTCAGGCTTTGACACAAACAAACAAAAAAGGGATAAATGATTTAAAAACCTAATCACTAAAATGTGGTGCTGTTGAGAGTTGATGTGAGAGGTGGGGTAAATATCTCAGCTGTCAGCTGTCGGGTGCTCAGGAAATTGGATGATGTCTGTCAACTTTGAGGACCACTAAAAGGGCTAAAGAAGGTCATTCACATAAACAATATTTTTCTGGGGCTATATGATTATCATTTTCAAATACAGATAGTGCGCAGCATCCACTGTGTCTGGCGAGAACCACACAGGCCATGGTATCTTTATTAAACTAATAAAGAAAAAAAGCCAGGATCACCAAAATGTCCAGGTGCCAAACACCAGTTTAAGAAACAGAATTTGTGCTTCATAATTATAATTATGTTGACCTTAATGTGTAGATTCTGAGAATTTTTATAGTTGTTTAATAGGCAGGACTTAGATATGAATGCTGAGTTTAAAACTCACCCTAGTGACACTCCAGTAATAATGAGGACACCTACTATTCAGATCTTGGCTTCTAAAGACCATATTCTGATCAAAGCAATTAGCGATCCTTGAAGACATGGAAGATCCTAGGACTGGGGCCTGGAAAATATAAGATGAACCTAGAGATTCTTGTAATGCCAAAAAGTAAGAAAATGCCCACGCAAAACAAAAAAAACAGAGCTTATCAAATTGATACAGGAGCCAACTTCAAATGTTTCCAGTGGCCCAAACTGAAACAATCTGAGCAGCCAAATAAATAACAATAAGATTGTATTAAATTCTCCAAACTAAAATAAATATCCATGATTCCATACTGATAAAAATAAGCAATTAAAGAAATAAATAAATGGTGGAGAAGGAACAAATCATCCTTACAGAAGAACTCCACGTAATAGTGAATTTCCCTTCTCTTGAGTATGGACTGGACTTAGTGACTCGATTCCAGAGAATACAGTGTGCAAAGGAACAAATAATAATAACTTTATCGTGGAGAAACCCAACAGACACCACCTTAACGAAGCCATCAAGTTAATATAATCGGTGATCAGTCATGTTGATAACATCACACTCTGATTTGATGCACTGAGAGGAAAGCTGACTTCTGTGGTTTTCTTATCCCAAATCCATAAATCTGGTCTAATTATGGGACCAGCCTGATGTTTATGGTCTTAAAAAGGTTCACAAATGTAAATATGTCTACAAGACCTGAACTAATAACCACAGCTAAAGGCTAAAGTTCCTACTGTGCTTCAAGTACCCAGGGTGCTTAAAAAAAAAAAATACAGAGGCTAGGCCACATTCTCAGAGGTTCAGATTCCATTGTTCTGAAGTGAAACCAAGGATTCAGTATTATTTTAAGTCTTCAGAGGGAATTTTATTTTGTAGTCAGGTTTGAGACCCACCGTATCTAATCTATTGAGGATGTAGGAATTGGGTTTCCAAACAGACGAATGAAAACAAAACAAAACAAAACACAACATACTATATGTTATCTTAGGTCCCTGAAAGAGCAACTTATTAATTTACAGGGGGTGGGAGGGGAGCCAAATATGGTTGTGGTACTAATAGACAAATTACGCATATATCGCAATTACAGGATAGCTATGTGAAGGAGCAGGAATATCAGAATTGCATAGAGAATTCTCTTCATAAATTGATGGTAATTTTTCTACTTGAATGAAATGTAAAGAAAGAGGGAGAGGTGAGTCAAAGCAGGGTGGAGGAGATGCATGAAGATGAGAATCTGTTACTTGTTTTGCCGAAGGCTCCCCGATTAGCCTCATCCAATCAGGGTAGCTGTCTTTCCTTTATGGCTGGTACCCATTCAGATTAGTATTCAAAGATTGCATTGTTACTGGTAAGTGACTTTCATAGCTTATTAGCTACTATGCATACTAATTTAGAGTGATGGAGAAGTGTTAATGTCAGAAAGAATTTGCACATGAGTTTTTGCTGTTTCCAGCTAACTTCATATGCCCCTGAATATCAAGGACTAGAGAGGAGACAGAGAGAGGGGAAGGGTTGGGGAAGGAAGGGAGGAGGGAATGGGGGTGGGTTGAGAGAGAGAGAGAGAGAGAGAGAGAGAGAGAAAATGATCTAGTTTGGGGGGAGGTCAGGTGGAACAGAAATCTCATATTTGACATTCTCTTTTTCTGGATGCATGTAAATCAACCGTAATGGATTTTTTAATAGAAAAGCAACTTTGCTTTGCCTTTATTTTATAATCCAGAATTTATTCATTTGCTTAATAGGGATTGGGGATCCTTACAATTCAAAAAGTACTTTGGTTTTAACCACTGACTTGATGACTTGGCCTTAGAGCTTGATGACAAGGTATTTAAAAACAAAACAAAAAAAATGTCTTGATTGGCTGTATTGCCTGTGTTTTATAGCTATCTGACAAATATTTCTTGAGTGCCTCCTATTGCCAGGCCCTATTCTTAGTTTAGAGAGTTCAGTAATGTGCCGAATAAGCAGAGTATTTGTTGTCATGGTTTCTGACAATCAGTAGATATTTACATTTGTAATCAAATCCAATAAAACTGAAACATTCAGTTCACACAATGATTATCAGTAATTTCAGAGATATTGTCTAAATGTTTTGCTCTAAGATGACTGTTTCAAACGATCACTTTCTATATAAAGGCTTTCTTACAGACTAATCATTAATTTACTCATTCATTTATTCATTCATTTCTTCACGGGTAACATGTGTTCATCAAATATTTATGGAGCTTCTGCGAGAGGAATACAGGCTTTGTGAGAACATGGGGATATGCTATACTTTTCAATCTTTCCCAGTGCATGTCACAGTGCCCTGTATATTGTGAGGTACTGAATACATGTGGAGATTGAATATTTACTATGCACTGAATTAACAAATATGAGGGTAGGGTCCCAGCCTCTATCAGCTGTTTGGGTTTCTTGTCGTAGTTAATTTTTGATTTGTTTTGTTTTGTTTTCTCATCTCCCCCATGGATATTTGTATGTCCCTCCAGTTACATTATTTTTTTCTGTAATATGATCTCCAAGTGCTCTTCTAAGAAATTCTCTCAAATCCTATGAATGCTAAGAATCACTGAGATTGTTTTGGTGGGAATTTAAAAAATACAGTCTTCTGTTGTGAGTCTGGTAATATGATATATTTTGATTTATTATTGTTTTTTGTGAGATTTTATTTTTAATCTGGGTTGAAAGTAATAGCTGTTACATGTGTGCTTAGAAAGGATATATGAAAGGCCCTGTGGTATAAGACATTACCATTTTAATGGCTGGATTTTTCCAGAATTTAAAAGGTAAAGAGCAGTGTCTTTGGTCTTTGGTACAGAGGGAAAGGGAAGCAAGCGTTTTACCTAATTTTAAAACACGGCATCATTGCCCTGATTTTGTTCCTTAAAGAGTACACCCATTTACAATTAATTTTTAATTGTAGCTAAGAGTTTACTATCAAATTCTAGTGCTTAAAATGCAGGGTTATGCTTGGAAAACCTGAGCAGAATTTTCATCCAGAGAATACTGAAATCTGTAGGAAAAGCTTTCCTTTAGAAGCTGTATAAAAAAAAAGTTAGAGAGGGAGGGAGCCAAACCACAAGAGACTCTTAAAAACTGAGAATAGGGGCGCCTGGGTGGCGCAGTCGGTTAGGCGTCCGACTTCAGCCAGGTCACGATCTCGCGGTCCGTGGGTTCGAGCCCCGCGTCGGGCTCTGGGCTGATGGCTCAGAGCCTGGAGCCTGTTTCCGATTCTGTGTCTCCCTCTCTCTCTGCCCCTCCCCCGTTCATGCTCTGTCTCTCTCTGTCCCAAAAATAAATAAACATTTAAAAAAAAACAAAACAAAACTGAGAATAAACTGAGGGTTGATGGGAGGGTGGGAGGAATGGGATAGTGGGTGATGGGCATTGAGGAGGCACCTATTAGGATGAGCACTGGGTGTTGTATGGAAACCAATTTGAAAGTAAACTTCATATTTAAAAAAATAAAAATAAAGTATTAGTCAATGAGGAAAAGAAAAAAGTTGTATAGACTCAGATCCACATTTACAATATATACAGGGATACATAGATATCTATGTATCTCTCTATATATCTCTATCTATATAGATATATATCTATATATAGTTAGAGTATAGAGAATGCAGAGAATTGGATATTTATTATTATTTCCATATTTCATAGTAGAATTTTGAGGAAAGCATTTAACAGTAGCAGCTACTTTTTTGTTTGAAATAAACTTCAGATTAAAGTCATAGTGCATTGAGGAATAGATCTGCCCAGAAAGGTGTCGAGGCTTATGTGTCATTAAATCCAAACATAATTGAAAATTTTATGTTTATGTAATTTTCTTTTTAGAGGCTTATGCTTCTGAATTATTCGTGAAGACTGAGTGAGATTATTTTGCATAAAATTGTATGTTGTATTCTTTACAAAAGACGTGGAGAGGGTTCTGACATGAATGATGTACCCCAAACTCCATGACAACAATGAAAATGGTGAGTCCTAACTAGCTATACTTGCAAAATTAATTCATAGGACAAGAGGCTGCCAGAGTCATGAAGAAGCAGAATGGAAAATAGCACCTGAAAATGCGGTTGAGCATCTCTGAGCAGTTGGACATTGCATGCCGGGTGGTGTCTCCTAAATGTCCTTGGTCTGGTACACTTGACCACCGTCAGTTTTAGCTGGAAAAGAAAGAACTCCAAGAAGGCAACCAGGTACTGTCTTTTGGTTCAGAGCTTACATTCTGAAGTGCCCTTTCTGTGGAGTAGTTCATATAGTGAATGATTTTGTAGGGGACTGTTTATCACAGGAAACAGTGAGAAACCTTAAGGCTAGCTCCTGAAACCCCTTGTTTCCTCCCAGGGATGCTTATAACCCAGAATGGTGATCTTATTTTCTGAAAGATTCAGGGGAAATGATAACATAACATTTTTTAATTCCAGGATCATATGGTCTTGAAATAAGTTACGGGATTTTCCATTTTGTAAAGAAAAATAATGTTGGCCAGTGATTCCCCACTATTTTAACCCTGTGTTCTTTCCTTCTTTGCTTCCTTCCTTAATTTATTCTTTCCTTCACCTTTTTTCCAGGAATGAATAAATGAATGCATTTCTAAATCCTTTCTCTCCCCCACCCATTTCTTTCTACTTTCCTTCTTTTATCTTTCATTTTCATGCAAATAGGAGAGACAGGAAAAGAACGGCAGCTTAGATCCCTCATAAACTTTATTTGCTCATCACTGTTTCCCACAAGGCTTGCTTCTGATTCTTGTGTATATCTGTGAGATGTGAGCCCTTACAATAAATTCTCCATCACTTAAGCTAGCTAAATAATAACCTTTAACTGTGATGATGTTGCATTCTGCAGCCTGCTCCTGGTTGCTCACGCAGTCAATGTGAAAAACTTTCCATTTCAAGGAAACTCATCGAACTTTAATGGGATAGTAGCCCCTTTTATGCATGCATCATGATTTCCTTTCGTTACAATGTTTCATATTACTTAAAATTTTAAATATGAAAATATGTTCCCAAGAAACACAAGAGAACCACTGAAAGGAGCAAAGACAATAAAACACAATCACAGTTCAACCACCCAGTGCCCACTATTAACATGTTGGTAAATTTCTACTCTGATTGTTAGTATTGTTATTTCATTTTTTAGTCCCCACAAATAGTACATTTACTCTCTTTAAAATTTTATTTTATTTTACATTTTTATTTATTTTTGAGAAACAGTGAGACAAAGCGTGAGCGGGGGAGGGGCAGAGAGAGAAGGAGACAGAATCTGAAGCAGGCTCCAGGCTCTGAGCAATCAGTCAGCACAGAACCCGACGTGGGGCTTGAACTCACAAACTGTGAGATCATGACCTGAGCCAAAGTCGGAAGCTCAACTGACTGAGCCACCCAGGCGCCCCTCTCTGTAAAATTTTAAACTAACAACGTTGCAGTCCCCGTTAAACGCCTCCCAATCCTGATATTTCAGTCATTGGAATGAGGCTGTTTTGTTGTGTAATCTTCCAGAATAGTTCCCATACATTTATATACATATATAGGTACTAGTGAAAATTATAAAATATCGTGTTGTCTGTGTCTTTGCATATTTGTAAATTTTTACTCTGTGCATGTTCTTTTACAACTTGGCTTTTCACATCTATTTATTTAGTTCATTTCTTTAAATACTTGAATAACAATTCATACTTACATAGTAAATGTTGCCTCCCCTGTTATTAGATATTTATATTTTCAACAATTTTCTCAATTACAAGTAACAAAGCAATAAATTTTTTTGTACGTACCTCTGTATGCAAATATACAAGTGTTTGTATCAGATTGCACTTAGAAGTACAGGTAAGTTAATTTTTACTTTTAATTACCACTGAGAAGGTGCTTTCTTAAGTAGCTACAACTTACATTTCCCAGCAGTGAGCGAGTGGAATGATTTCCCTACATCCCCATAATGCTTTAGATTTGGAGCTTTTACCAATAGAATATGTAAAAAATGATACAGGGCTGTGTTTTAATCTTCTTGACAGTTAGAGAGGTTAGATGCCTTTTCATAAGTTTCTCGGTCACTGTTACTTATTTTTATCCTGGGTCAAGTTTTCTACTTAATGTCTTGTGTTTTTCTCAATGGTGACTAAGTTTTAAATACTCTGGATTCTAATCCTTGGTGTTTCTTTGTACTTGTTGCACATACATTATTCCAAACCAGGGCTTGTCTCAACTATTCCTCTGTGTGGCTTGCCTTTCAGTCTTTCTTGCTTTTGTCTTAAGCCTTTACCATTTGTTTAAAAACTTGTTTACTACCCTAGTATCATAAGGATATCCTATATTTTTTCTACCAAAATTTTATAATATTGTTTTTGTTATTTAAACATGTAACCCATTGGGGATTTTTTTTATGATGGAAGGAACTGAATTTTTTTCCCCATACGTACCTCATTAATTACTTCTTGAAGAGTCTGTTCTTTCACTTATGATTTGATATGGCTTTACTCTTACTTTATATGTTTATATATATGCATCTGTTTCGGAATTCTCAACTAAACTCTTTTCCTATACATGTACCACAATGTTTTAATCACTCTGACTTATATATATGAGACTTGATATTAGGTAAAGCATGTGTGACAAGGAGTGGACAGTTACGACTCATCAGTCTCCATCGTATTCCTACAAACACCGAAACCGAAATATCCAGGTTCCTCCTAGAGTTTGATTTTGGCCCCATAACTACCTGGAGTCAATGACATGTGGAGATTGTAAAATTATCTCAAGGTGATTCTTCTGCATTATGATTTGAGGAATAGCGGTGTCCCCTCTTTAAGGTCCATCCGGAAATTCTCCTGCCAGATCCTTGACTCTCTCTTTCTGCCCGCCATCCTTTATGACAGAAATTTTATGATTCTGAGTTGGTGACATGACAAATTAGAAAGAGTATGCATACTAGAGCCACTATTTGGAAGTGAACTGACCAAGAGAAGTGCCCAACCTACATTTCCTGTCTTAAGCTACTGAGATTTACAGCTTCATTGTTACCAATATAGGGATTTTTACCTTGGAGTGCAGGCATAGAATATACCTGATAAATATTTAGCAATTGATACTTGTTGGTTATTATTTTTTAAAGTAGGGCCACAGTAACAAGTTGTTTGTGACAACCAGGAAAAATAAAATGCTGAACTGTTTCCTGCCTTAAGAGTTTCAAAATTTAATTATTTTATTTTATTTTTATTTTAGAGAGAGGGGGCAGTGGGGCAGAGAGAGGGAGAGAGAGAATCCAAAGCAGGCTCCACACTCAGTGCAGAGCCCAATGTGGGGCTCAGTCTCACAGCCATGCGACCACAACCTGAGCCAAAATCAAGAGTCAGATGCTTAACTGACCGAGCTACCCAGGTGTCCTCAAGTCATATTATTTCAAAATCAACTGTACTGAGGCTACAAAACATTTTCTTCTTTCTCCCTTACCATTATCCCTGTCCCTACCAATGCCTAAGAAAACCACTAATCAGCATTCTATCACCGTAAATGTGTTTTATCCTTTGAATTTACTTCAAATGAAAACAATTTCAACTCTTGTGTGTAGTTTTTTAAACTGAGCATAATGTTTTGAGACTCATCCAACTAATTGTACACGTTGGTAATTTGTTCCATTTTTTTGGTTCTAATATTATCCACTGTTGAATGATATTACATTGTATAGATAAACTATAACTGGTTTATCATTTACCTGTCCACAGAAGTTTGGATTGCTTCTAGTTTGGGGCTATGATTATTAAAGATGCTGTGAATATTCATGACAGGTCTAATATATGCTTTTATTTCACTTGGCTAAATAGCATCAACTTTATAAGAATCTGCCAAACTATATTCCATGATGGCTGTAACATTTTGCGTTACCACCAGCAGTTTTTGAGTTTCAAGAGCAGCGCCTTTTCAACAAACTTGACTTTGCCAGTCGTTTTAATTGAAACCATTCTACTGAGCGTGTATCATATTTTGTTGTGGTTGTAACCTCTGTTTGTCTGATGACAAAGTTTTAGGCATCTTTTGTGTGTTCGTTTTTTGTATCTTTTTCAGTGAAGCATCCTTGCAACTCTTTGTCAAAATTTTTGTTGTTATTAAGCATATGTATTCTCCTTATTGAGTTGTAAAAATTATGTATCCTGGATACAAGTCAGACAAAACTATTATGGATATCTTCTCCCAGTCTGTGACTTCAGTTCAATTTCTTAACAATGCTTTTGGAAGTTCAAGAGTTTTAATTTTGTTGAAGTCTAATATCACGTTTCTTAAATGATTTGTGCCTTTGGCTTAATATTTGTTTATCTCAAGGTAGCAAAGATTTCCTTACTATGTTTAGTCTAGACGTTTGATAGTTTAGATTTTACATTTTGTCCCTTATCTGTTTGAGTACTTTTTCTACGTGGCGCATATGTCATATAATGTGCTAATGACATTTTTGCCTTATGGGTAACCAGTAATTCGCGCATGATTTATTGAAAAGACAATTTTCCCCATTAAAACATTATGTGAAACCAATTGAAACCAATGAAAGAGTTTACTCTTGAGATATCAGTTCTCTTGTATTTATCTATATATCTTGATGATTCTAGTTTTATTGTAAATCTTGAACTCAGGTAGTATAAGTTTTCCAACTTTGTTCTTTTTAAGAATTATTTTCTGGGGCTCCTGGGTGGCTGACTCAGTTAAGCATACGACTTCAGCTCAAGTCATGATCTTGCAGTTCTTGGGTTCAAGCCCCGCATCAGGCTCTGTGCTGACAGCTCAGAGCCTGGAACCTGCTTCAGATTCTGTGTCTCCCTCTCTCTCGGCCCCTCCCCCACTCATGCACTGTCTCTGTCTATCAAAAATAAATAAATGTTGAAGAATTATTTTTACCTATCCTTTGTCTTTTAAATTTACCTATAAATATTGCAATAATCTTGTCAATTTCTTTTTTTAAATATTTTTTTAAATGTTTATTTTTGAGAGACAGAGAGCAAGCAGGGGAGTAGGAGTGGAGAGTGGAAGACAGAGGATCTGAAGCAGGCTCTGTGCTGTCAGCATAGAGCCCAACATGGGGCTTAAATTCACAAACTCTGAGATCATAACATGAGCCAAAGGTGGACACTTAACTGACCAAGCCACCCAGATGCCCCTAAGTATTTTTTTTTTAAGTTCATCCATTTATTTTTGAGAGTGTGTGTATGAGCTGGGGAGAGAGAGAAGGCAAGAGAGAGAAGAAGAGAGAGAGAGAGAGAGAGAGAATCCCAGAATCCCAGGCAGGCTCTGCACTGTCAGCATGGAGCCTGACATGGGGCTCAAACCACGAGATCATGACCTGAGCCGAAATCAGGAGTCAGATGCTCAACGAACTGAGCCACTCAGGTGCCTCAATCTTGTCAATTTTTATAAAAATTCTGCTGAGTTTTAAATTGAGATTGGGTCAAGTTATGGTTCACTTCCACATGTTCACAGTCATCTAAAATTGTGACAAATTATCACATCCATTGCCTTGCTCATTCTCTTAGTCAGTTCCTTTGATGATACTATAGGTGTTATGTTCTTTGTGTTTTTTCTTCAGGAAACACTTTGACATCTAGTTGTTCTGTTTTTATGACATTAGCAGCTGCTGAGTACAAATGCTTAGATCCAGTAATCCATTGGGGATATAAAATAGTGATACTGTAGTTTAGTAATTTGTTTTATTTCCTAATTAAAATACTTTTATAAAAGATGTTTAATCTATTTAATCACAATATGTTCATACCAGGAAGGCAAGATAAATGCTTTGGTTTGCTTTGTTTATAATTTTTAAGATAATGAATTGGTTCCCTATTATCCTCCAAAGGTAACAAATTAGATTTTTAAATTTGTGTTATTAATTCATGTATTTAAATATATTTGATATTTTAACAAATTGAGCTTTTTATCCTTTTTGAAGCTAAGACCACCCTTGGGTAATGTGAACCTATCCAAAGAAAAGTAATGTATCATAAAAGAATTTGCCCTTCACAACGTAAATAGTTAAAATGAACTACCCTGAAAGTGATAATAGTCAGAAATTTCCAGTTATACACGGAATCACTGAATTCCCTGGTTAAAAAGATAGAGTGGTAAGGGGTATGTGTTAGTGAACCAAATACCGTAAATTATATTCCTGGTGAGAATGCATTATCACTTATAACCTGGATGTCAGGTTCATTTTTGTTCTCTCTCTTACAATGCTTCAGAAAGAAAGTGGTGTAGATACCTCAGGGCACCAGTGCCTTGTGATTTTTTTAATGCTGAATGTAAAGGCATACTTCTGGGTCGTTTCCTCCTCAAATACTCTTGGTTAAAGATTCAAAACAACTACAAAACCCTTGTTATCTTGAGACTATGGAACAGGACTGTGGATATAAGACTCTTCTTTATCAGTGTATGCCTGTGTGTAAAAGCCAAGTCATGTATGCTGGGAAATGCCTATATTTCAAATGATTGCAGGCATTTTCTACCAAGAGAGTAAAAGCAGAAAGGGACAATATGTTGATAAGAGTCTGTAACAGTGCACTATAAATGATGACAGCAAAAGTCTTCCTTGGTGATTTCTGATTATTTCTACCTTAGGCCTTCAGACTAGATGAAACTTCTTGTACTAAAAAGTCACACTGTAGTCTTTCTGAGTCCTGCACTGGTAAGCCAATACTTTTGAAGGAAATCCCAGTGCTGGACAACACCATTCTGAGGCCACGTATCATCTGTGCAGCAGTGATCGTTATTTTACAAGTTCCCAGGTTGGGAGGGTCACATATCTTTATAAGCTAAACAAACAGAAGTAGAGAAATTGCAGTACATGAATTTGTGTAGAGATGAACATTGGTTTGTACACAGAACACTTCCAATTTCTGATGTTGTCTTCAACATCTTCATAAGTCATTACTTTTTGAATATCTTTCTAAAATTTCATTGACTTCAACCCATTGCTCTTAGGCGTAGATATTACTTCTCGCATGTTAACCTCTTGGTATTCACTTGTATGTGTAAGTTAAAATGAGTGTCTGTCCATCTGTCTAGAGTCTAATTTTATATGTGTGTGTGTGTGTGTGTGTGTGTGTATTTTCTATTATACTTGACTCTGAATTTACAAATAATTATATTTTTGGCATAGATGTACACACAGGTACAGAATAAAATCAGTATAACCCTAGTTCCATATCCAAAATTAATGGTCCATGCATAGATCTCTAACTTTATTGGTATTGTTTGAATTTTTACTTAATAATGAACATCTATGAATACAGTGCCCAAACTAAGAACTAAAATATTATCAATAACTTGTGTCTACCTATGTGGGCCTCTCATAATGACACATCTTCTTATATATCCTTCAATCAAATATTGAGTTTATGACCTTTTAGAGTTTTTTTTAATTTGTTCACTTGTTTCCAAATTAAAAAAAAACAAAATATTTTTTTTAAGTAGGCTTCATGCCCAGCACAGAGTCCATCATGGGGCTTGAACTCATGACCCTGAGATCAGGACTTGAGCTGAGATCAAGAGTCAGATGCTCAACTGACCGAGCCACCCAAGCACCCCTCCAAATTTTTATTTAAATTCCAGTTAGTTAACATACAATTAGACTTTTTTATATCCTAATTTATGTAGAGATTTTTATTGCTAGTTTTGAAACTTTACATAAAGGACATCATATTGTATGTTTCTTCTAAGACTTACCTTTTTTACCCAGCATTAGATAACTAAAATTTATCTGTGATGTATGTAGCTGGAATTTATTCATTCTCAATCCTGCATAATATTCCAGTGGGTGACTGTATCAAACTTATTCATTTTCTTTCCATGGACATTTCTCTTTTTTTTAATATATTTTATTGTCAAGTTGGCTAACATACAGTGTATACAGTGTGTTCTTGGTTTGGGGGGTAGATTTCCATGATTCATGGCTTCATACAGTACCCAGTGCTCATCCCAACAAGTGCCCTCCTCATTGCCCATCACCCATTTCTCCCTCTCCTCCAGCGCCCCCCCCCATCAACCCTCAGTTTGTTCTCTGTATTTAAAAGTCTCTTATGGTTTGCGTGCCTCTCTTTGAGACTATTTTTTCCCCTTCCCTTCCCCCATGGCCTTCTGTTAAGTTTTCAAGTTCCCCATATAAGGGAAAATATGATATCTCTCTTTCTCTGACTTATTTCACTTAGCATAATACCTCAGTGCCATCCATGTCATTGCAAATGGCAGGATTTCATTCTTTCTTATTGCCAAGTAGTATTCCATTGTATGTATATGTATGTATATATATATATATATATACACACACCACATCTTCTTTATCCATTCATCAGTTGATGGACATTTGGGCTGTTTCCATAATTTGGCTATTGTTGATAGTGCTGCTATAAACATTGGATATTGGACATTTCTTTTTCTAGGCTTTTGCTATTATGCATAGGATAACTATGGATTCCTATACATGTATCCTGGTACCTATATGCTAAAGTTCAATTGGGCAAGTAGGTAAAAGTATAAATGCCAGGTTACAGGATACTTGAATGTTCACCCTTAAATGGGAAAATTTATACTTTTAAATTAACTATGAAAACAGTAACATATGCAGTAATTTTTATTTCTTCCCTTCCACTTCCCTTCCCCCTTTTATTTCTTCTCTTCCAATCTTTATGCCCTTAATTTATTTTATTTATCTTATGCCAATCTCAGATATCTAGTACTGTTAAACAGCAGTAAAAGTGGGAATCCCTATCTTGTTCTTAAATCTAAAGGGAATGATTCATTGTTTTCCCATTTATAATTGTGCATATCATAAGGAGTTTTGTTGTTATCTTATATGAAGTTAAATTAGTTTCCTGCTGTTTTTAGCTTATTGAACGGGTCTTGAATTTTATCAGATTTTTTCTTTCCTTTTTTTAAGTTTATTTATTTAGAGAGAGAGAACATGCACACTAGTGAGTGGGGGAGGGGCAGAGAGAGAGAGGGAGAGAGAGAATCTCAAGCAGGCTCCATGCTGCCAGCGCAGAGCCTGATGTGGGCTTGAACTCATGAACTGCAAGACCGTGACCTGAGCTGAAATCAAGAATCAGACGCTTAACTGACTGAGCCACCCAGACTCCCCATCACATTTTTTTTTGTATCTATTAAGATGAGCATATGGCTCTTTCTACAATCTGTTGATGCAGTGAATGACACCCATTTTCTTATATTAAAATATTGTCGCATTCCTGAGCTGCATCTAACTTGTTTATGGTGCATTTTTGGAGAGAATTGTTCCCTTTGCTAATACTGGCAGACCTTGGAGATTTTGCAGGTTTGGCTGCAGACCACTGCAAACAAGTGAATATCACAATAAAATGAGTCAAATTAATGTTTTGATTTCCCAGTGCATATAAAAGCTATGTTTACACTCTAGTCTATACCATACTATACCTACACTATACTGACATGTATACACTGTGCCGTATACCATGCTGGCATGATACACAATAGCATTATGTCTAAAAAATATACATACTTAATTAAAAAAAAACCTTATTACTAAAAAAACATAAATCATCATCTGAGCTTTCAGTGATCACCGATCACAGATCACCATAACAAACATAATAATAATGAAAAAATTTGCAGTATTTTGAGAATAACCAAACTGTGACACACACGACACGAGCAAATACTGTTGGGAAGTGGCGCCGATAGACTCACTGGACGCGGGGTTGCCACAGACCTTCAATTTGAAAAGAATGCAGTACATTGGGGGTCTGCCTGTATTCCGTTCAGGATTCTTGAAATCATGAGGAAAATAGGCTAGAATATTTGCTATTTTGTTTAATTTATTTAGTTGAGTGCGGGGCTGTATAGGTTAGGATGTAAAAATGCTCCTAAACTGTGACTAAAACATCCTAGTTTCATTTATTGCTTATGCTACATGCTCATTTCACATCCGTCACATGGACACATAGGATGACGGAGCTTTCACCATCTGGAACGGGGCCAGTCACCAGGGAGAGAGGGGAATAACAAAGCACGCACTGACTATTAAAGACTTTTTTCTGGACATCACACACATCATAGCTGCTCGTGTTTTCTCAGCCAAATCCAGGTCAAATGGCCATGGCTCTCATCAAAAGATTGTGCAATTGCAATCCTCTCAGGTTTGCAGAAGGGGAATAACTAAAAGATGGGTAAACAGCCCTAATGACTGTCATAGTTCGCAATCTACTAAGAAAATATTTAGTCTTTTCCCCTACCCACATGGAAAATATGCAGCCTACCCAAGGGAAGTGATGCAAAAGTTCTTCCTACTCGTGACATCAATTCTACAACCCAGAGTTTCTAAGGAATATGTTGGTTTTAGACAGTATCTTGATGTTAGGTCTGGATGTGTCTCTTCTTGAATTTGAAGGTCTATGAGCTTCTCCAAAATCCAATATGCAGTAATGGAACCAGGACAGATAGCTGCAGGAGATAATCTTGGAGAGGAAGAACTGGGACCACATAGTATCCACTTGTCCCACATAACATAGTCTTCTCTGTAGCAGTTCTGAAAAACTTCTGCAAAGACCTAGTAAGGATTCCCCCCAATTCCTGGCAGGGAATGATTCTTTTTTTTAATTTTTTTTTTTCAACGTTTATTTATTTTTGAGACAGAGAGAGACAGAGCATGAACGGGGGAGGGGCAGAGAGAGAGGGAGACACAGAATCGGAAACAGGCTCCAGGCTCTGAGCCATCAGCCCAGAGCCCGACGCGGGGCTCGAACTCACGGACCGCGAGATCGTGACCTGGCTGAAGTCGGACGCTTAACCGACTGCGCCACCCAGGCGCCCCAGGGAATGATTCTTAAATAAGGTCTAGTTTTCCTCCTTGGGAGTAGCTAACTTGTCCAGTTTTCTCCCTAAATTCACACTCTGTGTAGTTCTTTTGTTTGTTTTACATTATCCTCCTTGGCTATATCTGAGTGGGACATTGGCAAGATACCTTCTTGGAAACTGAGCAGCTCTGTCAGCTCACTTCTTGCCTGTATACAGTTGGGAGCCCCAGGATCTTTGTAAGTATCAAATTGTTGTGATTTATTTTAGTCTAGGCTGTTGATTCTTTTTTGCAGCACAGTTTTCTAAAACGTATTTTTGGCTTTTTCTGTCTCATTGCAGTCAGCTCTGTGAGCAATGACCACACCCGGGTTTCTTTTGTGTCACAAGTCTTACTGTATATTTCTTGGCTTTCTCTTCCCCTTACCTCTTTCTCTTTCTCTACTTAGCCACGGATACCCAGAGCCTGTATGAACGCCTCATCATACCTGCTAAGTAGTTGTTCCTTTAACAAGAATTTAGCCACTGAGTAATACTGACCCTCCCTCTTCCAGTCTGTGATAAATTGACCTCACTATCTGCCATATAACCCACGAAGCCGATACCACATATTTAAGTTTGTTTTATAGCACTCCCTATGACAGGGTACCAGTATCTGTATCCATCAACATGAGCCTCATTTTGCCATGGTAACAAACAATCCCCAAATATTAGTGGTTTAAAATAAGAAAGTTTTATGCCTTGCTTATGATGTGGGTTTGTTTGAGACTCTTCACATCATTCTCACTTGGAGACACAGGATGAAGAAGGCATCATTAATCACTCTGGCAGGGGAAGGAGAAGGTTGCAAGCCACATTCTGGCTCTTAACAGTCTTTATTCTCAACTAATTGGCTAAAGGAAACCATATGCTTATGTCTGATGCCCACAGGTGAGCAGGTACAATATTACCACATGCCTGGAGGAAGAAAAGAACATGAGAAATTATCATGTCTACTATCCATATTTTTTTTTCAGCTGAAGAGCATGGGGAAAAAGAATTAGATGCAAATGTTGGCTGAGATTGTTCTAGTTCTGACCATCCTGGAACCCCGAGGCTAACATGAGCATTTGGTCTCTCTGATAGATGGGGTCCTATTGTAGAGATGGGAACATCAAGGCATTAGGCGTGATAATAACCAAACAGTCTCAACATCACACTGACTCATTTTATTTTGATTCATCCTTATTGAATTGTCCTCTAATAAATTATCTTTCTATTTAGCTTGCACACGAGGAAAAACAAAGGCACCAGCTATGGAGATGTGAACATTCTGTCCCTTTATGGTCATAACTCCCGGTGAAATTTAGCAAGTCAGCATTCTGCTTTTATACTTTGTGTGAGATTTGTTAGCTCGGGTCAGCATCACCACATCTGATCAGCTCTGCTACACTGATATGATCAGACTCAGAAAAGTGGTGAATTCTAAGGAAAATTGCTAGCAAATCAAGAGGCGGGGACAATCAAGCTGACGTTTTCTGCCTTTAACTGGAGACCACCTGGAATTGGATTTCTAAAAAAAAAAAACGAAAACAAACCAGAAACAAAATTTTGTATTTTTTTTTCCTTCAAAAGACACAGTACAAACCATAAGAGAAGGAATCGTGGAAGGACGAAGCTTCAAACTGCGGTTGGTACAGAATGGATCAGAGGTGTCGGCTTGCAGGGGAAAAGCTGGGCACTAGATCGGACACCTCAGCTTTAAAAAAGAAAGCCAGAAAGCCGACACCGGTACCAAGCATGGCGGTGAGTTGCTGTGAAAATCAGACGGAGCTGCCGGAGACACCAGGAGAGGACCCTGAGCAGGCCTCGGCGGTCTCCGCCTGCCTGCAGAGCACATTCTGTGTTCCCTGTCCACTGGCCTTGTTGCCGGTCCTCATACACAAGCTCAGCCTCAGCTCGGATTTTGAATCGGTTTATTACCTCTGCCTGCTTCCTCACCAAAGTTTCCACCTTAAGTACAGACCTGGGCAAGAGGTTTCCTGAAGCCTGTTTCGGATTCTGTGAAAGCAAGTTCTGGCTGTGTTGGCGAGACTCGGTGCCCCTTTTGCACCATAAGAGTGGTAATAAATGATCAGCAAATACTTAAAGAATGTGATAGCAACAAATGCCCAAGTCATGTATTCCTTGCTTAGAAGGGCAAGCTAGCTGCTAAGTTCTTCTTAACACAGCTTATTAGCAGAGGAAGGAGAGGAACAAACAGAAACCTACAGATGTAACCTCGTTGGAGGTTAATCTTAAGGAACTAATACTGTGGCCAAACAGAACAATCAATGAGAGGGAGGCGGTTCTGAGTTCAGGAAGTTCTCCTGATCTTGGTCAGGAGATGGTAAATCAATGCTAAGTCATCATGCAAAATACTTACTAAATGAGTGGCTTCACCCTAAACCAGAAAAACATTCTTGCTGGCCTGGAGCAGTGGTGTGTCTGAAGCAACATGAGATTAAGAATGACTGTGTGTTCTAAAATGCCAGGGTCTCCCTGTTTCCTACCACTGAACTTCTAGAACCCTCCCTCACAAAGGACAACCTTCATTTAGAGGTGAAGAGAAACCCAAAATGGATGATCTTGTGTGCCCATCAGACTCAGAATAAAAGAAAAAAAGAAATATACCCCCAAAAAAGAGGTATATTGCTAGGCAGCTGAGGAGTGTAGACCAGCAGTTTTTCACAAATTAAAAGAATTTGCTTATGATATTGAATTCTTTAAAAAATTAAGGAATCAACCATTGCCTCTGGGGAAAAAAAAGAATCAACAAACACGAGCTTTCAAATAACATGAAATAGATAAAAATTTAGCTTTCTTTTTTTGTTTATTTATTTTTGAGAGAGAGAGAGAGAGAGAGCTGAGGAGGGGAAGAGAGAGAGGGAGACACAGAATCCGAAACAGGCTTCAGGATCTGAGCTGTCAGCACAGAGCCTGACGTGGGGCTCAAACTCACAAATTGTGAGATCATGACCTGAGCCAGTGTTGGATGCTTAACTGACTGAGCCACCCAGGCACTCCAAAAATTTAGCTTTCAAAGTTCAGGAGGAGATAATGAAAGCAATAAAAACTATTTGTGATAGAAATGGAAGTCACATTAGAAGGGGGAGAAGAAAGAAAAGAAGTAAACTTGTACTTAAAAACTTTTTCATAAGGAAAACTCCAGGCCTAGATGGCTTCAATGGGGAAGTCAACCAATCATTTCAAGAAGAACTATTCATTGTATATGAACTAAACTCTTCCAGAAAGCTGAAGTGACAGGATGTCCCCTGTCTTAGTCTGCTCAGGCTGCTGTAAAACAAAACAAAACAAAACGAAACAAAACAAAACAAAAAACCCCACCATAGACCGGATGGCTTAAACAACAGACATTTATTTTTCATAGGTCTAGATGCTGAAAGTCCAAGGTCAAGGTGCTGGCAAGGCAGGATTCATCCTGAGTTCTCTTCTCTTGGCTTGTAGGTGGCCAGCATCTCATTGTGTGCTCACATGACTTCTTTGTGCATGCATGGGGGGTGGGGGGCTGCAAAGAAAAAGGGCACACACTAACGCATTATCTCTGGTATCTTTTCCTGTGAGGGCATGAATTTCAACATGAGGGCCCTACCCCTAATTACCTCCCACAGACCCCATTTCCAAATACCATCACACTGGGGGTTTGGGCTTCAACATATGAATTGGAGGGGGACACAAACATCCAGTCCATAACATCTCTCAACTGATTTCAGAAAACCAATATTACCCTGATACCAAGATTACATAGACATCATAAGAAAAGTACAGATAAATATCCCTCACGAGCATAAATGCAAAAAAATGTAATAAATTGAGTCTAATAATATATTAAAAATACAATAAAATTATGATCATGCAGAATATATCCTAGGAATGCCAGAGTTTATTATTCAAAGGCCCCATCAATGCAACTCACTAGCTTAACAGACTAAAAAAGGAGAAAATATATGCTACTCCCAATAGGTGCAAAAATGCATCTGAACAAATTCAACTTCCATTTTTGATAACAACTCCTAGCAAGTTAGAACTAGAAGGAAACTTCTGCAATCTGATAAAGGATGTCTATGACAGACTTACAGCTCATTATTATGTGTTATGATTTTGGCTCTGACTTATTCACCTAGCTATTCGCTCAAAATGGATGAATTTCATTTTATATAAACAATACCTCAGGGGAGCTGGGGAAAAGTCATGTTACAAAATCTCTCGGGCAGGATATTCTTTTATATCGCCTGCTTGTAACTATTACTGGTCAACACTTACATATTTCCACTGAAAGGGGCTTCACAAGCACATAAAAGCTATTCCATTTTATTTATTTCTTTAGTGTTTGTTTATTTTGAGAGAGAGAGAGAGAGAGAGACAGAATGTGAGTCGGGGAGGGGCACAGAGAGATGGAGACACAGAATCCGAAGCAGGCTCCAGGCTCTGAGCTGTCAGCACAGAGCCTGACGTGGGGCTCGAACCCACGAACCGTAAGATCATGATCTGAGCCAACCCAGGTGCGCCAAAAGCTATTCCATTTTAAAACAACACAAATGAAGTTATCTCTTTCATCAAGACAAATGGGTATACCTGTAGCTTCTTCCTAAGAATCTTCATCCTGTTTTCTTCAATGAAATTATCCTGCCAACAATTCATCATATTTTGTTGTTTTAAGACCTTTCACAATGTGGTACATTTTTATACATCAACACCGTTATGATAACCCCTTTCTGTATATACTCCAAACCTTCCCTCCTCATTATTTTATTTCTTCCTCAGTAAACTCTATAAGCAAAATGCCCCTTGTAACTTCCAACTGCTTTTCTCCTGGAGAGAGTTTTATACACTTAATTTACACTGCCTCAATGGAAAGTTTAGCAAGACCACCTGATCACTCTTACATGATAGTGTCCCCACGCAGAACCTGGAGTCTTGTTGGAACTAAAGCTGGCAGAAGCTACTGATATTTTTATCCAGTTGTACGTGAGACAGCAGAGAGATGTCAACAGAAAGGGCTGACGGAAGGATAAGCTGGACTTGTTCATGCAACACGGATGAAGAGTCAAGAGTGTAGCCACTGGTCCAACAAAATTAAATTAAAAAAGACAAGGAATTCCGGGAAAGGGTTATGACAGCCAGGCAGAGAACTAACCTGAGAACAGAGGAATGCAAGACCAAACCAAGAATCATAGAGCAGTGTCTACAAAAGGAGAAGAACGTGGGACTAAGAAGTCAGTGAATCCCTAGGATCTTCAGAATCAGACAGAAATGGAGGGGCTGCAATCTCAGGGATTCAGCTTGGGACTGTGTGCCTAGAGAAAGACGTCATTTGCAGACAGTTACCCCCAAGTCTCCGTACAATCACAATCACCAGCTTTCGTCAACGATTCCTCCTATGTGTTTGAACTCACACAAGTCCTGCTGACCCAGGAAGCCTTTGGACCACAAAACAGGTGACAGGTTACAGAATAAGGGGAGGAGAGCCAGGACAGTGTCATGAAATCAGTCCTTCCAGCTGAATCTTCAGGCTGCCTATGTGCAATCCAAGTGTCTTTCGTATTTTCAGTTTTTGCTCCTACCCTATGTTGTGCCTGTTGTTCTTGGTGCCACCTTGTAATACGCTGTTCTCATGTGCTTTTCCCCTAATTCAGTTCCATGGATGGTAGAACCTTGCATATCCTTGACTTCTTACTCAGCTTAGTCTTCCCCTCCTAGTGGCCATGGACATCACACTTTGACAAGATGCATTGTTTGGAAGGCCTTTCTAAGACCTATAGAAAGTGCTTAAGAGAGGTATGTCTATATTGTTAAATTTTTTTTAAATACAGAAATAGAATTTTAATAATGTGTCAGAATCTCAATGAACGCATTTGAGAAAACTGGGCCAAGATCTCTTGTCAAATTGGGTGTAGAAGTCCAGGGTTCAAATTATTCCTCTAATAATGGTTGCCCCATGATTCACTTGAATAAGATGAAATCCTGAGTAAATGAGAAGAATAGGAATTCGGACAAGAAGAGAAGCTCTCATTTGAGAAGCTGTGGAGAGTTCAGAAAAGCTGAGAAAGCTCAGAGAAACTTTGGATTCTTTGTTCATTGCCCTCACTCCATGATGTACACTAAAACTTACCTTGAAATGCCATCGGTCATCATTCTTATTATTAATATTTTTCCTATTTTACCACTTTTATGAGTTCTGGTCCCACTTGATCCTACCATCGAATCCAGTGGCCACTAGGTTGTACCAGTTTGGAGAGACATTCCCTTGCAGTGAGTGGAGGTCACTGTCAACACCTGCAATTCAGTGGACCTGCGCATTAGGGAACACTCCACTGATCTTTGCACAAAAACATGCCCATAAGACCTGTTTATTGAATGTAGGTCACCCACAGATTGTAGCCCCTGTGTCTAAGGAATGTGCTTTCTCACTAGATGAAAGACACTATTTCTTGATCTCCCCCACACCCAAAATGTACTCAGGGTCCATAATAAAGGTCCAGTAAGACACTGTTTGGATAATACAGAAGGCATGAATGTAGTATGGTACCAAGGCCATAATAAATACACAGAAGTGCTACATGGTGAGTCAGTCACAAGAGACTCTCGCTCCTCTGTCTGAGGGATGTTTTTGTATTTTTACTCATAAAAATGAAAAAGAAATGCAGTGGGTAGTGAATTGGAACATATATTGAAAGGAATAATTTATTTCCATCAAGGGACAAACAGACAAACAAACAAAACAAGACAAAAACCAGCCAGGAGGCCACACTATCGTTCCTGCCTCTTAATTCCAGAATAAAAATGAGACTGTCTCGTAGTAAATCTATTTTAAAGTGATTCTTGGGAAGGGAGAAGGAGGAGAGAACCACTGAGAAGAACATCCCAACCTTATGAGAGCAAAGGAAAACACTAGCAGTAATCTAAAGTTGTTACTCTGTGTGTAATGTAAGTGCACCGGTGGGGCACTCTCACTGAGCAGGGCTCTGTTACGGAGCTGGCATTGCTGTTGTAAAGCCCAGTGCTTCTGCCTGCCTTCCCCGTTCTGTTTCTAAAAGTTGTGTGTGTCATGCGGCCGCGTGTGTTCTACAATGCTCACAGATGGTACTCGACAGGGTGGTGAGAGTTATTTGAGTACCAGCCCTGCCTCACGTACCCCTGGGACAACTGCGGAACAGAGGCCATGATTAGAGAGCGGAATTCAATGACCGTTATTTCAGGTTATGGTATTAATTAAGAGCACGCTACTCGTAACCCAGATGCACACAGGGAGCCTATTATTAATGTGCCAGAGAGATCCTTGCAGCATCTGCAATTTACACACGCGTCAGTTCCCATTCATTCCCAGAAACCACTAGTAACAGTAAAATCGAGTCATTTAGAACACGTGGTCAGATTTTTCTCACTTCCCCTCCTCTGTTCAGGGCATGCTGGAATGAGTTACTGACAGAGAACAGAAGAACGGTGATACTGTTAATTCATACGTGTGTGGAGTGCTTAACAGCTGACAAAACACATACATACATGTTACCTCGTTAGCTTTCACAACCGTGTGAGACAGATTATGAATATTATTGCCATTTTTACAAATAAGAGAAATGAGGTTTGGCAAGGGTTAACCAACTTGCCAGGATCCCATGCTTTTTAAACCAGTATATTTTTTTATTTCAAGTTCAGGGGACTGTCTATACCAAACTAGAAAACGACCGGCGAACTCCGAAGTTGGAAAATACCCGTCTGTTATTAGGCACAGCCCTTTCTGACTGTCGCATGTTATCTTTGTGGGAACTAGCTATTCATCCATTCCAGGCACAGAAGCCGAAGGCATTTTGACAGAGTAACCTTATGTCTGTTGAACAATAAACAATTGAGACTAGACTTTTGAATGCCCTTTAAAAAAAGTTTTATTTTTCTACTCATTTGTGCTTATTGTATCTTACAAAAGTGTCGGTCCACAACTGATTGGGGAGGAGAATCGTCCCTCTCCAAATTTTGCATGAGAATCGCTACTTTAGGGAATGCTCACTCTGCCTTGCCAGATGGCATGTCTGTGTTCCATGTTCAGATTCAGCAGGGCGTCCTTAGCAGGCTTGGCTCCGCCCTATGGAATTGACTTAGTCCGGATTCTGCAGGAGGGGTCCCTTCTCATTGTTTTCTGCAGAAATTTGACTTTATATAAGCCTGTCCTGCAAGGTCCGTAATAAGAATGCTTTGTATTAGTTTTCGAGTGCTACATCACAAATGACTACGAATTTAGTGGCTGAAAACAACACCCATTTATTATCTTGAAGTTTCTGGAGGGCAGCAGGCTGAGCACCACATAACTGGGTTCTCTGCTCGAGGTCTCACAAAGCTGATATCAAGGTGTTGACAGGGATGCGGGCCCCTCTGGGGTGAGAGGCGCTGTTCCAAGTTTATTCCAGTTGTTGGCAGGATTCGTTTTTTTGTCAGACTGAAGTCCCTGTTTCCTTGCTGGATGACAACGGGGGTCACTGTTGGCTCCTAGAGGCTACCCTCAGGTTTTAGTCATGTGGCGCTACCCCACAGGCGGTTCACACATTTGTTTGCTTCCTTCCAAACCTGCAAGGAGGGTCCCAGCATTTGACCTTCTTTTAAAGGGTTCATCTGATCAGGTCAGGCTCACCGGGGATAGTCTCCCTTTGGAGTAACTCAGTCAACTGATTAGTGATCTAATCACTGGATTGCTATCCTGTCATGCTCGCCATCCCCTCCCACACTAGAGGGGGGAGAATTGTGCAGGGCATATACACCAGGGGTGAGAATTTGGGGGGTATTTTAGAATTCTGACAACCACAATAGTCAATGCATGATAAAAAGACACAAGGAAAATGCATTGCCAAATGGATTTGTCTTATTACTCTTTTTAAATAGTTTCCCTGAAAATATTATTAATTAAAATGTGTAAGATTCCATTTATGCTGAATTACACTGATTCCATGCCTGCCCGTGCCCTCAGTCCACAGCAAGTAGAAACGTGTGTCCTGAGAGGCATTTTGATCTTCAAATACCAAAATAACAGAGATCTCTAATGCCTGCATGCAGCACATCCAGGCTCCTCAATATTTTCTACTATGGCACTGCCAGATTGCTGGAATTAGACTCATTAGCAGCCAGTAGTTATGAAACTATGGGACTGCAAAATGGAACAGAGCACATAAGCTTAGACGAGGTCAGGAAAAGTCAGGCTCGGAAACTAACAAAATCAACACGCAGGACAGCCATGCATGAGGGCATTTGTATCTCAGCGTTCTTGAGAGAGTTTACTTCTGGAACTAAGGCACCAAAAACCAAACACACGAAAAATGCACGTACCATAAGCTGCGCTCATGGAAATCGCCATAGTTTTATTCACGAGGTAATGCTATAATGACGGATCGCCTTGGTTTTTGTTTCTGTTTTTGTTTTTTCCCCATCATAGGTATCTGGAAATTTGGAGCACCATGGATACAATGTTACATTAGTTTCGGGTGTACAATGTGGTGATTTGACACCTGTATACCTTACACTGTGCTCACCACACGTGTAACTACCATCTATAAGGAGAGAACACTTTTGGACACCGATAAATCAGAAAGGGGGAAGAAGCAGTTATTGAAAATAGAGACTTTCCTTCTGCTTGCAATACTACTTAAAGATAATGAAGCTCCAAGGTATTGCCTTAAAAAAAAAAAAATCAATGCCAGTAGAGGTTGCATCCACAATGGGAAGAAGTATCACTAGCGTTTTGATGCCTGTTCTCTCAATACCAATCAACTTTGTTCATTAACAGTAGGAGCTAACATTTATATGGTACCTTAAAAAATTTTTTTTCATTATTTCATAGACAGATTTTTATTTATTCTAACCTTAAAGTCTCAAAACAACCTTCTCGTTATGGTTTGTTTTGTATAGATTATTGTAATTCAAACAAAAAAAAGATACTCTGGGTAATAATTAGAAATAAAAAATATGAATGAAAATAAGCAAAAAAGGGGAAGCACTTATTAAGGACATGGCAAAGGATCATTCTTCAAAGGGCATAGAACCACATCTCTTATACAGATAGGATAAACGCAAGTCAAAGATTTTATTTAACTCTCTCCTTAAAGAGGGAAACAGTAGCTTTACAACTGATTCAAAAGGGAGCTCAGAGTACCACATATCTATAGACCTGCAAAGAACATGGACACAAATTTACAAGTATGCATGTATTTTTAGATGAACTGAATAAATGGAATTTTTTGAAGTAAGCAACAAAACTCAGACTTCTAATATTCTACCAAAATCTAGCTCATTTGTGAGACCCATACAAAAGGAACGTGAACATTAATAGGGACCATTGCATGATTAAATCAGAGGTGTCAATGGGCTGGAGGTAAGGGTGACTTTTCAAAACTAAACTCTATTTTATGAGTCTAGTTCAGTGATCTCATGTATATTAAAGGTTGGATTCATCTATTATTTGGTATGTAAACTAGACTTAGAGCCTTTCTTTAACTTCCTGACTTCATGCTATTATGGACTCAAATCAATGTATCTTTTCACCCAGCCTTCCCTTCCCTTCCCCAAAGACAGCCTTCCTGCTCCAGATTTGCTAACAGAAGGGGACACTGTGGGAACATCTTGATAATTGAGACATCGTTAGTCTAATTACTTATATCACAGCCCTGCTTCACCTTCGCCCTCCCCTATTTCTTAGAGAAGCATCTGCTAAATGTCAGTAGTTAAGATGTGTCAGACAGAATCCAGAGCTGCATAGCTTAGTTGTTGGGAGGCAGCCAGAGAGGAGAAGAAGAAGAAAAATATTTCTTTCAAATCCTTTTTTCAGTTGTTGTTCCTGATTGTTTTACAGAGAGAGAGAGAAGAGTCCAACAAAAATCTAAGGAGAGGATATTTGTGTGCCTGTGTGAGTGTGTGTGAGCATATTGTCAGTGTGTGCATGCAAGAGAGAGAAAGAGAGAGAGAGAGAGAGAAAGAAAGAGATTGCTAATCAGCCAATGGTAAGGGTATACACGTATGCGGGGAAAAGGCATGACATCATTGGCATGATTTATGTGCCAGTTGATGAGTTAAAGATTTAATGGCTCTTTAAATAGGGTAGAGAATGGAACACATATAAAACTTAGCATACCACTTATGCCCTGTTGGATCAGACACTAAAATTTTGCTAGTGAACTAGAGGCCAGTCATCTGTATGTCTGTTTGGGGAGGGTGTCTAGTTCTCGCTGGACACAATCAAAATTATATATACTACCAATTAACTGCAAAGGCAGTATTGAAGCAGCAATCCTCTCATCTCCAATAAGTGTTTCACCCTGTTCCTTTACGTGTGGAACAGGGCTACCATCAGTAGTGAATCCGGGATTCTTTCCTCAGCCCCACAGAGGAATGGCTACTTCACTGAAGCAATCCATATTTCAGTATCTGTGCAGATTTAGATCATTTGAGGAAGAAAAGTCTATTCAAACGTCACCACTTTATTTTGTAAATAAGAATGGCACCTGAAGACACTCATGTACGTGTTCAGTCCCACAGAATAGTGATTCTCAACTTGGGGTGCCCCTAGAACCACATAGTACCATCTCAGACCTTCTATGTGAGAATACCCAGAGGAGAGGCCCGTTTTAAAAATCCCCACAGCTGAGGGGCGCCTGGGTGGCTCAGTCAGTTAAGCGTCCGACTTCGGCTCAGGGCATGATCTCACGGTCCGTGAGCTCGAGCCCCGCGTCGGGCTCTGTGCTGACAGCTCAGAGCCTGGAGCCTGTTTCAGTCTGTGTCTTCCTCTCTCTCTGACCCTCCCCCGTTCATGCTCTGTCTCTCCCTGTCTCAAAAATAAATAAAATATTAAAAAAAAAATCCCCACAGCTGATTCTTACCTACACTAGTGTTCAAGAGCCACTCTGAAGAAGATTCGTTTTGCCATACCTGTAAGATCGGTAGCCATAGTTAGCAAATAAACATGTTTGCTGCTAGATGGATCCATACATGCATAGGGAAGAAAATAATTTTTGGAAAAATAAGCAATTAAAATAAAATCATTAAAACCTGCATCATTGGATAGGAACAAAGACCAAAACAGGAATACAAACAACTAAGTACACGTCAGTTACCCTCCCCCGACGCTTGTAGGTTTGAGCACCACTAACCCCTGTTGCCCCTCACCAGACGAGCACACAGCACTCTGCATTTCAGTGAGGTCAGGGACTTTGCCACACTCTGCCATATCTTCACAGTGTAGAACAATCTTGAACACAGTGTATGGACTTAATAAATAACTGTTGAGTGAAACAGTTGTGTTCTCAGGGTCAGAAATTATTTGGGGATGCAACTGTTTGGTGTAGGCACAGCCATTTGATTTTTCTATGTCTCGAGGGTTTTTGCTTTTGTTTTTGTTTTCCTGGTGCAAGAACCTCACTGTTCCAATCAATGATTATAGCACAAATACCTTTCATGCCTCACTTTCATCGTTGCCTGTAGCCAGGACCACATACAAGCTATTCTGGTCCATACATCCATTCCTTTGCCTCTTAAGTCCAATATCCCCCCACCCCCGCGCCCCCACCATGCTCCCTAATGGGAGAAACTTTTCATTAAATTGATATTCTCTGCTCCAAGGTCCAATTTTGTTTTAAGTGGCCAATAACAATAAGGCAAAGGTAAACTAAAATGGTTAAATGCACCTTGTGCCTGTTGCCCTCCACCAGGCATACCTCTTTAATACATTTTTCCCTCCGTTAGAAAGAGGTTACTTTTAGAAATTACACACCTCGCTTTTCCAACTATAGCAGACATTAACAGAAGTAGAGCTTTTGCTTACTTCTCTGGTTTCTATAATTTACTATTTGGCAGGCTTTGGGTTGAAACTGCTCTGAATTATTAAAGGGAACAATGTGTTTTCCTTTCTCTAAACATTTTATAACATTTAATAAAACAGACTTACTCATTCACTTAAAGTTATGTCTATGAACTATAGCTCTATCTCACTCCTAACAGCAAATTAAATTCTAGGTGACTCAAAATGCAAAAATCAAGTACTTGTTTAGAAGAAAATATAGGTCATGATTTTTTTTTTTTTTTTTTTTAGCAGAGGTTAAGAAAAATCCTTTCTAGGGCATGACACCAAAAGTCAGGAAATTGTTGAACATTCTCCTGACTTTTGAAAGAAGAACAAGAAATTCTGCATGGCAAAAACTGGCCTAAGAAACTTAAGGTTCAACTGCTAAAATGGAAATATTATCTTTAAAATAATTTTAATAATAATGATATTGCTAGATACTGTTTTTATTCATTGTTGAGTGATCTTTTAGCATTTATATACATCATTTCATTTAATCCTCCCAGCAACCCTGTACCCCTGACTTACAAATACAGGCACTGTAAAAGCTCAGTGATCTTGCTCAAAGTCCCAGAGCTAGTAATTCTAGGAACTGGAATTGGCATTAAGCTTTCATTGATTCGAAGTCTATGTACATAACAATTATAATACTGATTTGTAAGATGATAACTATGTACTTATATAAAAATTCATACAGGGGCGCCTGGGTGGCGCAGTCGGTTAAGCGTCCGACTTCAGCTCAGGTCACGATCTCGCGGTCCGTGAGTTCGAGCCCCGCGTCAGGCTCTGGGCTGATGGCTCGGAGCCTGGAGCCTGTTTCCGATTCTGTGTCTCCCTCTCTCTCTGCCCCTCCCCCGTTCATGCTCTGCCTCTCTCTGTCCCAAAAATAAATAAATGTTGAAAAAAAATTTAAAAAAACAATTCATACAGATCAATGAGGACCCAAAAAAAGAATGTCCCAAAGAAAACTGGGTGAAATAAAAGAACAAATGCTACCTTCTCTCTCCTTCTCTTACCTACCCACCCCCCCCCCCCGCCGACACCTTTACTACTCATAGGTCATCATTTACATACAGATTGGCACTAAATAGTAAAAATAAAAATCTTCACTAATAATCTAAAACCAAAATTGACAATGAAGTTATTACTTTTTACCCATCAGACTGACAAAGATTAAGACGACTATATCTATTTTGAAGATAATGAGAGGGAAATATTCTCACTGGTACTTTTAGTAGAAGTGTAAATATGTATATTCTTGTGGACAGTATTTTTTGTTACTTTTTTTAATGTTTACTTACTGTTTGAGATAGAGAGACAGACAGAGTGTGAGCAGGGAAGGGGCAGAGAGAGAGGGAGACACAGAATCTGAAGCAGGCTCCAGGCTCTGAGCTGTCAGCACAGAGCCCAACGCCGGGCTTGAACTCACAAACTGGGAGATCATGACCTGGGCCAAAGTCAGATGCTTAACTGACTGAGCCATCCAGGTGCCCCTGGAAAGTATTTTTTAAACATCAGAGTTTTAGTTGTGTATATTCTTTGGCTCAGCAGTAACATCCAGGAATATTTCCTAAATCGATGATCAGATAAGTTTATAAATACTTAATAATATACAGAGAATTCATCACAGTGTTATGATATTGCAAAGACTAGAAACAATCAGAATTCATTACTATCCTATTGGTTAAATACAGTACAGCCACATACCCTGGTATTCCTAGGGTATTTCCAGTTCATATGTAGTATTCTGTCATGATTAGAAATAGTGCCCCCCTTTTACCCTTAAATTGTCTGATTTTGAAAACTCAATTATAAGATCAGTCTGCTTAACTATTTTTTTGTAACTGATACAATTCTTTATGGTTATTGGAAATGATGAGAGTAATCTATATCATCTGCCGCTAAATGTCACATATAATATACCACTGAAGCAAAAAAAACTGTATAAAACAGGTTACAGAATAAAACTACTATATATATTGTATGTATTTTATGTATATATATATATTTGTATATACATATATGTGTGTGTGTATATTTATCTATACCTATATATATCTGTATGTATACTCTATATTTACTAATAAAATAAACTAATAACCCTGGTTGTCAGAGCAGGAATATTTTATTTTATCCTTTGTATTTCTATAGTTTAAGCTTTTATAATAAGCATGCACTATAATTAAAAATGAAGATATTTCCATTTGGAAAGCAAACCAGGTCACAAAAGTATATATATTTGATATATCAGATAAATAACATAATATACACAAAATAGTAAGTTAACCAAGTTGCTTTGTGCCCCTTAGATGTTAAAGTAAACTCTACAGGCCAAAAAATATTTACTATTAATACTAAAGATAAATATTTTATGAAAAAATACAAAGGCTTATTAAATTCAATAAATATTAGTCTAATTACTAACATTTAATAAAGAGATGTGTGGATACATAGACAATGGTTCAAGAGCTAAAGTCATAGGGACACCTGGGTGGCTCAGTCGGTTGAGCTTTGGACTTCGGCTCAGGTCATGATCTCACGGCTTGTGAGTTTAAGCCCCACGTCGGGCTCTGTGCTGACAGCTCAGAGCCTGGAGCCTGCTTCGGATTCTGTGTCTCTCTCTTCTCTCTCTCTGTCTCCCTGCTCACACTCTGTCTATCTCTCAAAAATAAATAAAGATGAAAAAAAATTAAAGTTCTCAAGAATTTCATCAAGGGACAATTTGATGATCATTTTCTTGGAACACAAATTTTCGGTATTTCATGAGCCAGTCTTAAGTCAATTACTAAATACCAACTGCTACTATATCAACTAAAACTGTTTTAAACTACAACTGGTTTCTGCTATTTACCTGCAAAATAGTTGGGAATGGCTGTAGTCTCCATGGAAAGAAAAAGTGAAGCAAGAACTTTTTCAGAACTGTGTGAATTGTCATTCCTTTGTCCTCCCCCTACCATCAGTGCTTTGGAAATGGTGACAAGAAAGAAATTCTATAGTGGGTAGAGAGAAGGATGGGACTGAATTTCCTTTACGGGTTTGATGCCCAATTGCTACTTATCCCCCTTTCTCCATGTACTAGTTTTTTTTTTTTTTCATTTATTGTATAGAAAGTGGATGAGAAGCAGGTGTGAATGTGGAGTAATCTGCATAAATAAAGCCAAAATCATGGCTCTGTCTTTGCCTTTATCACGATTATTTTTATTTCAATTTGTTTGCCTGCCAAGTTTTACTTGGAAAGAACATTATTCCTCAAGGAGAACTGTAAAAGTCACCAGTTCTGCAGAATCAGAAACATTTAGGTGCTCTGTAAAACAACTGTCTTTAGTTCATTATTCTTTAATTCATTCGTTTGACTCATTAGTTTCAGTTTGAAAACCTGATACTGAATTCTATTGATTACAATTAAAATAAATAGTATCCTTAGGTACTTTGATGGCAAATAGGACACACCACACTATGCCTGTAAGTTCTGTACTTATTTATAAATTTAAGTGATGAAGGGTAATCGTTCATTGAAATAATCTGAAATTCTCATGTTAATGCATAAGTTTATATTAAAATTATTTTCAAAACTAAATATAAACAACTAAATTGAGATGTTCATCTTATAGCAGTTAATATGTATTTAGATTATTTCATATCTTTCTAACAGTTTAGATATGATACTAGGTGGTATTTTGCAATCTACTTCCCATTCGATGCCAGCATTTAATGTTCTGATCTTTCATTTCTACAGAAATAAAAAAAAAAAAACCTCAGTGAAAGAGTCATGTACCGTCTTTTATTTCCATACTCGCTCTAAAATTTTATGATTCTGTGGTTCTATTTCAGAATGGTTCTATTACTACATATGGTCCTTTGCTCAGTGCAAAGTGGGGGAAAAAAGCTTGCGCAGTAATTTTTATCTTCCGTGAGTGCCTCGCTAGTATAGGGACAGGCAAATGCTTATCTATGATGTTTCCAGCTGCAAGATAAATGAACAGCTATCATGTGTGTTGCATGACTTACTTAAGCGGAAACATCAGCCTCCACAATGAAAAACCATAATGATTAAACCGATATTTGTCAGCTTTTAAATTTGCAACATGTTGTGGTTTCCTTTCCTTTTCTCAATAAATGCTCATTCTTGAGCCTAATTGGTAATGGTCTTTGCCTGGGCTGTTATAACAAAAATGCCGTAGACTGGTGGCTTAAAAGCATTTACTTAGCACAGTTCTGGAGGACAGGAAGTCCAAGATCAAGGCACTGGAAATTTCTGTGTTTGGTGAGATTTCTCTTCCTAGTTTCTAATCCCATTCACGAGGTCTCTACCCTTACAACCTAATCACCTCCCAAAGACCCCCACCTCCAAATATCTTCACAACAGAAGTTAGGATTGATGAAATTTGGGGGAGCACAAACATCCAGTCCAGAGCAATATTCAAACATCTCAGATCCCATAAAACCTGGATCCTTCCTGTGAACAGCATGTTCTACTAACATGTCTGTGAGATCACGTGAAGCCATGTACAAGTTCACAGCACGATAAAACTAAGGCCACACATTTTTTCCACTGTGCTTATAGTTAGGAAAAATAGCATAGTTCTACTGTTCTTATAGTTAGGCTGTTTGTACCAAACAGCCTAAAACCCTAGAAATAATACAAGACTTCCTGACTAAATTCTGCTGCCTTGTTTGTCCACTTGAACAGTAATCCCCAGAAAGTTAATCAGAAATTTCCTTATTGTATGACGGCTTGGCTTTTAGGTTATCAGAATGCTGTTTCCCAACTATCCAACCAAAATCTGTCTTTCAGCTGGTAGGGCACAGTTTCTGGACAACAGTCAATCAGGACAACAGTAAGGGGAAGGTAGAAAGCACATCTGGAGGAATCCACAAGAACAGCAGGAATAGCCCTCATACTGGAAAATTCCAGAGATATGATACTTGGTACTCAATCAGTTTCAAGCAAGGAATCTAAACCTGGAGGATCCAGAGATCCATTGTATGCAAGATGGCATGAGACTATATGTATAATATTGTCTCTACATTGAGATGTCCAAGAGACACATGAAAAGATGCTCAACGTTGCTCATCATCAGGGAAATACAAATCAAAACCACATTAAGTGGCTACCAGTCAGAGTGGCTAAAATTAACAACTCAGGAAATAGATGCTGGTGAGGATGTGGAAAAATGGGAATCCTCTTGCACTGTTGGTGGGAATGCAAACTGGTGCATCCGCTCTGGAAAACAGTGTGGATGTTCCCCAGAAAATTAAAAATAGAACTACACTTCAACCCAGCAATAGCCTTACTAAGAATTTATCCAAAGGATAGAAGAGTGCTGATTCATAGGGGCACATATACCCCAATGTTTATAGCAGCACTCTCAACAATAGCCAAATTATGGAAAGAGCCCAAATGTCCATCAACAGATGAATGGATAAAGAACATGTGGTTTATATATACAATGTAATACTACTTGGCAATGAGAAAGAATGAAATCCTGCTGTTTGCAACAACATGGATGGAACTGGAAGGTATTGTGATAAGTGAAATAAGTCAGTCATAGAAAGACAGATACCATGTTTTCACTCATATGTGGAATTTGAGAAACTTAACAGAAGACCAAGTGAGAAGGAAGGGAAGGGGAAAAAATAGTCTCAAACAGAGAGGAAGGCAAACCATAAAAGACTCTTAAATACAGAGAACAAACTGAGGGTTGATGGGGGCGGGGGGCAGAGGGGAGGGGAAAATGGGTGATGGGCATTGAGGAGGGCACTTGTTGGGATGAGCACTGGGTGTTGTATGAAGCGATGAATCATGGGAATCCACTCCTGAAGCCAAGAGCACACTGTATACACTGTATATTAGCTAACTTGACAATAAATTATATTTTTTAAAAAATGAAAAAAAATTGTCTCTACTAAGTGTGTGTGTGTGTATGTATGTATTTTCCCATTGAGATGATTAAGATCTAAAAAGTTTATGAACTTTTTTTTTAACGTTTATTTATTTTTGAGACAGAGAGAGACAGAGCATGAACGGGGGAGGGTCAGAGAGAGGGAGACACAGAATCCGAAACAGGCTCCAGGCTCTGAGCTGTCAGCACAGAGCCCGACGCAGGGCTTGAACTCACGGACCGTGAGATCATGACCTGAGCCGAAGTCGGCCGCTCAACCGACTGAGCCACCCAGGCGCCCCAAGTTTGTGAACTTCTAATGTGGAGGAAAGAAAACAGTAAGAGAGGGCAAGTTTTCTCACGTAAGTATAGGAGTTACAGTCTAAGGCCAAAGCAGCTTGGGTTGAGATCCTGGCTCTACTTCCAAACTGAGTGATCTGAAAAGGTTATTCAACTCCTGTTCCACAATTTTCTCATCTGTAAAATAGCAATTATATGTAAAGCTCTTGAGACAATGCCTAGCATATGGTAAACGCTATGTATTTGTTAGCTATGATGGTGATGAAGAAGGAGAAAGAGGAGAAGGAGAAGGAGAGGAAGAAGAAAGAGAAGAAGGAGAAAGAGAAGAAGGAGAAGGAGAGGAAGAAGAAGGAAGAGGAGAAGAAGGAGGAAGAGGAGGAGGAGGAGGAGGAGAAGAAGAAGAAAAGAAAGAAAGGGGGCGCCTGGGTGGCGCAGTCGGTTAAGCGTCCGACTTCAGCCAGGTCACGATCTCGCGGTCCGTGAGTTCGAGCCCCGCGTCGGGCTCTGGGCTGATGGCTCAGAGCCTGGAGCCTGCTTCCGATTCTGTGTCTCCCTCTCTCTCTGCCCCTCCGCCGTTCATGCTCTGTCTCTCTCTGTCCCAAAAATAAATAAACGTTGAAAAAAAAAAAAAAAGAAAGAAAGGAAAGAAAGAAAAAGAAATTCTGCAGGCACTTGGAACAGAATTTAAAACTTCTCACTCCCAATGACAAACCAAAATAAGGATTTGAATTTTTGAAGAAAGAGTAGACATAAAGCATTTTGCTCCTGAAAAAACACTGTCTAGAAAATTACTTTTATTATTAGATAAGGGAACAGAATATTTTTTTTAAAAACTACACATGGATTCTATAAAATATTAAGGTTTAAAAAATTAGAATTTCAACTTAAATTTAGAGAAAGAACATCCCCTAAGATTTATGTGTAGCTAAGAGAAAGAGAAAAAAATAGAAAATGGTGCTTAATTCTCTGAATTTTCCTTTTACAAGACTTCTTTTTGTTTTAATTTTTAATATTTATTTATTTTTGAGAGAGAGAGAGAGAGAGCATGAGCAGGGGAGGGGCAGAGAGAGAGGGAGACACAGAATCTGAAGCAGGCTCCAGGCTCCGAGCTGTCAGCACAGAGCCCAATGTGGGGCTCGAACTCATGAACCATGAGATCATGACGTGAGCCGAAGTCAGACGTGAAACCAATTGAGCCATCCAGGTGCCCCGCTTTTACGAGCCTTCTATGAAACAAGCAAGAAAACCAGAAAAAGATCATCAGTCAGTTTAAAGACCAAACAAGGTACGGTATAAGAAATAAGCGGGATAAGAAATCGTTTCACGGACACTAAAAATACAACCGACAAGAAGAATATTTATGTTCTTCTGCAGCAATAAGGGGCAGAAGCGACGATAGACCAGAGAAACTCGAGAACATTCCCATGAGGCAGAAGGAAAGGATAAGACAAGAAAACGATGAAGAATACAATAGAAGAAACAATGAAGATACAAACTAATTGTTATTCCTGAATGAAAAACAGAACAATTGGATCCAAAACAATAGCAAGAAACATGATGAACATTTTATTAGCTAAAAATCAAACAGAAACATGAGTGTGAAGACAGAGTTGAATCATCATATGCTGGATAATTCAGTGAAAATAAATCCACGCAACTGTCTTTCTTGTACTTGCAATGGCAAAAGAGAGATTTCTATAGGTATTCAGGATTAAAAAAAAAAACACACTAGAAACAAATCTTAAAAATAGAAAAGCTGATTGTGTTGGCAGAACGCAGTCTGCTGGTACTCAGGGTGCCTTCTGCAATAATGATGCCAGAGAGCCACAAAGCAAACTCAGTTGCAATTTGAAGATGGTAAAATGCGTATCTAGAAACCCAGAAAAATTAAAAGACAATGTATTAGAAAAAAGAGAGAAAGAAATAATTCAGGAAGTAGGAGGGCTGCCCGATGGCCACCCCAGGTTTATCCTGTTTTCGTTACAGTTAATCTGTATGCTGGTTAATGTGCCTGCGGAATCATTGAAAATTGGCTGCAGTTTTTACTTTAGCTGTGATTCGGCATCGTCAGATCCCTCTTCTCCCCACCCATTCCCTCTAGTTATATCATTTGATGAAAATCAAAGTACACCTTTTTAAAAGAGTTCTTGATATGTCAACAAAGGCTGATCAACCACTTTCCCTCAAAAAAAAAAAAAAAAAAAGAAAAGAAAAAAAAAAAAAGCCTCACTAAATTCCAAAAAGCAGAAATTCTTATGTAATAAGCTTTGCTAACTAGATAATAAAACTAGACATTAAACCAGGATTTGGACAAAAATAACAATGAAAGTATCTAGACACTAAAATAAAGTAGCTCCCCACCCCCACCCCCAACGCCACCCCCACCCCCACCCCCAACGCCACCCCCACCCCCACCCCTTATCGGCAGGTGCAATTTTGGCGTTTTGTGTTACCGGTGGTCAACCCGCCCAGAAGCAGCTGATTCTCCTTCTAAATAATTGTCAGAGGGTCATGAGTGGCCTCCTTCTCCGTCGCGGGGCCTACATCACCCACCTCACTTCCTCTCCCCACACAGGCGTTCTATCACCTCCCGGCGTCACCAGAAGAAGTGTGAGTTCAAATACGATAAGATACTTTGAGAGAGAGTGCACACCTTTTGCATTAGCATTATTACCATATGTTGTTGTAATTATTCCATTTTATTATCATTGTTATTGATCTCTTCTGTGCCTAATTCATAAATTAAACTGTATCATAGGTATGTATGGACAGGAAAAAAAATATAGCATATATGGGGTTCCCGGTTATCCTCTCTTGCAGGTATTTCTGGGGGTCTTGGAATGTACCCCCTGCAGATAAGGGGGTACTACTCTATTGCTAAGTAACTCTTGCAATGGTTGAAAGATTCAAATATAAACTGATGATAAAATCTGCGTGAGGAGAAAAATATTCCAAACTGCCTCATTCTCAAGAGACCTGTTTCTCTCTGGCCAGCCTCCCGCCTCAGCACATCCTCTCTCCTCAAGGATCAGATGGCTCTAGCTGGGGTGCCTTCCCTCTGCCTCTGCCAAGCCGGTGATTGATTCTGTGTCTTCATTACCTAATCCATTTGTGCACTGAGTGTGGGGACAGGTCCAGCAGAGGAAGAAGTGGGAAAATAAGGCTAAATTATTTGGGATGTGATAGGACAAGCATTCCTTGCAGGAAGGTCAGCAGTCAAGTCTCCACCTTTTTTCAGATGCCCCGCAAATAAAGCAAATAAAAATGGTCTCATTGCTGGAAAACAGCCAAGATAAGCAGCAATCTGAGAGAAAGGATATGGCCGAGTGTCCATACAGCTGAGGAATAAAGTTAGAAAACTACGTTTGGTTGTGTTTACCCAAGAATACTCAGGTCCAATCTCCATGCTCAGCCTTGGAACAGAGACTGTTTTAGTAATTTCAGTAAATGGTTGTCGATGCAAAGGATTTGGGAAATTGGTCCTAGGTCCATAACGACTGTTCCTCACTCATTAGCCAACAGTGAGATTTGGTCTATTGAGAAATAAATAAACATCCTAAGAGGAGGAAAAACAGGATGTGAGGAAGCAGCATACCGTGTTTCCTTCTCTGAGAGAACTTAAAGAGGAGTGGTCCTTAGAGGGAGAAAGAGAAACGTATAGAAAGCCAGAACCAGATTTTGGAGAAGATGATTTGTTGCAGGCCAACAACAAGCTTTAAGTTATTCTGTTGTTTTAGTTCTAAAGGGTGACATTTCATACAAAAACAAAGATCAGTGGGCTAAAGAAATCTTACAGACAGGTGACTGGTGGCAATATTGGGTGCCCCTCCTTTGTCCTACTTTATTTTATTGCATTATTTAAAAAAAAATTTTTTTTAATATTTGTTTTTGAAAGAGAGAGAGAGAGACAGAGCGGTAGTAGGGGAGGGACAGAGAGAGGGAGAATCCAAAGCAGGCTCCAGGCTCTGAGCTGTCAGCACAGAACCCGAAGCGGGGCTCGAACTCATGAACCAAATCGTGAGATCATAACCTGAGCCGAAGTCGGATGCTTAACCCACTGAGCCACCCAGATGCCCTATTTTATTTTTTAATTTTTATTTAAATCCAAGTTAGTTCACATATAGTGTAATAATGGTTTCAGGAGTAGAATTTTAGTGATTCATCATTTACATATAAAACCCAGTGCTCATCCCCACAAATGCACTCCTTAATGCCCATCACCCATTTAGCCCACCCCCCCACCTCCTTCCAGAACCCTCAATTTGTTCTCTGTTTAAGAGTCTCTTACGGTTTGCCTCCCTCTCTCTTTTTATCTTATTTTTTTCCTTTCCTTCCTCTATGTTCATCTGTTTTGTTTCTAAAATTCCACATAAGAGTGAAATCATATGGTATATGTCTTTTTCTGACTGATTTCTTTCACTTGGATTAATACCCTCTGGCTCCATCCATGTCGTTGCAAATGGCGACATTTTATTCTTTTTGATCGCCGGCTTTAATTCTCCATTGCTTGTACCTTCACCCATCGTGATGTAGTAGTTTGAGTATATGCCTATTTCCATTAGGCTCCGAAGGAGGCCACCTGCCTGTCTGTTGGTTGTGCAGTCCCTGGTGACAATAACTGCTTCTTAAATGGCATGGTTATATAGATGAGAATTAATGGTCAAACATAGAGTCAAACCTCCAACTGATAGCAGGCATCCCCTGAGAGCTGGTAATTCAGACTCCTTCAAACAGCTTCAGTGACAAAGAGCTCATCACCTGTAAAGGCAACTCGGGTCATCTAAATCATGGGGTAATTTAGATTAATAGGATATATTAAATCAAAAATCTCTTTTCTTGTGTGGATTTTTGCCTTACAAAGCTAAGTGGAATATGTTGACTTCTGTGTATCCCCTCTATAGAATCTAATTCCTCCTAACATCTATCCTTTTGGTAATGTTACCATAAGAGACTTACAGATGCAGAAACTGAGGCTCAGATAAACTAAATAACTTGCCCCAGGTCAGAATACAGGGGTTAATGGTTATTGTGGGATTTGAATGCAGTTCTCTTTGATTCTGTAGTCTGTGAGTTTATAACCACTTTGCTGTACTGAAAATAACTACAGTTCTTTCAAATGGATCTTTTAAAAAAGTAGTTCCTATAGTACTTATCATCTCAAAATACTCTCAATATATACATCATCTCAAAAAAAAATATATATATATATATAATTTGTCAGTATCTCTCTGAGAATGCAGTACCATAATAAACACAATGTCTCAGGTGTTATGTGGATAGGAAAAGGGCAGTGGGGCCAAGATCAAATTTGATTTGAGCCTGACAGTTCCTGTAAAATAAAATGGTGTTTGTGTTACCAAACTTATATTTGTTTGGTGACAAACAAGAATTCCAGATTTTTAAATAGGAATTGTTTCAAAGAAAGGTCTTCCCCATCCAGTTGTAAAATTTTCTGGTTTAACCAAAATGCAAGATAATTTATCTTTGTTAGATCTCATTATTTTGGATTAGGCCTGCCACCATCATTTTAAAAGTTGTTTTTGACATCTATCATATTAGCTAGCCTCCAGACTATATGTCATCTGCGCATTTCATAGCCGTATTTTCTACATTTAGTTATGTCATTGCTAAAATATTAAAAGGACAAGATAAATCACAGGGTTTGGCAATGTAGCATTAAAAATGCCTCTGAATATAAATGGACTAAGCATCTCTGGAGAAATTTCTCAATAGTTTTGCAGGACAATAATCCAGACTATATTTTACCATATTATTAACCAGGGAATAAGAGTAACCTTTGTTTAGATGCCATGTAGAAATGATGATACCCCACAGGTCAACCCTATTAAAACAGGCTAATGTGTCCTGACATATTCTTCGTTAGTGACTCCACATTGGCTGTTAGTAATCACGTAATCATTGCTATCGGCTCAGAAAGCCTATGGTGAATAGTATGTCCTGGAATTTTCCAGGAAGAAAATATCTGTGTGCTTGGGGGGTCTTGTTTCTGGAAAAGGAAAACAGATCTTTCAGTGATCTTTCAGTGAAAGATAGGATGAAAACATAAGATGATTATTTGCACTACCAGGTTTGAGGATGTAACACGATTCTCCTCCATTTTTCCCAATGTGCCCAAGTGTTTTCATTAACTTCCCAAGTACATGAGCCTACATCTTATGTGTTTTAATGTTTTGAAAAATCTCGTATTATGTTACGTAATATCATAATATTATGTACCATGTTACAATGTTTTGAAACCAGAAGACAGACTGTGGATAGAAACATCTTGGAAATCGGGTAATATTGCCAAAGCAATTTGCCATTTGGAAGACATCTTGTCACTTCAAATCTTCCTGATGACTGATTATACTGGCTTGAATATTCTCCAAAAAGAATAACTCATCATCTCCTAGCACTTACTTTATTTAAAATCTATATCTCCTCTTACAGTGAAGATTTCCAAAAAGTTTCCTAGCCAAAAGTGTGAATTTAATCCAAAATTATACTTTAAACTTGAACACGTGAACCCTGATTCCAGTATGCACAGATTGGCATAAGCCCCCATTTCACATTTTATGATTTCATTGTTTTGATCATATATTATCTAATTATTTGGCTCTCTTTTGCTTCTCTTGAAATAGTCGTTGGTTTTCTCTGAACCTTCTCTGGATCCTCTCGAGCTTTCTTGCACGTTTCTTAAGTGTGTTGTTGACCAGGCACCTTGAAGTCTTCTCCCAGTGGGGATGCACTCTTGTGTTGGTCATTTGAGTCCCCCCCCCCCCCCAAGCAATGGGAATGTGAATCTCACTGCAGTTCCAGCAGGTTCCACATGATGGTGGCCTTGCCTCCGCAAACTGGACTTCACGTCCCTCTATGTGCTTCTAGTGTTTTGGCCTCAATTTCGAGTTCCTGTAATAAAGCAGCCATCAGCTTGCCAGAGCCCCTGTTAAAGGGCTGAGGTTTTCGGCTAGGGATCCACAGTCCACAACCTGTGGCTGAGACACAGGGATCTTAGACCGTAGGAGGCTTCTAGAAGAGCGACAGCAGTACCTGAGCACTTTCAAGTGCTTCTTCACACAACCCTATATGGGGTTTGATTTTGATTTTCCTGTGGAATATTCTTCTAACATGACTAGAATTTTGAGGATGGAGATGCAGAGTGAGAACTTAAATAATCTGGAGTGGAAATGAGATATGCAGTAACTGTAAAATACAAGATTTCAAAGATTGAATATGAAAAAAGATTTAAAAAATAGTTGTGCCCATTTAATATGAAAATAATCACAACTTGGCTTCCATTGGGTTAAACTAGGTACATCACTAAAATTAATTTCACCAGTTGCTTACAACTTTTTAAAATGCGGCTACTAGAACAGAAGAGCTAATAATAATAACTAGGCTCATTAATACTTTTTAAGTATGTTCTAGATGGTACAAACAGCACTAACTGCTTTCCACAGATTATCTCACAGGAACTCTTTGAGAGCTAATATTATGGTCACTATTTTGCTTATAGGGAAACTTAAGTATATTGAGGTGAAGTTCAAAGTCACAGAAGAATTGATTAAAGAACTTGGGATATTCACCTAGTTGTCTAGGTGTCCACACCTAGGTGTCCACTGAGGACAGTACAAAGAAAATTAACTTCCACTTTTTGTGAAAAGTGAAGCGTCTTAATCATCCAAAATGAACCCTCACCAAAGGCTCAGAACAAATGCTTCCTTACCTTGTGAAACAATTGGATTGACCTCACAAGAAATGAAAAAGAGAACTCGTTATCATTGTTTGCGTGTATTTTTTCAGGAACAAGTTGCTTCTGAAGTATGTGAGGCATAGAAACAAATACCACTGTATAATATAGATGTATGTGCCTCATCACTGGACTCAAAGGACAGAAGTGTTACATCAGCCAAGTTTTCCCCATTCTTTCACCTTTCCCTTTTTGTACTTCTGTTTTTTTACCGGTCTCATTTTCTGCTTCACGAAGGGAAGATCCATGCTTCAAGGGAAGCACACGATCCATGCTGGTCCAGGAGCCCTGGCAAGGAAAGAGTGGACGTATTGAACGCTAGATCCCAGGATGACCCCTAGGGAAGAGTGGGACACCTTAGAAAGACTAGGATAGAAAAAACGCAAAGGTTGAAATCTCCGAGCTCAAGTGACTGTGAGGTCTAAGGCTTATGTGTGCACGTCACTGAAAGAGCATTGGGGACTCCAGGGACAAGCCATTAGATGGTATTTCTTCTTCTGACTTGGCTTTCTGAATTGGGACAAGACCAAGGAAACCCATGGGAGGAAAACGCTCCTTTTTATTTTGAACGTACAGTAGATGTAGAGGGAATGAGGCTCTGTGACATCGTGCTGGGTTCATACTGACCAGTTAGGTGTTTTCACAGTTACTGTGCTCACTCAACATCCGTGAATAGTGCAAAACCCCACTAATTCTGAATTAATGGTTCTCAAGTAACAAGATGACATTTATGACTGCTAATTCCTGGCCCTACAACCTCCTGTTCTGATTCAGTTCTTCTGAGATATCTCTGATATCATTATTCTTTCTGTTTGACTATTCGCTTGGTTTTGCTCTCTAGGTAATCACAACGTGCATTTAAAGACCACAGGTTAAGAGGCACCTGGGTGGCTCAGTCAGTTAAGCGTCTGACTCTAGGTTTCAGCTCAGGTCAGGATCCCACAGTTCATGAGATTGAGCCCATGTTGGGCTCTGTGCAGAGCCTGCTTGGGATTGTCTCTCGCCCTGTCTCTCTCTCCGCCCTCCCCCACCTCTCACTCACATCTGTGTGCATGTGCTCTCTCTTTCTCAAAATAAACAAACTTAAAAAAAAAAAAGAGTAAAACTTGTTAATTTTTTTTATAAAGGCCATAGGTTAAGACAAAAAAAAAAATAAAGAATATGTTTACTAAGACTCCCAGTAGTTACTTAGATGACGACAAATTTTCTATTGCTCAGGGACTTCTAGTTTATATGGTAAACTAAGCACATACGTAGTGATCCGCATTATTCATGAATTCTATTATCTGTGGGTTTGCCCACATGCTAAAATTTCTTTATAACCTCCAAATAAACAACAACTGTAGCACCTTCATGGTCCATAACAGACCTGTGCATGCTCCGTATGGTGGAAACTGGGCCTACCAGGCACGTTCCCAGCGGAGGGTGAATGAGACGACTCTGCTCTCATACTGTAAATGGCTCTCACACCCTTAACAGTCTGTTTACCGCCGTGTCCTTCACATTTTTGTGCATTTTTAAATGCACTTAGGTTTCATTTTGTAAGGTATTGTTTTAATTCCAGTTGCTTCGTATGCAGTGTTATATTAGTTTCAGGTATACCCTACAGTGACTCAACACTTCTATGGGTCACCGGGTGCTCATCAGGACAAGTGCCCTCCTTAGTCCCCAAGCCCTATTTCACCCCCCCACCCATCTCCCCTCTGGTAACCACCAGTTCTCTATAATTAGGAGTCTGTTTCTTGATTTGTCTATTTTTTCCCCCTTTGCTTCTTTGTTTTGTGTCTTACATTCCACACACGAGTGAAATCTAGGGTATTTGTTGTTCTCTGACTGACTTCGCTTAGCATTATCTTTACTAGCTTTATCCATGTTGTTGCAAAAGCAAGATTTCATTTGTTTGTAGGGCCGAATAATATTCACATATATATATACACACATGCATACATACGTACATACACACACCGCCTCTTTTTTATCTACTTATCAGTCGATGGAAACTTGGGTTGCTTCCATATCTTGGCTGTTGTAAATAATGCTACTCTAAACAAGGGGGCGCATATATCCCTTTGAATTAGTGTCTTTGTATTTGGGAGGTAAATACCCAGTAGTGCAATTACTGGATCCTAGGGTAATTCTATTTTCAACTTTTTGAGGAACCTCTATAGTGTTTTCACAGTGGCTGCACCATTCTGCATTCCCACCAACAGTGCATGAGGGCTCCTTTTTCTCCACATCCTCGCCAACACATGCTGTTTCTTGTGTTGTCGATTGTAGCCATTCTGTAGGTGTGAGGTGATATCTCATTGGAGTTTTGATTTGCATTTCCCTGATGACAAGTGACGTTGAGCATATTCTGATGTCTGTTGGCCATGTGTGTCTTCTTTGGAGAAATGTCTGTTCATGTCTTCTGCCTGTTTTTTATTTTTTTATTTTTTTTTAACGTTTATTCATTATTGAGAGACAGACACAGGATGTGAGCAGGGGAGGGGTAGAGAGAGAGGGAGACACAGAATCTGAAGCAGGCTCCAGGCTCTGAGCTGTCAGCACAGACCCCGACGCGGGGCTCGAACTCACGAACTGTGAGATCATGACCTGAGCCTAAGTCGGTCGCCCACTGACGGAGCCACCCAGGCGCCCCGATTCTGCCTGTTTTTTAATTAGCTTATTTGTTTTTTGGGTGTTGAGTTGTATAAGTTTGTTATATATTTTGGATACTAAACCTTTATCAGATATGTCATTTGCAAATATCTTCTCCCATTCCTTATGTTACCTTTTAGTTTTGTTGATTATTTTCTTTGCTGTGCAGAAGGTTTTGATTTTGATGAAGTCCCAGTAGTTTATTTTTGTTGTTGTTGCCCTTGCCTCAGGCGACCTATCTAGAAAAATGTTGTCACGACCGTTGTCAGAGAAATTAATTACTGCTCTTCTCTCTTCTAGGATTTTTATGGTTTCAGATCTCACATTTAGATCTTTAATCAGTTTTGAGTTTATTTTTGTGTATGGTGTAAGAAAGTGGTATCCTTCTTCTGCACGTTGTTGTCTAGTTTTCCCAGCACCATTTGTTGAAGAGACTTTTTTTTCCCCCATTGCATATTCTTTCTTGCTTTGTCAAAGATTAACTGACCACGTAATTGTGAGTTTATTTCTGGGTTTTCTACTCTGTTGCATGGATCTATGTGTCGATTTTTGTGCTTTGATTACTACAACGTTGTAGAATATCTTGAAATCTAGGATTGTGATACCTCCAGTTACATTTTTCTTTTTCAAGACTGTGTTGGCTATTCAGGGTCTTTTGTGGTTCCCCAACAATTTTAAGATTACTTGTTCTAGTTCTGTGAAAAATGCTGTTGGTAACTTGATAGGGATTGCTGTAATCTACACATTGCTTTGGGTAGTGTGGACATTTTAACAATATCTGTTCTCCCAACCCATGAGCCTGGAAAGTCTTCCCATTTACTTGTGTCATTTTCAATTTCTTTCATCCATGTTTTTCAGAATACAGGACTTTCCTTTCCTTGGCTAAATTTATTCCTAGGTGTATTAATATTTTTGGTGCAATTGTACATGGGATTGTTTTCCTAATTTCTTTCTTCTGCATCATTCATAGTGTATAGAAATGCAACAGATTTCTGTACATTGGTTTTATATCCTGTGACCTTACTGAATTCATTTATTAGTTGTAGTAGTTTTTTGGTGGAGTGTCAGAGTTTCCAATATATAGTATTATGTCATCTGCAATAGTGAAAAGTTTCGCTTCTTCCTTATTAATTTGGATGCATTTTGTTCCTTTTTATTGTCGGATTGCTGTGGCTAGGACTTCCAGTGCTATGCTGAATAAGAGTGGTGAGAGTAGACATCCTTGTGTTGTTCCTGACCTCAGGGGAAATCTCTCAGTTTTTCCCCCATTGAGTATGATATTAGCTGTGGTTTTTCATATTTGGCCTTTATTATGTTGAGGTGTGTTCCCTCTAAACCTGCTTTATTGAGGGATTTCATCACGAATGGATGTTGCACTTTGTCATATGTTTTTCCTGCATCTGTTGAAATGATGATATGGTTGTTATTCTTTCTTTTCTTTCTTTCTTTTTTTTTTTTTTTTTTTTTTTTTGATGTCGTGTATCATGTGGATTGATTTACACATATTGAACCACCACACTTGCATCCCAGGAATAAATCGCACTTGATCATGGTGAATGATTTTTTAATGTATTGTTGCATTTGGTTTGCTAATATTTTGTTGTGGATGTTGATATCTATGTTCACCAGAGAAATTGGACTGTAATTCTCTTGTGTGTGTGTGTGTGTGTGTAGATTTTTTATCTGGTTTTGGTGTCTGGTTAATGATGGCCTCATAGAATGAATTTGAAAGCTTTTCTTCCATATATATTTTTTGGGGGGGGAATAGTTTGAGAAGTATAGGTATTTTTCTTTAAATGTCTGATAGAATTCACCTGTGAAGCCATCTGGTCCTAGACTTATTTGTTGGGAGATTTGGATTACTGAATCAATCTTCTTGCCAGTAATTTGTCTGTTCAAATTTTCTATTTCTTCCTGATTCCATCTTAGGAGATTATATGTTTCTAGGAATTTGTCCATTTCTTCTAGCTGTCCCAGGTTGTTGACACATAATTTTTCATAATAAGGTCTTATAATCCTTTGTATTTCTGTGGTGTTGGTTATTTCTCTTTTTTCATTTCTGACTTCGTTTTTTTTTTAGTTCTCTTTCTTTTTTTTGATGAGTCTGGCTAAAATTTTATCAGTTTCATTGATCTTTTCAAAGAATAAGCTCCTGGTTTCATTGATTTCTTCTATTGCTTTTTTAGTTTCTATATCATTTATTTCTGCTCTCATGTTTATAATTTCCATTACTTCTACTGGGTTTGAGTTTTAGTTGTTCTTTTTTCTAACTGCTTTAGGTGTAAGGTCAGGTTGTTTATTGAGATTTCTTGCTTCTTGATTTAAGGTTGTATTGCTATAAATTTCCCTCTTAGATCCACTTTTGCTCCATCTCAAAGATTTTTGACAATTATGTTTTCATTTTCATTTGTCTGCAGGTATTTTTTTATTTCCTCTTTGATTTCTTGGTTGACCCATTCATTGTTTAATAGCATGTAATTTAACCTCCATGTATTTATGTTCTTTCCAGATTTTTTTCTCCGGGTTGATTTCTAGTTTCATAGCATTGTGGTAAGAAAAGATACTTGGTGTGACTTTAATCTTTTAAAATTTGTTGAGATTTGTTTTGTGGCATATGTGATCTATTCTGGAGAATGTTCCATGTGCATTTGAAAGGAATGTGTGTTCTGCTGTTTTAGAGTAGAATGTTCTGAGTGTCTTTTAAATCCATCTCGTCCAGTGTGTTATTTAAAGCCATTGTTTGTTTGTTGATTTTGTTTGATGATCTATCCATTGATATAATTGCAGTGTTGTAGTTCCCTACTATTATTATATTCTGTGGATTTCTTCATGTTTGTCATTAGCTACTTTATGTTTGGGTGTTCCCATGTGGGTGCCTAAATATTTACAATTGTTATATCTTCTAGTTGGATTGTTCCCTTTATGATTATATAGGTCCTCCTTTATCTCTTATTACGGTCTGTTTTTAAAGTCTATTTTGTCCAATATAACTATTGTTATATTGGCTTTTTTTTCACTTCTGTTTGCATGATAGATGCTTTTCCATCCGATCACTTTCAGTTGCATGTGTGTTTAAGTCTGAAATGAGTCTTTTGTAAGCAGCATAGAGATGGGTCTTGCTTTTATATTCATTCTGTCATCTTGTGTCTTTTGATTGGAGAATTTAGTCCATTTACACTCAAAGTAATTATTGATAGGTATGTACTTATTGCCATTTTGTTTCTTGTTTTATGGTCGTTTTTGTAGTTCTTCTCGGTTCCTTCTCTTACTCTCTTCTCTCATGTTTTACTGGCTTCCTTCAGTGATATGCTTGAATTTTTTTCTCTTTATTTTTTTGTATGTCTATTCCTGCTTTTTTTTAAGTTTACTTATTTATTTTGAAAGAGAGAGAAGAGAGAGGGAGGAAGGGGCAGAGAGGAGGAGAGAATCCCAAGCAGGCTCCACACTCAGTGTAGAGCCCAACAGGGGGTTCAGTCTCATGACCGTGAGTTCATGACCTGAGCTGAAATCAAGAGTTGGATGTTCAAACAACTGAGATACTCAGGCTCCCCCTATTGCCGGTTTTTGGTGTGTGGTTACTATTAGGTTTATATATAACATGTTATGCACATAGCAGTCTATAGTAAGTTGATGGTTGCTTAAGTTTGAATCCATTCTAAAAGCACTAAAGTTTTACTTCTCACATTTTAGGTATGTGTGTCATGCTTTACATTCTTTCATTTTATGAATCCCTTGACTGATTGTTATACATATAATTAATTTTACTCTTTTTATGCTTCCTACTTTTCATGCTCCTACTTATGGTCTTTACTTTTCACTGAAGGAGTCCCCTATAACATTTCTTATAAGGCCAGTTTAGTGGTGATAAATTCCTCTTTTGTCTCAGAAACCTCATCTCCTGCTGAATGACAGCCTTGCTGGATAGAGTATTCTTGGTTGCAGGTTTGATGTTGTTGTTTGTTTCCTTCCAGTACTTTAAATATATCATGCCACTCCCTACTGGCCTGCAAAGTTTCTGCTGAAAAGTCAGCTGATAGCCTTACGGGGCTTTTCTTGTATGTGACTATTTTCTTTTCTCTTGCTACTTTCAAAATTCTCTCTTTATCACTACTTTTTGCTATTTTAATAACTATGTTTCTTGATGTGGACTTCCTTGAGTTGAATTTGTTGGAGGATCTCTGTGCCTTCTGGATCTGGATATCTCTTTCCTTCCCTAGATCTGGGAAGTTTTCAGCTATTTCTTTAAATAAATTTTCTGCCCCCACCCCTTTTCTTTCTGAGATCCCTATAATGTGAATGTTATTACACCTGATGGTATTGCTAAGTTCCCTTAACCTATTTTCATTTTTTATTATTCTTTTTTCTCTCTCCTGTTCAGCTTCATTGTTTTCCATTACTCTGTCCTTCAGGTCACTGATCTGTTCTTCTACTTCCTCTAGTCTACTATTTATTCCATCTAGTATATTTTTAATTTCAGTTTTTGAGTTTCTCATCTCCGATTGGTTCTTTTTCATGTTTTCTATCTATTTGTTGAGGGTCTCATGGAGACCCCCTTTTCTCAAGTCCAGTATCTTTATGATTATTACTTTGCATCTTCTATCAGGTATATTGTTTATCTCAATTTTGCTTCGCTCGCTCTCTTGCTATGATTTTGTCCTGTTTTTTGAGAGATACTCCTCTGTCTCCTCATTTTGTGTAAGTCTTGGTGCCTGTTTCTGTGTGTTAAGAAAGTCAGCTATGTCTCCTGCTCTTAAAAGTAGTGGCCCTATGAAGAAGAGGTCCTGTAGTGCCCTGCGGTACAATGTCCCATGTTCACCAGAACCTGACATTTCAGGGGTATCTCCTCTGTGTGCCGCACGTACCTTATGCTGTGGCTAAGCTGCTTTTGCCTTCAGTTCAGTCATATGCTTTAACTGTCTTTGCCTGTTGTGGGCAGTGTTTTGTCCCTGTGTTGTAGTGGGTCAGTCTAAGGCTGCCTTTGGCTTGAGTTGGGTCAGCCCAGGCATTTGCTAGAGCTGCAATAGTACCAAATTGCAGGGCATGCTCCCTGTGTTGTCCCCTGGGAGGCTTTTGTCGGTGAGTGGTGCCTATAGTCAGAGACGCCTGCTTCCAGCCGAGTGCTGGGGTTACAGTTGGACAGGTATGTGCAGTTATCTTACCTTCTCCCTGGGACAAGAGTCACTTTGGAGTGTTGCTTGCCCCTCTCAGGGTTGCTTTCACACTGCCATACTTGTGGCACTGCTTTGGATGGACAACTGCCAAGGCCAGTTTGAGGGGGCGGGTCCACAGAAGAGTGCGGGCCTGGGGGTCACCCTGTTAGCGAGGTTTTAGTGGGTCTGCTGTGGGAGGAGACTAGGAGCCAAGGTCTAACTGGAGGAGGTAGGTTCTTGGAAGCACATGGGGTGGGTGTACTGTTAGCATGCTAGGCGGAGAATGTTAGTGTTATGCTAGTTCCTGCAGGTGTCCATGTCTCTAGGCTGAGTGGCAGGACATGGAATTGGTGCCTACCACCTCTTTTGTTCTCGAAGTGTCCCAATGGTTCTTGCCCCTCAGAGGGGCACAGGCTCTGAGATTAGTAAACAAATCTCCCTCCTGTATAGGCCAGGTGTTTTTCAAACTGCTTTTATGCTGTTATCTCAGTGCGGCTGTTTGCTATGCTGTATCTTTAAGGATAGGGACTCCGTTTCCTCTTGCCTTCCAGCTTTCCAGGAGTTGAACACACTGAGCCAGCCAGGAATCCCTGAACCCACCGATTTTTAAAGTTCCAGGTGTTAAGTTCCACTGATTGTAAGAACTTGCAAAATTAAACCCCTCTGTTTTTCAAAGCCAAATGTTATGGGGATTTGTCTTCCCAGTGTGGGTCCCCTGGCCTGGGGTGCCTAGTGTGGGGTCTGCTCCTCTCTCCTGTCTCCATGCCCAAGGTGTCCTTCCCTCCCGTGGACAGTCTTATGGGTCCATTTAGCTCCCAACTGCATGTCTATCCTTCCTACCCTCTTGATGGGACCTCTTCTTTATGTTTAGGTACAGGAAGTCTGTTTTGCCAGTCGTGGAATTGTTTTCTGGGTTATTTACACTGATGTGGGTATTAGATTTGTGGAATGAGGTGCGTCTAGGATCCTCCTACCCTGCCATCTGTCTCAAAAAGTCAAATATCAAATAAATTTTAACTTGTTTCTGGACGCTATGCATCTTATGATTGGATTCTGTTACAGTTTCCAGTGAGGATTTTTGTTTTGTTCTAACTTTAACAGCTAATTATCTTGCTTGGACTTAAACTACCAACTTGTGGGTGGCATCTGACAGTTCAATACAGTTCTTTGATTTTTTTTGGTGAGCTGCTTTGGGTCTTCCTGATACATGTGGGATTCACATTTCGGCCAGAGATTTGGGCCGAAATTTACTTAAAGCTTTGGATTCCGTCTCTCTGGTTCTTTCCTCTTTAGGGTTCTTCCTTCATTATCCGTTGGCTGTGGTTTCCCTAAATGCTCTAGACTAAAATGAATGTAGATTTTTCTAGCAGAGGTTTTGCCATTCTGCATGGTGAAGACTGTGACCTGTCCTAAGGCTGAAAAACTACAATAAATGAAAATTTTACCCTATGCTGCCTTCTTCTTTCAAGTGTTGACACCCCTCCTAGGTCTCCATGCTTATATTCACTCTCAGTTGACTTCAAATAATTGTGTTTTGTGCTTTGACCAGGCCTTATAGTTGTTTCCTGAGGAGGGCTGGTCCCATGCAAGCTTATGTAGCTATGATGGAAGTAGACTTTCTCCTGCTTGTTCATTTCTTGTTTTATAAACTTGTGTTTTTTCCCCTTTAAAAGTTTGAGTATTAGTTAATGATTTGTCTATAATGCTTCTTTTCCACCTTCCAGGAATTTTTTTTTATTAATTTTATGTAAACTTTTTTGTCCTCTACTCTTTTTCAATCTTTAATGTTTTCCTTTCTTGTGCTTTCTTTTTTTATTTCTCTTTTCTGGTTTTTATGTTAATGACTTAACTGTTATTTTTTCGTTTTTATATTGATTTAATTATTTTTAATTTTTACTTTTGACTGCTGTAACTCTTTGGTGTTACACAATTTCCTTTGATTATTGCTTTAAAAGTATCCCCTAGGGGCGCCTGGGTGGCGCAGTCGGTTAAGCGTCCGACTTCAGCCAGGTCACGATCTCGCGCGCGGTCCGGGAGTTCGAGCCCCGCGTCGGGCTCTGGGCTGATGGCTCAGAGCCTGGAGGCTGTTTCTGATTCTGTGTCTCCCTCTCTCTCTGCCCCTCCCCCGTTCATGCTCTGTCTCTCTCTGTCCCAAAAATAAATAAACGTTGAAAAAAAAAATTTTTAAAAGTATCCCCTAGATTCTTATATCTTCATTGTTCTGATTTCCATTACTATTAATTTTTTAACTAAATCGCTGACATCTTTATCCTTTCATTCAAGAGTTGTTTAATACAAAAATGTTTGAATTTCCAGATTGTATATGACCCCAAGAGACACGTGTGCAAGATTTAGAAGGTGGACAAGAAGACGTGGCCATTTTTATGTTCAGATGGTGAGTGTCGAACTTGAGGTAATGTAGCATGCATGCGCGGTCACTCCCCTGCTCATTCAGCTGTTGGCACGGGCAGTATCTAACCCAGCCCCTCCAGCTACCATCAGATCTTCTGGTTGGGTTTCTCAACTCCTGCTCAAGGTGCATGTGCAGCTTTATTGTAAAAGGTGCCAGATCTCCAGCATCATGGAGGTAGGTCAGAGACAGACCGGTTCCAGTAACCTTTATGGATTCTTCTACATTTCCACCAGTTACAGGTTCCTCTGCTCTCCCTGCTTCATAAAGATTTCAAGTCCAACCCAGCCCCAGAGGTAACAGTTTGCCTAGATTTGTCCACAGATGTCACCATTGGGCTCGGGCTACTATTTATTATAAATCTCTTTGTCCTATATCATTCATAAGGATAGCTTCTCTGATAAAACCCTGATTTCAAAAATTGGTACTGGAAGTGGTTCCAAAAGAACAAGAACCCTGGAGAGGGATTCTCTGAAGTGATTCTGCTGAATATGCATTTGTTACTATTTTGTTGTTATTGATGGTCTGATGAGGTTGAAAACCATTAATGACCCTCTTTCCAGTGGTAAAGGAGACATTGATGGTTCATGACATACATCAGCACAATAGTTTCTTAAATTACCACCTAATTTAAATTTTCTTAAATTAAATTAGACATCTGCAATGACATGCTGATAGAAGAAGCACAACTTTGGTAGAGGAAACAATTGCTGCCCTAGAACATGTTAGAGAAAATAAGCATAATGAAGTTGGTTGGTTGGTTGGTTATTGCTATATTACTTGAAGAAGTTAGGGGAGAAAGTTCCCAGTCTCAGGTTCTAGTTACGGGCCAGAATAATTTTATTACTTAGCTAACAGTAACCCCTTATTTTCTGTGGCTTCAAGGCATAGAATTCTGAAAACCAAAACTGGAGATGTAGTCCTGAAAGTGAAGTAATTGTAACACAAATTGATTGCCCAATACCCTCTGGTCTCCTTTGTTGAAGTTAGGCTATTAAGTGTGAGGGAGGGTTTTCCAAAAATTGGAATGGGGACATACAGGCAGATTTTGATAAAGCTGGGGACCTTTTCCTCTTTTTTGCCAACTTTCCTTTACCCATAAGCAGCCCCTTATGTCCATTCAGGGTCCTGGTCTCCTCTTACCGGAAGAACCTGCAAGGATCTACTCAGAACTACTCAGAAGAATTTCATAATTTCACAAGTTCAGGTGCCTATGATCTTCCTTAGGAACTGTCCCCACCACGTCTCATTGTTTCCAGTCCTTGAAATAGATGCAAATAGCAGTCCCAGAGTTTAAAGTATGAAGTGTAGCCTCTGATGGGGTGTAATGCACCCAAAAAGAACTGCAGATATTTGCAATTAGAACATACTATCGTATTGGGTCTAACATATTGCTGTTGGTGAATTAAGACATGATTTTATATTCAAAACGTTGGCACGGGTTGTTGGAAGGTACCCTAACAGTTTGCTTCAGTTGACTAAAAACCTGGACCCAAAAGAATGAAGATGAAATGCCAGACCCTCTTTGGTATGTTTAAAAAGAAAAGTAGGGGGTGCCTGGGTGGCTCAGTCAGTTGAGCCTCCAATTCCAACTCTTGATTTTGGTCCAGGTCATGATCTCGCAGTTTGTGAGTTTGAGCCCTGCGGGCTCTGCACTGACACCATGGAGTATGCTTGGGATTCTCTCTCTCCCTGTCTCTCTATCCTCTCCCCCTTTCTCTCTTTCTCTCTCAAAAGAAATGACTACACATTTTTTAAAAAGGTATTCAAACGTTTAGGAAGATGGGAATGCTATAGTAGACTAAGGCTTGCTCATCTCCTCCCTAAATATATCCCCCAAGAAGTTCCAGAGGACACTTCCCTCCCTCGCAGGGGCATCTCCTCGTGGCTGTTCTCTAGCTCCAGGTTTGGTGGTTGGAATTACTGGTGTCTGGCTTGCCTGATTTCAGTGATGATGATGATAGGATTCCGTGGTGGCACTACTCACCAGAGACAAGACATGCGTGAATAGTAGAAAAAATGGCGGGGCCAAGATCAGTGCTAGGAATGGTCTTACTGGCAGAAATCTTTGGTATTAGCTAGTGGATCCTGCTATCTCTAGAACTGATCTCCAGGACAGCCTACTAGAATTTTACTTAATCTAAGTAGAAAGCTCTAGGATTGGTGAACAGAGGACTAACTGAAATCGTGGCAATTACAAATGGAACAGAAAGTTTAACTGAACCATAAAGGCACCATTCCCAGCTCCCCCAAGTTACCAAATAGCTCTCGTAGTAATCATATCGTGGGGATCAAAACAACCTGCAACTGAAATTAAAAAGCAGTTACAGAAGAGAGATCCTAGTGATAGAGCAAAATCCCACCTTGGTAGAAGAGCAGTCCAACTGGTGGACAGATCATGTGTCAAGGTTATGATTTGGGGTTGCACATATTATGCTGAGCCTGTGAGCTCAGGCATTTCTTGGGTACTGTGGGCATGCTGGAGGTCTTGCTGGTGTGATTATGGACAGTGCAAACAGAATATTGAGCAAACTGGAAGATACTAGGAATTGAGGAAGAAGAGAGAACATACCTAACTTCACAATCATTGTGGAGCACTAGAGTCTCAGACCTGATGCTTTGGGGGTTTTCAAAAAGGCCAGTAAATGAACATTTGCCAGTTGTAGTCTTGGTGAGGCCTAGCTCTACTGAGATTTCACTATATCCTGATAAACCTTGGGCTTTTTCATGTCTCATAAATCTCCTGTAACTCCTTTTATGTAACTACATGAATAGTGATTTAAAATTGATCGGCGAGGTCTTCAGGATTTTTCTCAGTATTGAGTGTGTATTAATATCTGATTTTTCATTCAGCACAATCATATGATTGATACTTTGATGTAATACAAAGGGCCCCTATGCATCAGTACTCCTGTGTCCCTTGGGTAAATTCCTAGCAGTGCTATTGCTGGGTCATAGGGTAGGTCTGTTTTTAATTTTCTGAGGAACGTTGTACCCCAATGTTTATAGCAGCACTCTCAACAATAGCCAAATTATGGAAAGAGCCTAAATGTCCATCAACTGATGAATGGATAAGGAAATTGTGGTTTATATACACAATGGAGTACTACATGGCAATGAGAAAGAACAAAATATGGCCCTTTGTAGCAACGTGGATGGAACTGGAGAGTGTGATGCTAAGTGAAATAAGCCATACAGAGAAAGACAGATACCATATGTTTTCACTCTTATGTGGATCCTGAGAAACTCAACAGAAACCCATGGAGGAGGGGAAGGAAAAAAAAAAAAAAAGAGGTTAGAGTGGGAGAGAGCCAAAGCATAAGAGACTCTTAAAAACTGAGAACAAACTGAGGGTTGATGGGGGGTGGGAGGGAGGGGAGGGTGGGTGATGGGTATTGAGGAGGGCACCTTTTGGGATGAGCACTGGGTGTTGTATGGAAACCAGTTTGACAATAAATTTCATATATTGAAAAAAAAGGGTATCAAATGTGTAGTTATTATGCAGAAATTAATCTATAGTGGCTATTATGGACTGCACACTTGTATTCCCCGCTCCTAAATGCATATATTGAAATCCTAACCTCCAGTGGAATGGTATTAAGATTTAGGGCCTTGTGGCACCTGAGTGGCTCAATGGGTTAAGCACCCAACTCTTGCTTTTGGCTCAGGTCATGATCTCATGGTTCAGCTCAGTGCGTCAGGATCTGCTCTGGCAGCATGGAGCCTGCTTGGAATTCTCTCTCTTCCTCTCTCTCTGCCCCTCCCCTGCTCTCTCTCTCTCTCTCTCTCTCTCTCTCAAAATAAATCTATAAACATTAAAAAAATAGATATGTGGGGCCTTTAGGAGGTAATTAGGTTCTGATAAGATCATAAGGGTGGATGAGATTAGTATACTCATAAGGAGTGAAAAATGAGAGTTCTCTCTCTCTCTCTCTCTCTCTCTCCCCCCCCCACCCTTCCTCCCTCCCTTCCTCCTTTTTCTTCCTCCCACCCCCTCTGATACAGCAAAAGTATAGCTGACGGAAATCCAGGAAGAGGGCTCTCACCAGACACTCAGCACCATGACCTTGGACTTCCCAGGCTCCAGTACTGCACAAAATAAATGTTTGCTGTTTAAGCCACTTAGTCTGTGGAAATTTGCCATAGCAGCCCCCACTGACTAGTATAGCAGCATAGGTCATGCTTTGTCCTGTTGGAGTATTTATTTAAATAAATATTAATTTAAATTAAAATTTAAGACAGGATAATTCCATTTGAGTTCCTGGATAGGAAAAATGTGTGAGAGATATTGCTGGAAAACCCAGAGAGCCAGTTTACATGATTATGGATTCTATCCAGTTAATCAGGATACTGATAGAAAGATCACATCTCTTTTATATATATTTTCTACATTGCCAAGGTATTTTATTCATTACTAATACTTACTGTACTTTGCATATTGAAGTATCACTAAAAAGGAGCCCATTATGGAACAAGATGACAGAAAGAAAATAAATCTCCCTAGGTTGCACATTACTTATCTCTCCCCTACTAAATTTTCCTTCTCAAATTGATTAGGTAGCCAGAACATGGTCAGATACTTTGATAATGACACAGTCTATACCTACATTTTCTATGCAACTTTATGTAGCTCATATACTGTAAGAAGTGTCATTCCAGTCTTGAAGATATTTCTTGACATATAAGAACTCTCCTCTCCCTACTTACCATCTTGAAGTCTCTCTGGTCTCTACTCTCATAAAATGTGAGAAGAGGCTTCTTCCAGAAGGTTATTAAAGTTTGTTTTGCAGTCCACTGGTTGGGACTGAGGTTTCCTGGTAATTTAATTTTGATGTGTTTCCTAACTTGGGTTTAATTCTATTCATCCCAATAGATGTCAGAGTAAAGAGGTACTTATTACTATGAATATGTATTGTAGTACTATGAAGTTGATGGTATTTTAAATAATTTAATACAGAGCATTTCTACTGGAATAATTTTAATGACCCATATCAACTATAGAAATTTCCAAAACAGTTACATGAAATAGAAGTATCACTTGGAAAAGGCAAGCTGTGCACTAGAAGTTATCCCATGGGGCCACATTACATTGACTAATATTTCATTGGTTCAGGGGCTGACCCAACTGACTCTAAGACTGAATTATCAGCATACTAATAAGGGATACATATGGCAGACTGAACTCCTATTAACCATGTTAGAGAGCTGAAATATAAAATCATGACCCCCAATGTATTAATTATAGCAATGAAAATAACTATATCTCATGCTGCAATACTCACTTTGACATGGCATTGGTTTTCTTCCTGTATGTAGACCTCAAAGGGGATATTTTCTCAGTGAGGTCAGTCTTGTCAAATCAGTGGGTTTGGGTGTGGAAGGTGTTACTGCTTATGTTTTCCCTTCCCTGAGCATGCTCATACTGCATTACAGTGTGGGCCGCTGCAATCCTCCTTTCCCTGTGCTGACCATCCTTTTTCATCACCCCACTCCCTAGACTCTTAGTTCTGATCAGCGCACCCTGTGTGACATCCATCTTGTACCCCTCAATCCCTTGAACTTGTAGGCATTCTTTTAAAGTTGGCTTTGCATGTGACCTATTAAATGCTAATTTTGTAGATTCACTTTCAGATGATGAGACCATTCTTTTTAAAATACATTTTCAAACTCTTGGAGACTGCCTTTCTGTAGACTCCAACTACTGATAATAGGTGAAAATGATTTTACGCAACTGATTAGAAATAAGAAATGTGGTAACTTAAAGTATGAAAAGAGAAACCTAGTTAGGAATTATGAAGCAAAGTTCATGACAGCCATTAAGAAAGCTGAGTTCAAGGTAGATGTCAGAAAAAACATCTTCATGATTCTTGGGAAGAATGTGACTTCTTTTGAGAACCACACATTTATCACTAAAACTAGACAAAAGACAGTAGAGTATAAAAAGTTAGAAACCCATATTAAAACAGTTTTCCCACCCTACTATTAATTTTTAATGAGAAAAATAAATACATCTCAAGCTATAATAATCACTTTGACATGGAATTAATTTATCTCTTCTGTAGAGATTAATATCTATTTTTTCAGACTAAACTAACTTTATCCATCACATTGACAGTAGCTGTGGGCTCCTTAAAGTCTGATGGATAACATGGGCCAGCAGAGCCCAGGGGACCATCTAGAGTCATATTTCAGAGAAGAAATATTCCTGGCAAGGGAAAGAATCTTAGCATAGAAAGTGGGCATTAAAAAATAAAGACAGGCATTGGGAGGAAACATAAAGAATATCATCATTCACCTAGAATTCCATTTAATGTTTGAAGGGAATTTTCATTTTTTTCTCAGATGTTCTGGTATCCTCTAGACTAAAATACCTTATCAACATAGTCAAGTACAGCCGCACAGGGCAAATAATCTTTAGCAGTCCTGAAATTCAAGCTACCTAAATATTTATCTATTTATTTACTCCCTTATTACTTACTTATATATCTTTCTCTTCCTTTCTTTTTTTTCCCCAATTTTACTATATAAAGGCCTAATCTCAAGCGTGGAAATAGTATCATGTATTTTGAGGAATCAGAGATAGAACTAATCAACGATCTAAAGAAACAAATAATTATAAAGGATCAATTAATACAAAGGTTATGAGAACTGCTCAAGCTTCCTTCCTTCAACGTTATATTTATTTTCCCTGATTCTTAAAAATTATTATTTTGAGTCGAAGGAACTTTGGATTTTAGCTACTTTGTCTCTCTCTTTTTAAAAACTGCAGGGTGATGGGTATAACTCGTTATACTTTACCTGTTGGGATCAACACTGGGTGTTGTATGGAAACCAATTTCACAATAAATTATATTTCATAAAAAAATAAAACAAACTCCGTTTAAAGATTAAAAAATAAATAAATAAATAAATAAATAAATAAACAAACAACCAAACAAACTGCCATCCACAACAGGTAAAGATGCTGGGAAGGTAAGTTTCTTTCCTATTCGTATAGTATGAAATTATATAAAAAATGGTCAAGTTTATATTCATGTCTTGAGAAAATTGAGAAGTTTAGCAATACCAGGCTTTGACAAAAACAGAGCAATGGAAACTCCCGTGCTCTACCAGGAGGGTGTAAATTTTGTAAAACAAATCTGCAAGAATTTAGTTGCTTCGGAATCCCATGGGCCGGATACGCAATTCTTCCCCTGGGGTTTGCAACAGCTGCCTTTTTCCCCCACTGCTGCCACACATGACTCAATGACGTAGTATGTGCTAGATCCTAAGGCTCAAGTTCCAGGGCTGCTTGCGCCACGACCCCGGAGTCCTTTCCCTGAGTCTTTTTCTAATTAAGGTCCCGCTCAATGTTGATGGTTGTGTGTCACCTGGAAGACGGGCCAGGGCAGTGCGGGGTGTATTATCTCCACCACCCAAAGAGGCCAACCAGGCCCTGTGCTTTCTTTGTGGTAGCTGATGTAAGGTGCCGCAGTTCCAGTCTTTTACTTTAGAATGGTAGATATCCCAGAAGCCCCCTCCCAGTGGACCCCTAAAAATGCCACCAAAGTGTCACTTCCCTAAATTTTCATACGACTCACCTTTCACTCTCTGGAGCGTGAGTGGCTTACCAAGGTCTCCCACATACAAGCCACCTCTTGTTCGTCCTGCCCAATTGCCATGGTATCACTGACCTAGTAGATGGCTTTGATTTTTGCGGGATGTCCAGGGGGCCCCGGTCAGACTACATCATGACAGAGAATGGGAGTGTTAATTCAGTTCTGAAGCAAAACTATGACTGAACTGTGTCGAACCCACAAATGCAAACGGTTTCTGATTCTCCTTTTCTAACTGGAATCGTAAAGAATACATTGGCCAAAGCAGCGACTGCCTACAATGTAACCGTGGGCATCATTTGTCTGCTCTGACAGTGATATTAGGTCTGGCACAGCAGCGTTAGCTGGGGCTGTTCCTTAGTGAAACTCGCAGTAGCCTACAGTAATTTTTCAAAATCCTGTCGGGTTTTTTTCAGGAGCCATACTTTCAAGTTAAAGAGCGGTTGGTTAAGTACCACTACCCACTGTATACGTGTGTGTGTGTGTGTGTGTGTATATATATATATATTTTTTTTTTTGAGACAGAGACTGAGCATGAGCAGGGGAGGAGCAGAGAGAGAGGGAGACACAGAATCCAAGGTAGGCTCCAGGCTCTGAGCAGTCAGTGCAGAGCCCCAGGCGGGGCTTGAACTCACAAACCGTGAAGATCTCTAGGTATCAATGTCGAGTCAGGTGCCTTGTCAGGACGTCTCAAAATGTTTAGGTACTCTCTTGTCCCCAGGGTACAGTCAACCTTTTAAGTATCCACAGATCCATTTGGGGAAGGAATGAAGGAATCATTATAGTATTTTCTGGCCACAGTATTGAAGAGTCTCTTCTTCTAGTAACCTGGATGTTTCCAGTCACTGGGTTCCGCATATTAAAATTAGTTCAGATTTAATAACTAAACAAGGAATCACAATTCCTTTGCGAGCGAACACTCCTCAGCCTCCTGCTTTTCTGTTCTTACCTTTTCCTGGTTGTAGATGTTTAGCATCATCCTTGTTGGCTGTCTCACCTTCCATCTTATCTCTAGGAACACCAGACTCCATTATTATCTCTCAGACTCCCTCACAGTGAAGTCCAGTTGGCTGTCCCTCCAGCCTTGCCAGTTATTAAAGGAATTGCAGCCCCCCCCCCCCCAGGCTACTGGCTTTTAAGCATTGACAGCTGATTACTTGGGGGCTTCAACCTCCCCTTGGTATTAACCAACCCAGTCTGTGACCACGCTAAATCTAGTACCTTACATGTCTCGGAATTCAGTGCTAAAATTCCACAGGTATTGTCCACAAGCTCACACATTAGCTGAGATTTTAAAAAGCCATTCCAAAGTTCTACTGAGCAGCTTCCAACAATGCTGTATGTCTCAGGGCCAGTGGATCCTGTGGGCGCTGGATTATTGCAATGCCTTTTTTCTTGCTTCCTTTTTTTTTTTTTTTTTTTTTTTGCTGTAAAATGGGCCCTTGTATGAGGCGTATTCTCAGGTTGTAGTAATTCTGGCACTCTGTGAGCCCTTGCACAATGAGGGTGGCCGAAAAAATAAGCTCATATCTAAAATGTGAATCTAGGGGCACGTGGGTGGCTCAGTGGGTTAAGCGTCCAAGTTCAGCTCAGGTCATGATCTCATGGTTCATGAGTTCAAACTCCGTGTCAGGCTCTGTACTGACAGCTCAGAGCCTGGAGCCTGCTTCAGATTCTGTCTCTCCCTCTTTCTCTGCCCCTCACCTGCTCATGCTCTGCCCCTCTCTCAAAAATAAATGAACATTAAAAAAATGTTTTTGAATGTGAATCCCAATAAGGATAACTTGGTTACGCCCTCCAGAATGCACCATTCCAATCTTATCTGACTGCAGATAAGAGCTGCTATATATATGTGTACACAGAGAATATTTTGGAAGAATACATATAAAACCGTTAAATTATCTCAAGAAAATGTTGGAGGGTTATTTTTTCCTAATATATTTTAATTTTGTTAGATTTATTTTTAAAAATGTGAAGAGAGCTACTATGAAGAATCTAACAAATGTTTATAATGTGTTTATAATTTTTAGGTAGTTTTTCCTTGTCTTATTTCCCTAGTTTACAATTCCTGAGTTAAGCTGGTAAAGAAATCATTGCTTGTATTATAATAGGAATTTCATGATTTTGCCTCATCATTGAAGGGAAGATAATTCCTTTATATTTAGAAAAAGAGAACAAAATATGTTTATAACCAAGTACAGTGAGCGAAAATACAATAGGAAATATAAGGGGCTAAAACTTAGAGGCCTATAAAAATGTGTAAGTTACTCCTCAGGTACAACTGAATGTTGGTATTTGTATATTTCACCTCTATAGAAGGGCATTGGGAGATTCATCTTCTTATCTTGTGTTTTATGGCTGTTACTCAACTTAATAACTTCCAGAAGTAATTTACATACAAATAGCAGACTAGTATTCCAGTGGTCCTTATTTAAATATGGCTAAATATTATAATACATATTGGTATAACTTTGAGTTTATACAATTTCTGTTTTATATAATGGTGGGTAGAAAGTGGCTACAATGTAACTCTTGATACAATTTGTTATTTAGTACTATCATTGGACAAGTTATTAGCCTCTCTGAATCTTAGTTTAACAATGAAATGAAAGCATTAATAGCCCCATCTCTCAGAATTGTTATGATAATGAAAGAGATAATCCTCAATAAGCACCTACAGCAGTGTATTATATGTAGTAGGCACTCAGTAAATCTGTGATTAATATTGCTTTCAAAAAGCTCTATGTTTTCAAGTCCATTATAGGATTTGATCTATAGGAAAGGAAAGTTAATAGTATCTACCCAGCACAAATTGCCATATCTGCAAATGTGTATAATACATAGTTGTAACTACTAACTTTACCTCCATTAAAAGAAGTTGAGCCCAAGAAATGTTGAGCCCAGAAATGCGTATTGAGCAATGAGATGTTAAAGTATAAGAGTGTTAGGTAGTGAATGGATTTTGAATCTAGTCTGGACAGAGATATAACAAACATGAACAAATCAGTGTATAAGCTAAAGAATTGGGAGAGAAGACCATGGTTCCGCTCTTGCAATGAAGTCTGACACTGCAAACAGAGGAACCATAGGGACATGGCACCAGGGAGAGAATAAAGTGGTGTATTTCCGTTTGGCAGGAAGGACAGGCAGCCCAGTGTTTGGGAAGAAAGGCAGACCCTAGCTTGATAAAATAGTGAAAAGGGCCCTTTAGGAAAGGATTGACATCAGACTTCTAGCAATAATGCAGGCTTGCCTGGGATTGTGACTTGCAGTGGAATAGGGTTCTTAACTAAAGGGTACCTGAAGTAGATTTGGGGATCCATGACTTTAAACAGGAAAAAAAAATCATGTTTATTTTCACACATCTCAGCAGAAATAGGACATTTTCTTCCGTTGCAAATGTGGGCAACAAACCACAACAGTATTAATAGTGTTTGTGACTTTGTCACCAATAGAGACCACAGATAGTCTCATCATGTCACAACTTTGCAGACATTTACAAACACTATTTATATGTATCACCTTAGTGATTTGACTGAAGTCTAGATCCAGTTATCTAATGTGTAAATAGTGAAGCAAACTATTTGTATATCAAACATTTTTCTTAGTATAGCTCCTCTGTATTTCAGTTTAATTGGAATCATTTATAATCCAAAGTAATTTATTTACTTTGTAAACACATATTCATTTTTTTTTCAACGTTTATTTATTTTTGGGACAGAGAGAGACAGAGCATGAACGGGGCAGGGGCAGAGAGAGAGGGAGACACAGAATCGGAAACAGGCTCCAGGCTCTGAGCCATCAGCCCAGAGCCCGACGCGGGGCTCGAACTCACGGACCGCGAGATCGTGACCTGGCTGAAGTCGGACGCTTAACCGACTGCGCCACCCAGGCGCCCCAACATTTATTCATTTTGAGAGAGAGAGAGAGTGAGTGAGGGAGGGACAGGGTGAGAGGGAGGCTGTCAGCACAGAGCCCGATGCTGGCCTTGAACCCAGGAACTGTGAGATCATGACCTGAGCCACCCGGGCACCCAATAATGTAATTTATTTTAAGTATAAAAACACAGTTCTGTGAAGGGATCCATAGGCTTCTCTAGCCTCCCAAAGGAGTCCCCCACCTCTTTATCCCATGAGTTCTCTACCAGTCACCTGGTAAGGGGCTCCATCTGTTGGCTTTCTGCAGGATTCTTACGCGACTGATAGCTAGGACAGTTCCTATTGTTGTCTGTGTGGATAAAATAAGGAATTGTCACATCGCCTCTCCTACTTTTTCCTTTTCTCTCCCCTGCACCCATTCTCTTCCATTTAAATGAATTCCCCTCTCGGGGCGCCTGGGTGGTGCAGTCGGTTAAACGTCCGACTTCAGCCAGGTCACGATCTCGCGGTCCGTGAGTTCGAGCCCCGCGTCAGGCTCTGGGCTGATGGCTCAGAGCCTGGAGCCTGTTTCCGATTCTGTGTCTCCCTCTCTCTCTGCCCCTCCCCCGTTCATGCTCTGTCTCTCTCTGTCGCAAAAATAAATAAACGTTGAAAAAAAAAAAAAAAAAATTAAAAAAAAAAAAAAAATTAAATGAATTCCCCTCTCTTAGCACACTCTTGGAGATGAAAGGGATAACTTCAAGCAGGTAGGGATTCAAGCAGAAGGGCTTAAATCTGGAAGCAGAGATCTCCACACATGGATGGGAGCTGCTGAAAGGGAGGAGAGGAGGGAAGAGAGGAGAGGAGGGGGAAGAGGAGAGCAGAGGAGAGGGGAAGAGAAAAAGATAATGGGAGAGGAGATAAAGTTGCAGATGTTAGGAGGGAGAGTCCGGCCCAGCAGACATAACCCATAACTCAGCATTCAGAAGATCTAGGCATATGCCACAGGTTGGCCAGAAGCCAGCATCAGGGAAGTCCAGGAAAAACATGAAAATGTTTGCTGAAGTATTGCCCAAAGAATATGGTATAGCAAGCACTCTAAGATCAGGCAAAATGCACACATGTACCCTGACGCACATCAGACAAGTCTGTCCAGATGTGGTAAGAGATTGAGAGCAGAGCTCCATCTGGGATGGTGATGGTGTGGTTTTGGGGGTTGAGGGTTGAGAGAGAAAAAACAGAGCCTAGTCTTGTAAAGGCTAGGGCTGACTTCAAGGAAGTTAGTTAAGGACATGGTGGAAAGGCCTAATAACTTGAGGAGGCTTTATGTCAGGTATAAGGCATGATTCTGTATGTTCCATGTGGAACACAATGTGGCAAAAAAGCGAGACTGGCTTGATGCTGAATATCCTACTGTTGAATCAGAGGACAGTTCACGAGGCTCATATTGGGATTAAGTCTGCTGGTCAAGGTGACCTCATTTATGCTAATAGGAATGGAGGGCTGTGGAGGCAGAGAACCAGAAAGTTTCTGACAACCGGCCAGCCCTCTAAACCTTATTCAGTAAGGAATCGATATGTGACATTAGGCATCCAAAACATGAAGCAAAATGTGTTATTAAATCTGATCTCCTTGGATCACAAAGAAAATAACAAGGCAACAGTGGTAGAAGAGAAAAAAAAAAAATAATCAAGAGAAAATGACTAGGTGGCCAGAGGCAAAATGTATGACAGATGCAAATGGGCTTCATTATTTCTCAGTTGGAAAATTCCAATAACTTCCTGAATTGTCTCTCCATCTTAAGTGCTTTGCTGTTCAAATGTATCTTATAAACCACTTCCAGGTTACAGACTAAAATCCTTCAGTGTCGGCCCTGATACGCCAGTCTTCTCCTAAAAACACTAGTAACCCTTTGTTGTCTGACAGGCTTCTTTGCTTTCCCTTCACATTTCTGCACAACATGGTCCCAGTCCATGTCAATGCTTATTTCCTAGTATTCCTTATTTTTAACAGTTTAATATTAAACATACTGAAATAATGTTTAAATGCTTCATTTTTTTTTTTTGAGGAATTTTTTTTTTTTTTTTTTTTTTTTAGAGAGAGGGAGAGCGCAAGGAGGGGAGGGGCAGAGGGAGAGAGAGAATCTTAAGCAGGCTCCATGCTCAACACTGAGGCCAACAAGGGGCTCGATCCCACAACTCTGGGATCATGACCTGAGCAGAAATCAAGAGTCGGGTGCTCAACCGACTGAGCCACCCAGGCACCACTTAAATGCTTCATTTTTAATATTTTCTTTCTATTTTTGACAAGTATGCCCTTCTTGGAAGAATGGCTCCAGTTCATTTTAGTGTGAATCCGGGAGGCTGCCAATCTAAACACTATGGACTTTTGACAAGACGAGTGCCATGTGGCCCAAGGTAGGCCAACCAGGGTCCTTTTCCCAGGAGGAATGTCCTATGAATGCAAGATCACAGAGGGACCAACAATGATTGGAAATGAGTCACGTGAGGCGTTCTTAGGCTGCTCAGAATATTTGTGTCTTTTATGGATTGTTTTTTTTTTTTTTTTTGATGTCGCTCTGATCCTCTATGCTTCCCTAGCCTCTCCTCCTCAGTTCTTTGAGCCACTGACTATCCTTTCACAAAATTTCTTTGCACACGCACTTCCATTTAAGAACAGCAGTTTCTATTGCTTGCAACCAAAGAACACCGAATGATGCAGAAATTGAGTACAAGAGCACAGGGGAGGCTACTAGGTATAGAATAGGGCGCAGACCCCCAGAGGTTATGGAAGTGTATGGAATCAGTTATCAAGCTGAAATGTCATAAAAAGCAATGAGATTGACCTTACCATTCTAAGCTGGGAAATGAAGGGCCCATGATACATAGCGAAAAGCTGGCAAATGAGGTTATTGGTGGGACACTGGGACACTTTTAGGAAACTGAAACTTTCAGAGACAGGTGGCTTTTGCAGTAGACCTGGCTAAATTAAACTGAGGAAATGGTGAGCTCAAAGGTTAACATCTTTGTGTTGAGGTATTGTGTTGAAGACATATTGGGTTGAAGACTCTGAAATCTAGAGTCTTCCTGGCACAAAACATCTCTCATTACTGTCATAGGACTAGGATTGATAAAAACCCAGGGGGCGCCTGGGTGGCTCAGTCTGTTAAGCAGTTAAGTGCTTGACTTCAGATCAGGTCATGATCTTGTGGTTCATGAGTTCGAGCCCCACGTCGGGCTCTGCTCTGACAGCTCAGAGCCTGGAGCCTGCTTCGGATTCTGTGTCTCCCTCTCTCTCTCTCTCTGCCCGCCCCCCCCCCCCCCCCCGCTTGCGCTCTGTCTCTTTCTCTCAAAAATAAATACACATAAAAAAAAAAATACCCAACTCAGGATGGGTCATTCAGCTTGTTAAATTAGATCGGGTCAAGGGAGGACTTTGCGAAGCAATGATGCTGGGCCCGTTCCAGGCCGAAACTTTAAGAAAGCTTGGTGGCTTCCACTTTGTGCCTTGGAGAATTCTGTGCTGCCAGGTGCAAAGGCTGGTTGCTATGCTGAGTAGACCCTATGGAGGCAGACAGTGCCAGGTAGAAAGAGCAAGGCCTGGAGGCTACATGGAGAAAAGAAGAGGCCTACCCATCCAAGTGTCCCAGTTGAATCCAGTTTGTCAGCTATTTTCACAAAAAAGCCAGACCTGAAAGGGAGCCATATTGGACATCCTAGCCCCTCAAGCTGATATCACAGGGAGCAAAAGAACCACGCAGATGTGTCCAAGTCAGCCTAATGGAAGGGTCATGAGATGATAAAGTAACTGTTGTTTTAAGTCACAAGGTGGTTTGTTATGGAGCAATATAAAACCAAAACATTACTCATTGTATTCATGGTCTGGGTCCTCAGCAAGAGTATAAATTCCATGAAAATAGGGGCTCAGGGGGTCCAGTTTGTTCTCTGCTACATCCTAAGCACCTATAACAGAGCTGGGCACTTAATAAACATGTTTAATGAATGAATGCCTAAACTCATTCATCTAAATTACTCATAGCTTGGGGTGTTTGGGTGGCTCAGTCTCACGTTTCATGAGTTCGAGGCTTGCATTAGGCTGTGTCCTCACCACACAGAGCCAGCTTCTGATCTTTAGATCTTCTGTCTCCCTCTTTTTGGCCCTCCCCCACTGGCTTTCTTGCTCTCTCTCTCCCTTCTCTCTCTCTCTCTGAAAAATAAATGTTAAAAAAAATAAATTAGTCATACCTATGGGGTGAAATGTATAATCAGAATTTAAAAGGGGACATACCCAAAGAGATTTTTAGGAATTAACTAATCTATTTTAATCTATATAAGTTATATAGAATACCATTTCTTCAAACAGATTTAGGAGATGCATTTCATAGGAGAATGGAATCTGATTTTGGATATGGTTAAATTTCTTGATAAGGATGCATTCACCAGAAAGTCTTCATTCAATGTTCCCAACACTGGTCAAGTTTCCAAGTTTGACTAATAGACACCTAAACCAAATGCTCCCCCAAAGAAAATGACCTTAGATGGCCAAGTATCTTTTTGCTTAATATAGAGGGGAAGGAATTTAGAGGTTTCAGAAATGCTTGATGAGAGCATTTATACACATCTTGCCCATTCTCCTCTGGGCCACAACCCAGAATAGGTCCCTGTCATTTCTCCCTTTATCCTTGGTACCAGACAGGAGTTGGTAAATCTCTAAAGAAATTGGTAAGAGTTTTAATTATTAGCTATGACTGTCTTAAAAGCATACAGCTTTTGGATTTAGAAGTCAAAGATTCATATGACTAATTGTGAGCATCTCAATTTGTTGGTCATTCATAGTAACTATAGTAAACGTGTGTAATTCTCAAAGAAGATTACTTTATCCTCTGTTTGACAGATCTGACAATCAAAAGAAAGAGGAAAAAAAGTAATTGTCTGTGGTTATTTTATGTGACCTTTGTTACTAAGGGAAAGTAATAAATGGGTACAATCACTATATCTGCTGTGTAGTCTCTAGGAGAATCCCTCCATTTCCAGGAGTTTAGGGATATGATGCCAGGATTTTTCATTTTCATTCCCTAATGTAAATTTCATTCCATTTTCAGAAAACAAAAGAAAATATGTGGTGATAATCTAGACACAGAAGCACCTTAGCCAACCCCATGGGTAACTTAATACAGACGTTACAACAGTTATATGCGTAGCAAATACAGCAAACAATTCTCTACTTGTTAAGGTTTTGCCCCTTAAAAAATCGCTGTACTGAAATCAGATATTGAGAGCTACTTGGCTTTTATTTTTCTTTTCAAATTAAAAAAATAAACTGTAGGTCTGCATTTCCTTGTGTACAAACACAATGTCCTTGCAGTACATTATTTTATTTGTGACCCTAACAGGATGAGCATTTTACTTTATTTTGGGTGCCTTGCTTAAAGACTGAAAGACTGAGAAGAACAGAAACTAGGGCGGGGGATGGACTGTGAAGACTGAGATACATTTTTCTCTGATTAAGATGTTCCATATCTTTTATTTCCGGGGAAATTCGAGTCTACATAAGTTTGAGGCAGGCATTAATTGCTGGCTGCTCAGAATAACATTATGCCCCTTTCTCTTGATGTAAATGTATTCTAAGACTCTATATCTTCTTTGAAAAGTAGATTGAAAATGCATTTATTTGACAGACTTGGAGCAGTTACTGACGGCTGCTAACTTTTCCAAATGCAGGAAAAAATGCTAACGTTTCCTTTTGCATCCTGTCTGCCTGATTGTGGCAGCCAAGATTTAATGGGCGCACACAGGAGAAAAACATGGTGATGTAGGGAAAGACATGGAGAGAATTTTCCACATCCAGAGATGTTGATCTGCTTTTTTTTAAATTTTTTTTTAATTTTTTTTTTTTAACATTTATTTACTTTTGAGACAGAGAGACAGAGCATGAACGGGGGAGGGTCAGAGAGAGAGGGAGACACAGAATCTGAAACAGGCTCCAGGCTCTGAGCGGTCAGCACAGATCCTGACGCCGGGCTCGAACTCACGGACTGCGAGATCATGACCTGAGCCGAAGTCGGACGCTCAACTGACTGCGCCACCCAGGCGCCCTTTTTTTTTTTTTAAAGAAGGTTAATGGAAAGAAAGCCCTTTGCTTTATACTCCATTGGAAAATCTCATGACTAAAGGTTGATGATGTTCTAATCTTTATGTTTGAGAACTATTTTTAAGCAATTTAATTCGTGAAAGATAGTATTTTCTATTGCCTCATTCAGTGCTTCCTAAAGCATATTTACTTCCGGTTTTCATTTAAAGAAGTTAGAAAACAATTGAAGACTTTCAGGAATATGGAGTCAAGTTACATATTATGAAAAGAAAGTATGTGTCTCTTATTCCTCCAGAAATAGCTGTCTTCTTGGTGGATAGAAATGTAGCCTTTCTTTCCTCAAATAAGGAACCAAAAATGAAATTAATGTTTTTTATCCCACACGTCCCCACCACTACTATTTAGTAGAACTTTACTTAGCAGCTATTTAAGAGCATGAAATTGTGTTTCGAGTTCCATTGCTACAGAGTTAACAAGTTAGGGTGTCATTCCAGGAATGAATAAAATTGAAATGTCTTTATCCAAGATCCTCTTTGTCGATATGAAATGAATGCGACAGCATCACATATTCAGGATAAATCAGAAAGTCTGCCAAGAGTACAAGCACAGAGGATGCAGTCACTGAGCTGAGTAAGGACGCATTCTGGTCACCGAAGGAATATTTTCACCAGGGTTTTGGATACGCTGCTTTGCGCCCACCTGATCACTGGAAGGAAAGCTTGTCTTCACTATAAGGCCATTTAAGGGATTGCAACTGTTTTTCCTTTTTCAGATTTTCATCTCATTTTATTTTAATACTACTATAGTTAGCATACCTGTTATGTTAGTTTCGGGTGTACAATACGGAGATTCAGCACTTTCACGTGTCACCCAGTGTTCATCGTGGCAAGTGCCCTTCCCAGTCCCCATCACCTATGTCACCCTTCTGGTCACCACCAGTTTGTTCTCCATAAGAGTCTGTTTCCCAGTTGGCCTCCCTCTCTCTCTCTTTTTTTCTTTCCTTTGCTCATTTGTTTTGTTTCTTAAATTCTACATATGGGTGAAATCATACGGTATTTGTCTTTCCCTGACTTACTTTGTTTAGCATTATACTCTCCAGCTCCATCCATGTTGTATGTTAAACATACATGTACACCGTGTACAATATCCTCTGTATGTTGTAGCAAATGGCAGGATTTCATTCTTTTTATGGCTGAGAAATGTTCTATTACACACACACACACACACACACACACCACCTCTTCTTTATCCACTCATCTATCAATGGAAACTTGGACTGTTCCCATAATTTGGCTATTGTATATAATGCTGCAATATACATAGGGGTGCATGTATCCCTTTGGGTTACTGTTTTTGTATTCTTTGGGTAAATGCCCAGCAGTGTAATTGCTGGATCTTAGAGTAGTTCTGTTTTTAACTTTTTGAGAAACTCCCATACTCTTATCCACAGTGGCTGCAGCAGTTTGCATTCCCACCAGCAGTGCACAAGGGTTCCTTTTACCTTACATCCTCACCAACATTTGTTGTTTGTTGTGCTCTTGATTTTAGCCATTCTGACAGGTATGAGGTGGCATCTCATTGTGATTTTGATTGGCATTTCCCTGATGATAAGTGATGCTGAACATCTTTTCGTGTGTCTGTTGGCTATGTGTATGTCTTCTTTGGAGACCTGTCTGTTCCTGTCTTCTGCCCATTTTTTAATTGGATTATTTGTTTTTTGGGTGTTGAGTTATGTAAGTTCCTGATGTATTTTGGATACTAACCCTTTATTGGATACGTCATTTGCAATATCTTCTCCCATTCTGTAGGTTGCCTTTTAGTTTTGTTGATTGCTTCCTTTGCTGTGCAGAAGCTTTTTATTTTGATGTAGTTCTAATAGTTTATTTTTTCCTTTGATTTCCCTTGCTTCAGGAGATAGATCTAGAAAAATGTTGCTACTGATGTTAGAGACATTACTGCCTGTGTTCTCTTCCAGAGTTTTTATGGTTTCATGTCTCACATTTGGGTCTTTAATCCATTTAGAGTTTATTTTTGTGTATGGTGTAAGAAAACAGTCCAGTTTCCTCCTTTTGCATGTAGCTGACCAGTTTTCCCAGAACCATTTGTTGGAGCCTTGCCTTCTCCCATTGGATATTCTTTACTGTTTTGACAAAGATTAATTGACCCTATAATTGTGGGTTTATTTCTGGGTTTTCTTATCTATTCCAATGATCAATTTGTTTTTGTGCCAGTACCATACTGTTTTGATCAGTACAGCTTTGTAATATAACTTGAAGTCTGGAATTATGATACCACCAGCTTTGCTTTTCTTTTTTAAAAATTAGCTTGACTATTTGGGGTCATTTGGGATTCCATACAAATTTCAGGATTGTTTGTTTGTTTGTTTGTTTGTTTTACTTCTATGAAAAATGCTGTTAGTACTTTCGTAGGGATTACATTCAATCTGTAGATTGCTTTGGGTGGTATAGACATTTTAACCATACTTGTTCTTCCAATCTGTGAGCCTGGAGTGTCCTTCCATTTCTATGTGTCATCTTCAATTTCTTTCATCAGTGTTTTATAGTTTTCAGACTAGAGGTCTTTCACCTCTTTGGTTAGATTTATTACCAGGTATTGTATTATTTTTGCTGCAGTTGTAAATGGTATTATTTTCTTTCCCTTTCTTCTGGCCCATTATTAGTATAGAAATAAAACGTGTTTCTGCACATTTATTTTTGTATCAGGTGACTTGACTGAATTCATTTAGCAGCTCTGGTAGTTTTTTGGTGGCGTCTTTTGGGTTTCCTACATAACGGTATCATGTCATCTGCAAATAGTGAAAGTTTTACTTGTTCCTTTCCAATTTGGATGTCTTCCATTTGTTTTTGTTGTTCAATTGCTGGGGCTAGGACTTCCGGTACTATGCTGAATAAAAGTGATGAGAGTAAATAAACCTCCTTGTTTTGTTCCTGACCTTAGGGAGAAAGCTCTCAGTTTTTCCCCTTTAAGGATGATGTTAGTTTTTCGTATATATGGGTTGTTTTCATAATATATGAGTGAGTTTTTCATACATATGTGGGTTTTTCACATATGGCCTTTATTATGTTGAGGTATGTTCTCTCTAAACTCACTTTGATGAGGGCTTTTATCATGAATAGATGCTATACATTGTCAAATGCTTTTTCTGCATCTATTGAAATTATCATATGGTTTTTATCCTTTCTTTTATTGATGTGATAGATCACATTGATTGATTTGCAGATACTGAACCACGCTGCATCCTGGGAATAAATCCCATTTGATTGTGGTCAGTGATTTTTTAATTAATTAATTTATTTATTTATTTGTTATAATTTATTGTCAAACTGGATGGGCATTGAGGAGAGCACTTGTTGGGATGAGCACTGGGTGTTGTGTGAATGATTTTTTTTTTTTAATGCATTGCTGGATTCGGTTTGATAGTATTTTGTTGAAGATTTTTCATCTATGTCCATCAGACATAGTGTCTGGTAATTGTTTGTGGTGTCTTTATCCGGTTTCGGTATCAGGGCTGTATTTACTTTGTAGAATGAATTTGGAAGTTTTACTTCTTCTTTTGTTCGGAATAGTTTGAATAGGATCACTATTAACTCTTCTTTAAATTTTAGGTAGAATTCACCTGTGAAGCTGTTGGGTCCTGGACTTAATTTTTCTTGGGAGTTTTTTGATTACTGATTTAATCCCCTTGCTAGTAATCAGTCTTTTCAGATTTTCTATTTCTTCTTGATTCAGTGTTGGTAGGTTATGTTTCTAGGAATGTATCCATTTCTTCTAGGTTGTCTAATTTATTGGCATATAGTCTTTCATAATATTCTCCTACAATTGTTTGTATTTCTATGGTGTTGGTTGTTATTTCTCCTCATTCATTTGTGATTTTGAGTCCTCTCTCTCTCTCTCTCTCTCTCTCTGTCTCTCTCTCTCTCTCTCTCAGTGAGTCTGTCTAGAGGCTTATCAATTTTGTTGATCATTTTAGAAAAGAGCTTCTGGTTTCATTGATCTGTTCAATTTTTTTATTTTCGTTTTTTTATCATTTATTTATGCTCTATTCTTTATTATTTACTTCCTTCTGCTGGATTTAGGCTTCATTTCTTGTTCTTTTTCTAGTTCCTTTAGGTGTAGGGTGAGGTTGTTTATTTGAGACTTCTCTTGGTTCCTGAGGTATGCCTGTACTGCTGTCAACTTCCCTCTTAGAACCACCTTTTGCTGCATCCCAAATGTTTTGGGCCATTGCGTTTTCATTTTTGTTTTTTTTTCATGTACTTCTTAATTTCTTTTTTAATTTCTTGGTTGACCCATTCAGTGTTTAGTAGCATGTTATTTAACCTCCATGTATTTGTTTTCTTTCCAGGTTTGTTCTTGTGGTTGATTTCTAGTTCCATAATGTTGTGGTCAGAAAAGATGGATGGTATGTGACTTTGACCTTTTTGAATTTATTCACTTGTTTGTGGCTTCATATGTGATCTATTCTGGAAAATGTTCCATATGCACTTGAAAGAATGTGTATTCCACTGTTTTAAGATGGAATATTCTGAATATATTTGTTAACTCCATCGAATCCAGTGTGCATTCAAAGCCATGTTTCCTTGTTGATGTTCTGTTTGGATGACCTGTCCATCAATGTAAGTGGGGTGTAAAAGTCGCCTACTATTATTTTAATACTATTGGTTAGCTCCTTTATGTTTGCTATTAGCTGCTTTATGTATTTGGGTGCATAGATATTTGCAATTGTTATATCTTCTTGTTGGATTGTTCCCTTTTATTATTATATAGTGTCCTTCTTTGTCTCTCTTTACAGACTTTGTTTTAAAAGGCTGTTTTCTCTGATAGAAATTTTGCTACTCTAGCTTTTGACATCCATTTGCATGATTCTTCATCCCCTCACTTTCAATCTATAGATGTCTTTAGCTCTGAAATAAGTCTCTTGTGGGCAGCATATAGATGAATCTTGCTTTTTTAAAATCTATTCTGTCACCCTATATCTTTTGATGGGAGCATTTAGTCAGTTTACATTCAAAATAATTACTTTTAAATTTTTATTTTTGAGAGAGAGAGAGAGAGAGAGAAAGAGAGCAACAGCAGGAGAGGGGCAGAGAGAGAGGGAGACAGAATCCCAAGCAGGCTATGCACTGTCAATGCAGAGCCCAACGCAGGACTGGAATTCAGAAACCATGAGATCATGACCTGAGCCGAAATCAAGAGTTGGATGCTTAATCAACGGAGCCACCCAGGCACCCCACATTCAAAATAATTATTGATAGATATGTATTTATTGCCATTTTGTTACTTGTTTTTGCAGTTTTTCTCTGATCCTTTTTCTCTCTTTCATGGTTTGCTGGTTTTATTGATATACTTGGATTCCTTCCTAGTTTTGCGTATCACTTTTTTTTTTACTTGTAGTTACCTTTTGGTTTATATATAACATCTTCTGCATATAGCACTCTATATTAAGCTGATGGTCACTTAATTTTGAACTCATTCTGTATTACTCTCCCCTCCACATTTCAGATATTTGGTATCATGTTTTACATCCTTTTATTTTGTGCTTCACTTGACTGATTTTCAGAGTTAATTTCTTTTTTTTTTTTTTTTTTTTTTTTTTTTTTTTTTTTTTTTTTGCCTTTGTGCTTCCTATTTTTCTTACTCTTACTTAGGGTTTTTGATTGCCACTCACCGAGTCCCCCTAACACTTCTTGTAGGGCTGGTTTGATGGTCATGAATTATTTTAACTTCTCTTTGTCTGGGAAACTCTTTATCTCTCCTTCTGTTGGGAATGATCACCTTGCTGTATCCTTGGTTGCACATTTTTGCCTTTCACCACTAAATACATCATGCGACTCCCTTCTGGCCGGCGAAGTTTCTGCTGAAAAATCAACTGATAGCTTTATGGGGTTTCATTTGTATGTATCTGCCTTCTTTTCTCTTGGAAACTTTGAATTCATACTTGATCACTATTTTTTGCCATTTTAATTATTATGGGTCTCGGTATGGACACGTTTGGGTTGAATTTGTTGGGGGAATCTCTCTCACTCCCGAATCTGGATCTGTATTTCCCTCCCCAGATTCAGAAAGTTTTCAGCTATTATTTCTTCAAAAACATTTGACTGTTCCCCCACCCCCACCCCTTCCCTCTCTTCTTCTGGCATCTGTATAATGTGAACATTATTACACTGAGTTCTCTACATCTAATCTCATTATGCAGTATTGGTTTGTCTCTCTTCTCTTCAGATCGATTCCATTACTCTATCCTCCAGGTCACGGATAGGTTTCTCTGCTTCCTGTAGTCTACTACTTAGTCCATCGATTGTATTTTTAATTTCGTGTATTGAGTTCTTCATCTCTGATGGGTTATTTTTTTTATCTGTCAGGGTCTCAGTGATATCTTCCACCCTTTTCCAAGTCCAGTGAATATCTTTATGATCATTACTTTAAATTCTGTATCAGGCATGTTACTTATTTCTGTTTTGCGTACATACATCTTCTGCCCTCATTTTGTCCTTTTCTTTCTTTTGGGACATAATTCTCTGTCTCCTCATCTTGTCCATGTCTCTGTTTTTCCCGTGTGTTAGGAAGTCAGCTATGTTGTCTGCTCTCACAAGTAGTGGCTTTACAATGACGAGGTCCTGTAGTGCTGTGCCGTGCATTGTCTCCCATTCACTAGAACCTGGGACTTGGGAGGAGCCTCCTATCTATACTGCTTGTGTCCTGCCATTGTGTCCTGAGTCCCTTTTCCTTTCAGTCCACACATCTGCACAGACTATCGTGGGCTGTGCTTGCTCTTTGTGATGTTAGGGAGAGTGAAGGAAGCAGGTTCTGAGGAGGCAGGACCACAAAAGGGCCCAGGGGCAGGGCAGTGGTGTTAGCAAAATTTGCACTGAGCTGATGGTCCGGGGCTGGATCCCCCAGGCACCGCTGCTGCGCGGAGCTCAGGGCCCAGGCCAGCACATTTGGAGTGGGTGAGTCCTCAGGAGAACTCAAGGGCAGGGCATACTGCTAGAGGGCTAGGTAGCAAGTTTCTGTGCACTGCCATCTCCCCCAGGTGGCTGTTTATGCTGGGGGGATAGGGAAGGAAAATGGTGCCTGCCAGCTCCTTTGTTCCCAGAGAAGTACCCCCCAACATTCTCGAAATTAGTACAAACACATCTCCCTCCTGCTGTGCAAACGGTGGCTTCTCTGTGGCCTCTCCTTGGCTGCTGGGTCTCTAGGGACGGGGACCTGGCTATCACTCCTGGCTCACCTAATAAGTCAGCTCTTAAAGCTCCAGACTCCCAAGTCCCACTGGTTATACAAACTCCTAGAATTCAACCCCTCTGGTTGTCAAGGCCGGATGTTAAGGGGATTCACTTTCCCTTCGTGGGCTTCCTTGTTTTCCTCTCTCTGTGCCCACAGCTCCCTACCTCCTGCAGTCAGCTCCCAACCACTGCTGCTGGCCTTCCTAACCTCTCCAGTGTGGCTTCTTCTCTACATTTAGTTGCAGCGTTTATTCTGCCAGTCTTTGCTTGCTCTCTGGTTTACTTACTTGGATACGAATGATATCTAGTTGTAAATGTGGGATGAGGTGAACTTGGGGCCCTCTTCCTCTGCCATCTTCCCAAGCCTCTTTTTCTTTTGCAGCTGATTTTATATTTCGCCTTCCTGCCTCAAGGCTAAGTAAACTTTGGGGTAAAGTGGATAAAACTCAGAACATTTGGGAAGAGAGCTTGCTGGGATACCCTATGAAATCACTGACCATGGTCTGTTTGCTTCAGTTTGTGAAGCTCCCAACTTTGGGAGCTTGTCCTTTTGTATTTATGTGTTCCGTACTTCAGCAAGATTCGGCAAGATGTTTTAAGCTGGGGGCTGGGGTAGAGTAATTCTCAAGACTTAGAGGAAGTTGAACTTCACAGCCTGTGCAATGGTAGTTAGCATTCCAACTCTTGGAATATTATTGTACAGTTTGTTAGGAATGCATCCTCCACACCCTGTGAATGAAGGGGATGCCGCAATCACTTACGGGGCTGCTTTTCCTTGGGGAGATTTTGTTCGAGGTTACCTGAGCTCATTGCTGATTCATGAGCTGCTGTTTCGGCTCAAGGGTGACAGAGGAGCAATATGAGGCGAGAGGCTAACAAAATTTGCTGCAGACTCTTCCATATCTCTATCCTTATGAGACTTGTTATAAAAAAAAAAAAAAAACCCACTCAAAATAATGCCTTTTCTTCTCTTCCATCCATCCCCAGGAGAATTTTTTCCTATTAAAGGCCTCTTGTAAAAGGACTGCATTCACGTTTCTGTCCTTTGCTCTTTACAAGATACTCTTTTATTAAGCACCGGTCCATAATGTGTTCTTCTCCTCCCCAGTGGCATTGGGCTTTGCCTTAGGAGATAGGAACCCCCTCGACATTTCTAGCTCAAGTGGAGTCTTCGACCAGATGGCAGGCCAGTTTAGCTTTGAAGCCTCTTTAGTGGCATCATTAGACCAGTTTGTGATTATTTTACGGCTACCCTAAGGTATGTTGAGACCATTATTTCTGGAAGCGGACCTGGAGTTAGCTTGGTAGGCAGGTGTAAAGCGATAAACTTGCCCCTTGAAAAGTAGGGGTGGCTTTTTCAAGAGTAATATGTTGAAGCTAATCCCTGCGGATTTCTGAGGTGTCATTGCCCTGGATAATAAAAGCATTGACTTGTTTACTTAAAGATTGTACTCGGAACCCAGCAGATAAGGGAGTTGTACAAGTAATCCTTGGTGGAGATCTTGGTACATACGGCAGATAATAGAGTAGGAATTCTTCGTGTATAGACTCTACTATTTTGCATATGTTACTCTGTTCCTGATTTGGATTGTGTAGCCCATGCATATTGTATGTAAGAGAAGGGTTTTTCTGTTCCATCAAACTCTAGATTATTTTGGGACTTTTATTCAATTCTGCAGTACCAAGAACTGATAGTTAAACGCTACAGATCTACATCTATACTACATATACAAAAATCCTCTATAAAATTGTGCCCAAGAGGAATTTAATTAGTTTGTATGATAAATTCTCACTGCTAACAGGTTGACTGGGGGAGTGTGGGGGACAAAGCAAGAGGGTTACAATATCAAATGATTGCACACAAAAGCACTTTTTCCAGAATCACCTTGATTTATTTTCCTAGTCTTTTTTTTCCTCAGAAGGAAAAATAATTTCATTAAGAAAACAAATGTTCCTGCCAAAGCGAATTTCTTTTCATGCATTTCTTAAAAAAAAAAAAAAGTCAACATTGAAGTAGGGCATGCTCTGCCCCCTCCCTCCATTTTGTGGACTAAAGTTTGTTTTAAAAAATCCATTGGCAGAAGATATTTTCCTCAGATAGGATGATTATATTTTATTGCTGCTTTGTTTAGTATATATTTTTCTCAAATGGGAAAAAAAGCCTAGGTGAAAAATTTATCTAACGAGAAAAGTAGTTTACATGGTCATAACACATAAATTGCTGCCGAAAGAAAAAAAGGTAAAAAAAAAAGATTTTAAATGTAAAATATCACATAACTTCAAAAAACTTACCTCAGTTTTCTACCATTTATCATGTACTACAAGTCAACTTTCTAAATAGGATTACAGTCCTTTATTATAAGCCCCTAGTGGTACTATGGTATACATTTTACAAAATGCTACTACAAAATTTTTCTTTTCTTTTTGTTTCTGCCTATTGTGTACTTAGCTATAGATAATTTTTGAATACAAAGCCTACATGGGTATAAATGCAATAGTTAACTGCTCCTTTTTGCTGATGTCCTTTTCATGGTCCAAGAAGATGGCATTAGTCCAGCATCTTCTCCTGTTTCTTGCCTTCCTTTTTCTTCTTCTTAGATTCTGCTGTGATTAAAAACAGAGAAAAAAGCATCACGTTAGCAAACAAGGGGGGCACTTTTCTTCTACAGGTGAACCTTGAACAATGCTAGGGTCAGGGGCACCAAACCCCCATGTAGTTGCAAATGCGCATAAAACTTTGGACTTCCCCCCAAATTTACCTGTTGACTGGAAGCCTTACCAATAACATAAACAGTCAATTTTCACATATTGTATATGTTATATGCTATATTCTATATGCTTACATCAAAGCAAGCTACAGAAAAAAATGTTATTGATAGAATACACTTACAGTATTCTTTAAAAAATCACCTCTAAATGGACCCTTATTGGTCATGAGTTAACTGTAATTGTCCAGAAATGAAAGGATTGGATGGGTAGAGAAGGTACGGTGTGTAAGAGTGCCTGGGAGAACAGGCAGGAGTAATATAGCCTGCCTTCATGTAAACACCTGCAAATACCTGTCATCTTAGGGTCCTACTTAGAAAATAGAAACACAGCAGACCTCCCTGGGAGAATGTACCAGGACACTGCTCAGTGGAGAGCTACAAAAGCTCTGCTCGGCCCCTCACTCTCCACATGCCCTTTCCATGGGGCTGTTGATAAGCATTTGGCCTGATAGCTTCCTCTCCTGATTTGGCCAGCTACTCATACATGAAGAACTACATGGAGCTTTGACTCTACAGAGTATCCTAGTTGTGGATGAAGCAAATGGAATGTACCAACCTGGGCTAACCCACGGAAGTAAAACCATGAGGATTGAAATCAAAATACTCCATCCTTTTCCAATCATCTTGCTGTCTCCCTCTTCCTAGGCCTAGGAGGATTCAGTGTAGAATAGGACATGACAGCTTTGGCTCCACAAATGAGAATGGTCAGATCACTAGGCTAGCAAGTGAAAGGCTATTGCTAAATGTTTTTAAGATCCTCTCCCTGTTTGGTCCACAATAGTGGTAGAAACACAGGGGTTAGGTATAGGCTCTGGAGTCACACTGCTGGAGTATAAGTCTTTGGTCCACCACTAAGTGACTCTGAGACTCCCTGAAAGTTAATTCACGCATGTGTCTCAGATTCCTCACTTGCGAATGGGCATATGCAGGGTCAATATCCAAATTAAATGAGTTGACTAAAATCCCCTGAGAACAGAAGATGGCATAATAGCCTGTGCTCAGTTAAGGTTGGTCTATTACCACACTAATGAAACCTGCTAAAAACAAGAGGTAATTTCTCCGTATAATTAATCATCCCCAAGACCCATTGGCTGAGGTCATTGAATGTGCTAAACAACAGAGGAATACTGGGACACGCACGATGGCCAACAGGGACTATTCACTGGATCACAAGGCCTGTGTATGAGAGGGGCCTAAGGCTTATAATGAGAGGGGACATAATACCAATCACATATTGTAAAACTTGGAGCTTGAACCTTTTCTATTTTTATCCTCACCACTTCTTCTGATAAGTTCTCAAGTCCATCATATACTAGGTGAGGTAGCGTAAGGTACAAGGTAATTGTCCTAAGCTCCCTTTACTCAAGCTGTAAGGGGTGCCATACACAATTATGTCAGGAGTTGCTAAAATCCCGCTAAATTGCTGCTCACAAATATTCATTTGTCCATGCCTATCCTCAGCTTTCCACCTAAACTGAAGAGACTTTGAACTTTCACTCTGTTTTTGCTTGTCATTATAAATGTCTTCTCCTTTTGACCCATGAAAGGTAAGATGACCAGAACCTCCACGTTCAAAGATATCTATAAAGTCCAAGAAGGTTTTCTGTTTAATGTCCAAACAGATCGCGTCTCAATGTTTAATAATTCCCAGTCTTTGGTCGACATTTTAAACAACAGCTGTCTGTTAGAAAGGTATCCTCAGAGAACAATCTAGGGTGTCAGCTGGGATCCAGGTTTAGTTTCCATTTTCTCAATTTCTCCAAATTCCTTACTGGTGAAGGCCGGCATTTTATATTCATTAACTGACAACTTGCTAAACACAAAGAAATCGACCACTTGCCCATGTAATCTGCACAATGCCAACCAAAGCCACGTTTTTGACATCATTGGCAAGTCACCATGGCACCGCTTTGACACACTGCACACCTTAAGTTCAAGTCCAAGTAGAAAAGGGAGGAGACCGCAGTAAAAAATAAGGGCAAGAAAGACAAATTTCTATCTGCAGAGGGTCAGCTTGGTTTCTCACCTAAAAACGTACTCAAATTTTTGAGAATAAAGAAGAAAGTTGGGTTGGTGATATTGCTTCCGAACAAATGCAGTTCTGGGGTGACTTTTGTGTACATTTTAATGACAGACTAAATGAATGTTGTTACCACTCATCTCTGTGACCTCAAAAGCTTAGGAACAACCTCTCAGGCTTTACCCACTGTACATGAGGGTTTTTCTACAGGATCATGGAATCTACCATCTGGAAGGTACCTGGTCCAACTTTCCTATGTAGTTGATGAAGAAATAGAAACCAAGGAGTATCAGTCATTCGTCCAGGTCCACAGTGATCCAGCTATAGATCAGATGAGGGGTCCTTCTCCAACTCCTGGACCTCCTCACACAACACAGCACTGCCTCCAATGATCATCACATGTGTAGCACATGGAATTGGTTTTATTTTTGTTTGTCTCTGGACCATCATTTGGTCACCTCCCTTGAACAGAGTCTCTACACTTGTGTTTATTTCACTTCCTCGAGCACACCATTCTTTTTCTCCCCTAGTCTTTGACCTTCAGAGAAACGTTTTCTCTTGATTTCCTCTCTCAGAGCACTCATCACTGATCCTGTAATTGCCCCTAAGTACAAGCTGTGCAAGGGCAGAATCCCAACTCACGGTTACTTCCCTAGCCCCTCGCACAGTGCCTAGCGCATGCAACTCTTCAGTGAAGGGCATAAATCTCTAACCTGGCAACAACACGTGCCTCACTGGCTCACCATGCCCTCATCTTCCTGGTGGCGCTTCCTTGAGTTTTCCTTGCTTATTTTCACCTCCACCTTTACACATTGCCTTCTCTCTTCCTATTTTTCCTGTCACCTCAACTCGGCTTAGCCAACATCTACTCGTTCTCACTTCAAGGAAGCCTTCCCAGAACTCCCAAACTAAGCAGGTTCCATCTACCTGTGGGTTGGATACTTCCATGTGCCTCTCACTGCTATTCCAAAATGAGAATTGAACTATTAATTTTGTATCTAATTATTCGATATGCCTTTCCTCCTTCCCGTGAGGGAGGAGACCAAGTCTGTCTCTTCCATCTGTGTCTTCAGTGCTGAGCATATAATAAGTGCTCCTGAAATACATGCTGCATCAAAGTGAAGAAATGACCACTTGGATGGGAAACAAAGAGTCAATTCATTAGCTTATAGGAAAGGACTGTTTCCCAAAGGAAGGAAGGAGTGTGGATTCAATCAAAATCTTGCCACCCTTTCTCTTGTCTTTAAAATAGAAGACTGATTTAACTCTGCGAGTAAAAGTTAAGTCCCGTTTTAGTAGCCTATCAAGGTGACGGGGAGAGAAATCTGCTGAGAATGAGGGTCGTGAATAGGCCTGGGGCAGGGCTACAGCAGGGTAAAGCACGCGCTTTGTAACAGAGTCACGTAGCAGCTACTCTCAAAGGTTTGAAGAGCCAATGCGATCAGTGCCCTGATGTCAAACAGTAGGGAACCTTAGTTCACAGTGAAAAGAGCCAGGTCAAGGGAAGGAAGTACATACAGGCCACACATCAAATAAGACCCCAGGCTACATGTCACTCCACCCCACCTGAACTGAGGCTGTGAAGCTGAAGTGGATACAAACAGGAAAGGAGCCATTGTGGAAATGCGAACACAAAGGGCACCTGCCTGAAAAAGTGACTTGTTTTGTTCCCTTGGATGATCCCTACCGGGACACCATTGCATTGAAAACCCACAGTGATGCTCTTGGTGTGTTTTAACTTTCATTCTTGCTCTGGCCAGTTTTTGAGGTGATGGAGGATAGTACTCATCATTCTCTCCTGGTAGGTGTATAATTTGAAAAGAAACAGGCTATTTTAAGATATATTTGACAGTGTTCAGAAAGTCTGAAGACTTTAAGAAATACTCTAGAAAAGATTCAGGCTCCTCTTATTGCTATGAATCTCAGCACCTGGAGTGCCATCTTGACCGTATTCTATCTAGAAACCTCAAGATCTAGTCGAGAAGATTCTCACAACACATAGCAAGTACTGACAGCAGAGAAAAGAGGCAGTAGGAACACACAACAATTAATGAGTCATGGTACAATAAATTCTGAACATACACAGTTAAAAAATTCTGATAGAAAACAAAATCCTCAAGTAAGGGACACCTGCGTGGCTCAGTTGAGCATCTGACTCTTGATTTCAGCTCCGGTCATGATCCCAAGGTTTTGGGATTGAGCCCCACATTGGGCTCTGTGCTGTTACGGAACCTACTTAAGACTCTCACCTTCCCTCACTCTCCCTTTGTCCCTCTCACTCCCTCATGCTCTCTACACACACACCACAAAACAAAACAAAACCAAACCAAAAACAAATCCTCAAGTAATAAGTGGCATCATGGCCATTTGTTTAGTAGGGCAATGAGGAAACAATGAAGTACCATTAAAATCATACTAAGAACCAAGTCCTCAGAGAATTGAGGATACCCTCTTCAGAGGGCCATCATGAATATCATGTGAGATTACAATCGCTAAGATCCTACTTGACCATCACTGTTCAAAAAACATTCATCTGTTAACCTAGCAAATATACACCCTATATACCCTGTATCCAGTATATCCCTGACACCATTCTAGATCCCGAGATACAATGGCAAACAAGACAAAATTCTGCTCTCATAGAGTTTCTCATAGATTTCAAGATTGCTTTATGTGAGTGTCTTTCAAAATTGTAAAATACTCTACAGGTATACGTTTATTTTAAAAGTCATGAGTATGTGGGAGCTACTTTTATGGCTTCAGTGCCTACTTCTCTTCCTCCTAGTTTATTATGACATTGTAGATGCATGTGATGTAAAAGAGTATCCAGAGGGAGAGTTAATTACTAGGGGAAAAAATAATGTCTATAGAACACCTAGCCTGAAGATCAAAGAGTTTCTTCTTAAAAACTTTAACTTTTTTTTTTTTTTTTTTTTTTTTTTTTTTTAATTTTAGAGAGGGAGCATGTGAGTTCCCACATGCTGGGACCCACAACCCTGGAGTCATAACCTGAGGAAAAATCAAGAATGGCGCACTCAAATGACTGAGCCACCCAGTCACCCCACTGTTAAGTAGAAAGTAAAGAAACATATACATGTTAACAGAAATTACCCATAGTTTCACGATACAGAAATAGCACTTTTCACAGTGGGTTCTATTTATGTTTTCTTTCAATGAACATATGTATACTTTTAGTAGGAATATATTGACAGTTGATCAAGTACTTTATACTAAGCCTCCTACTGTTAATTCCCATACCATTGCATGTACTTTGAAACATGACGATGTAGTATTCCTTTATGACATTCCATCCCGTATGTTTCGTGACCTTCCCTTTTTTGTTGGTCAGTTAGCTTGTACTCACTTTTGGTTACAATAATGATGCGGCGCATGTTTTTGGTAGACAAATCATTATATTACAAAGTTTTGCCTTAGTAAAGATTTTTAAAGAGGATCTAATGGACCAAAGGACAGGGCACTTGTAAAGCTCCAGATATGTACTGACATATCTCTTTCCTGAAAGGCAGTACTCACTTACATTCTCGTCAGTGACTTATGTTGGACCCCGTCACAGCAAATTTGTTCTCAAAAAGCAAATAATCAAACAGCATGCATCATCTCTTTTCTGCCTATCACAGGCCCTTCTAGGAACAGGATTGCCATGAAGCTAGTTTGAGTAAACACTCCCTCCCTTTTTCAATAGTCAGGAAATCTGAGAGGAAAAGCGTTGGGGGAGTAGGTCTTAAAAGAAAGAAATCCATGTAAAGGTTTTCAGCGAACTTGAGGGGAGAAGTTATTCAAAGAGGCAGAAGGGTTGAGAATTCTGGAATAAGCTTATCTCATTTTCTTATCAAAATGCTTTGCTCTGATTCCCTTTTTTCAGAGGGCCTGCTGAGCATACAGAACAGATAAAAAGGAATGGAGAGATGAAATGGTTGAGCAGAGCCCGGATTTTAACTACAGTGAGTTAAACTCTGTTTGCTACTGACTTAAATAAAGTAGCTTTGGGCCATTAAGCCAATAGGAGGGATTATCAGTTGGAATAGAAAAAAAGATTTTCACCTTCTAACAGGTAGAATTCATATAGGAGGAAGCTATGGGCAGTCAGAAATGGACACCGCAGGTGCAGAGAGCAGGAGGCCGGCTGGAGGCATGTGAGACAGACCGCAGAAGCTAACCTTTGGAGACTCGCTCAATACATCATGGGAACTGAGGGAGGGGAAAGGATTCTATCACTGTCAAACCGTACAGGCACAATGTAAATAGGTCCACAGGGCTGGATATCACCACCATCCTCTCAATGTCTCATAAACCTATTTAAAGGAACTCACCTGTGCTTCAAGGATTAGCTGCCCAGTTACCTGAAATATGTAATCCCTCACATCAACTAGCTGTTGCTCAGAACCAATAATAAGGCTTGTTGAATCGTGACTGTACAACTTGGTGATCCGCCTAGAATCCAGGTCCTACTTGGCTAGGTCTCCTTCATTAAATTCCCCACATTTCAGTTTAAATTGGGGCAGCACAGATTATGTTGACAATATAGGAAAAAAATTTCTATTTAAAAATCAGATCTGTTTAGTCCAAAGTCTGTGCAATAATTTTGTTGTTTCTTCTTGGATTTCTTTTTTTTTTTTAATACCACTTTATTTCCTCTTTTATCGACTCAGGGCACTTACTTCTAGGACTGTGAATGGAATACACACATACAAACAACTGCTCATTGATGCTCCCACATGCTGATCCCTGCTCTTTACCTCACTGTCCACATTCCTTTTCACTCGTCAATTGTTTCATAACAGTACCCTCCCACTCTGTCTCAACCATCTGTCCTCCTACACATGTGCTTTCTGCCATCAAGTAGATGTGACACTATGTGATCTATAAAAGACAGTATGGCTTCCATCTACATACCAACCAAACATGTCTGGCCCCTGGGAGGAATCTCTGTCTTGCCCCCACTTACTGTGAGAGGAGACTCTGCAGTGAACTGCACCTCCTCACAATAGAAAGTTCAACTATGAAAACACCGGTGAGTCATGTAGATTTAATTGAATGCTTAATGGAGGAGATGAGGAAATGATTTCATCAACTGTACAGAAGAAGCTTAATGAAAGGCACTAAATGGGTCGATTACTTTCCAAAGCAACTCACCTAGTATGGGTAGAATAAACCCTCTCCCTTCACCCCAAGACTCCTCTCTACAGCCCTTGCAGCCATTCTTCCTTTCTGTCTGTCCATTCTGCTTTCTTTAAATAAGGAAGCAACTGAGATACCCATTGGCTTCCCCAACCCAAGATTGAGGATGCACGTTCTTTGTTTAGTAGAGTCATAAGCGTGTCAAGGTCACTCTCTGATCTGACCATACTATATGTACGTGATACCAGGTAGAGAATCCTCAGCTGCAACCCCTATTTTTAGTGCAACACGTCTACATCACCCTCACGTATTAGCTACATCTACTCATTTGTGTGCAAGTGTCACAACCGCTAAACATGGGTGGGGATTTTCCCCCTGAGTCACAGGAAAGAAGAGTAGTGAGGAAGGGGATCACAGCTGCTTCATCTGTAAGGCCTTTAATCCAGGATGTTCTCACTCGTGTATAGTTACAGAAAGAAAACAAAAGCTGTGGGTACGTGTGTGAATTCGCTATTGAGCTGCTAAATTTTGTCCTTTTCACCTTTGGCGAAAAATGTTTTTAAGTACGGAATAAAACTGAAGCGAGGCAAATATAATGCAAGGGAAACTGCAAAGAAAATATGATTTTGTATAGGTAGTTTTGAGAATGTGTGTTTGTACATGCAAGAGCATGTATTACTTTTTTAAATTTTTTTTAATGTTTATTTTTGAGACAGAAAGAGACAGAGCATGAATGGGGGAGGGTCAGAGAGAGAGGGAGACACAGAATCTGAAGCAGGCTCCAGGCTCTGAGCTGTCAGCACAGAGCCCGATGCAGGGCTCGAACTCATGGACCGTGAGATCATGACCCGAGCCGAAGTCGGATGCTTAACCGACTGAGCCACCCAGGCGCCCCAAGAGCATGCATTTCTGAGGCCTACGTCAGAGACCAGAAAGAAGAACATTTATTCTTGAGATGATATGTAAGTGTTCAAAAGCTTGTTTCTGCGGTAATGAGGGCACAGATAGAAAATGTATCATATGATCAAGTCTTATCAATTGTATTGGTAGCCTAGACCAGAAATGAAGTATATTATTATAACCAATGATAAGTAGTTCCCACTTAGCACACCATGATTTGCTGATGTTTAACATTACATTACCAGTGCTACTGGAAGATCAGATTTTAGTTTATGTCAAACGGGGGAAGTTTCAAGTCTGAAACATTTAAAATTTCAGTAGGGAAGGCTCCATCGATCATTTCTTATTTGCTTCCCCATAGATTTTTCTTCTAGGCTCCAACAGCTTCTACATGTCAGGTGTTATGAATCAGTTGTTAGGGGCCAAATCACGTCCCCCTCAAAATTTCATATTGAATGCCTGACCTTCACACCTCAGAATGTGAACATATTTGGAGAGACAGTCCTTACAGAGGTAATCAGGTTAAAATGAGGTCATGAGGGTGGGCCCTAACCGGATATAACTGGTGTCCTCAGAAGAAGAGGGAATTTGAACAGACACACGTAGAGAAAAGACTAGGGGAAGACAGGGACAAGACGACCATCTATGAGTTGAAAAAAGAGGCCTGAACAGATCCTTCCCACATGACCTTTGGAAAGAAATCAACCCCACAGAAACCTTGATCTCAGACTTCTGGCTTACAGAACCGTGCAAAGATAAATTTCTGTTGTTGAAGTCACACAGGCTGAGGTACTTTGTTACACGAGTGCCAGGTAATGCATACATCGGTGAATTGGATATCTCGTTTTCATTTTTGTATAGCTTTCAGAGCGCCCTCCTTAGTCACAGAGGTCAAAACGCATGTTTTTTTGTGTCCTAAACGAGTCCTCCAGAATTTTAAACATGTATCATTTAAGTATGTGACTTTGGTAGTATGAAATACAGGATTTTATGCCCATTATTAGTTTTGCACATGCTCCCTGCAGTTACCAGTTCGCCCATCTCCATACGTGTCTTCCAGATTTCTCTGCTGCCTGATTCCTCTCGCCCCCATGTACCCAGTGCTCTGACTCTAGCAGCAGCGAAGGTCAGACCTGAAGAGGTGCCCCCAAACTTCTTTTTAGAAAGAAGCCTGCACAGCAGCTTAACTTAATGCTTTTGTGTGTCTGGGTAAAGATCTGAAAATAGGTGTTTCTATTAATGATAATAATAATCGAAAGCCTTGCACGAGCCAATGAATATGGCAACCTACAGTCAACCGCTCCGGGTCTCGTCCCCCGTGTGCCTGAGAAGTGGGACACTGGGAACAGTTTTACCTGCTTTTTGCTCTTTGCATTTCTGATGAGCTCTTGTACAAATATTGTTTACCCCTCTGGGAAAAGCCTTTCCTTTTGCCTTTTCCCTGCCTCCTGTGCTGAGCAACAGCCAGACCGCTTTGATTTCCCTGAGGGTTCCCAGAGGCCTTGCATCCACGCAAAGCCGGCTGGAGTCACGGAGTGTGGGAAGTGGCCTCACTGATTACCGGACAGCAGTGCCTCAGATCCTTGTGCTGAGACACCAGCGTCACTATGACTCACAGGGACGAGGAGGCAATCCCGAATCCAGCTCGGGGTCCGGCCTGGGAGGCCGCTGGCTAACAGGCTCCACTGGACTGCTAGCTCTGACTCTAGAGGAAGGGAGCCCCTTTGGAGGACCCCCAGCCTGTGAAATGGAGCACGAAGCCCGTTCTTTGCTTAAGCGCACTTACTACACAGAGACAGGCTTGAGCCAAAAACTACCTGACACGACTCAATCACAAATGACCCCAAACATGCTTCTGGTAATGTTGTAGGGTTCCCGTAGAAACACACTCCAAAATTACTAGTTTCGTTCGGAATATCCCAAGAGATGCCAGAGGGAGCACTCGGATGGGAAGTGCTACTGTGACAGAACACGGCCAAAGGACTGAGTTCAAGTTCAAACCTGACCCCTAAAGGGCTGGGGGACCTGCTGCAAATTGCCACCTTAGCGCCCCGTTTGTAAAATGCAAGCAGAACTCTCTGGGGCTGCTGCGGGGATTGAGACATGGCACACCAAGAGCTTAGCGCAAAGCCCGTCGCCTTATAAATACTTAAGTTGCTCAAAAACGCTGATGATGAGAGCCACAACTTAAAACACGAAGCAGAAATTCTCAGTCCAGAAGTTAGAAGAGAGAAATGTAAAAAAAAAAGCTTCAGGGGTGTAAAAAAAAAAAAAGGTCCCTCAACCCAGTAACTAATTTGTGTCAACACTGTTCTATTATTCACCCTTCCTTAATACTAATTATTATATAGCTGTTTTGTGTGTGCACAACTAATGAGGCTCTGTGCGTGGAGTTTACCAAGGGAGATGAAACCAGACCCACAGTGTGAAATACACCCTGCAAATATTTATAGTTCCTAGTTCTCCCACCTGTTCCAGCAATAAAGATGAAAATTCCTTCCATAAGGAAGGGAGTAAACCATCTACATGACTCCTCTTCCAGGTGCGTGAACTGTGCCTCGACAGTGATTTCTCTACACTTGAAGGGAGTGAATAAATGATGTGAGCCAGACCAGGACAATGCAGCCTTGATTCATTCCTTCAAATCAGCACTATTCACTGAATTCCTCTCATAGACTAGGAACTATGAGACGTGGCACCTTAAAAGGTGAATGAGATGTGGCTCCTGCCCTCAAGAGGTTCAGCATCGAGAGAGGCAAAGACTCACTCACTACAGAGGAACGGTGTCTTACCCGAGGAGCCAGTCCTGCAGGCAGGCAACAACCTAATGCTTGGGAAGGGAAGTCTAGCAAATGTTCACACTGATCTCTCTTCTAGTCCTTGAATAAAACAAGCTCTTTTTGGCCCCAGGGACTTTGCACTTGCCCTTGTTTTATCTAGAAACTAGCATGGCTAGCTCCTGCTCTGTATTCAAGACCAAGTTCAAAAACTTACCTCTCCAAGAAGCTTTCCCTGGTTTCTCTACCTTACTTAGTCCCCCCGCCAGACCCCAGCTGCTCTACCACTTGGTTCTTTAGTTTTTAAGACCGTTTACTCCAATATGTAGTCATTATTTTAGTTCTAAATTGTTTTTGTCACTATTGCCTACCCTCCACCACCACTGGAACCTAATAATAGGAGAGGAGGAAACTTGATTAATATCACCAGCACCTGACGTATGGCCTGCTCCATTGCAGGCTCTTCATAGCTCTTATAAATAAATGAATAAGAGGAAATAATGCCAGAGGACCGTATGCTTCTCTCTTTCATAACATCTGTCACTCTCGGCAGTACCTTAGGATTTATCCTTCTGCTTTTCCCACCACACTATGGGTCCACATAGGTCAGTAGCTTATCCCTGGTGCAAACTCGAGCACATAGTACCCACTCAATAAATACTTGCCAAATGAACACACCAGATTTTACAGAATGAAATGTATGAAATACAGAAGGAGAGGAGGTTTCAGGTTTCTCAAACTACAAGCGCAGAGAGGTGGATATGTAAGAATGCATGGGCCATTCAGCCATCCATCTCCAGGGTGTGGAGTGACTTGGGTGGATATTATGGGCAATGTCTGGAGCAGGGATCAGGCAAGAAGGAAGCCAGATGATGCCTGCGCAAGATGTCCTGCGAAAGACCCAGGATCTGATTCTGTTGCTGATGGAAAGCTATGATAAAAGAGGGATTTTAGCACTGGGTCTGAAATTCATTCCTTCTTAGATAAGGAACCGAGGTACCTGTATGGAGGAGATACAGGAAAAGGGGTTGTTGCGCATAATGCTGGAGGTCTAGAGGCAGGACTGCCTTGTTTTTAAGCCTGGCCCCTCCGCTTATTGGCTGTACAACCTCATGCTAAGCATCTAACGTCTCTGTGCTCAGTTTCCTCATATGTAATATTAGGAATGACGATAGTGACTATTTCACAGAGTTTCTGTGATTATTCAATGACACAAGGTATATGCAATGTACTAACATGTATTCAAAACATATTAGTCTCCCCAAAAATATTAATTATAATTACTACTGCTGTTATCACCATAGTTCTTTTGCCCAGAAAGGTAGTGAGGGAAACACCCACCTCAAGAATTTCATTTGGAAGGAAGGAAACAGTCTTAAAATCACTGCACATTTATTCAGCATTTTCACATCTTCCTGTCATTAACTGAGGTATTCATTGTAGACTCTCATTTACAGAAGACAAAACTGTTCTTCTAATAAGAAAGGGGCAGAATTAGACTTTCTACCTTCAATGACAGTATCATGAATGGGAAATACAGATGTTGACAGACTCTTCCACAGCAGAATAAAGAAGAAATCAAACCTTAAGACCTAACCACATCAGAGTGTTTCCCTCTGATCCAGAAGAACAAAATCCCTGCAAAGTTCCCCAGGCTTCTCTTTCTGGAAAAATGCAAGGGCAGCAACCACGAGCCCTGTCAGGGTCTCAGGAAGAAGGGAGCGGGTCCCAGACTCCCTTTCAGCTCTCTTAACATAGCACAGAGTCTCTCAGCCGAGCTAAACTCATCCACAGAGTGTGGGCATGTTCATTGCTAAGGGATGTCGGAGCCCAGAATCCAGAAAGAATTGTTGGGAGTTTCAGTAACAGAAAAATCTATTTAGCATTGGGGGAGCTGAGAACGCTGGGAATATCCCTTTACTGAGCCCCTTTCAATCGTCTGCCAAGTGCTATGCCCTGCACACAGCTGAGTCTTGCACTTAAACAGTTGCCGTTCTTTTGATCTTTAAAGACAAATTGTCAGACCTAAGAGAGAGCCAGGCAACTGTCCAAAAAAAGAGGAGCGAGATGGCAAAACTTTTAGAAATAGCTAGGAAGAAAAAAAAAGGAACTGGGGTTCTCATGAGCAGGGGAATTTAAGGAGGATCTGGTAACAGCAGAGCATGAACTGGTGGACAGGACAGCAGGAGGACTGACATTGTTCCCTGACCAACCTGTAGCACAGACACCCGCTCATGTGCTCCCACCTCTGCCTGTCCCACAGTACCCTTCTGCCAGGCAAACTTGGAGGCGGACACAAATGTCATCTGGCCTATCAATAAAAAAAAAAAAGGGTTCACAATACCCCCATTTTTTTTGAGAGACAGAGAATCCCAAGCAGGGCTTGGATCCCAACATTGGGCTCAATCCCACGAACCATGAAATCATGACCCAAACTGACAGACGCTTAGCTGAGTCACCCAGGTACCCCACAATATCCTTTATTCACGTGTCTTGTTTAAATAGTAACAGCTAATAATTTCCATTTCAACAGGTCAAGATTCTAGAATGTTCCAAGATAATCACTAGGCCACATCAGATGCAGCAGTCCCTAGGAAAATCTCAGCTTGTATGAAAGCCTTCTGCACAAGCCCCTACTCAGCCTCAGCTTAGACTCTGCATTCCAGTGATAACCACCAGAAGCCTACTCCACTGGGCGGCACCTGCTCACACAGACAGGTCTGCCCATAGGGCCACAGCTCTCTCACAGGTGGCCATCTTCTAATTCTATAGTAAGCCCGTTCTCCAAGGGGACTACTGAGAAACACTGTGGTTTAGAGACAGGTTATTTGCCCTCTGAAGGCTTCTCTGCTCTGATCAGGTAAGCAGCACTGTCAGCACAGACTGGCCATGGTTCCTACTTTTTTATTACTTGTCCACAGCTCAGTCATCCCCGCAGATTTTGTTCAAACTGAAAAGAGTGTAATGACTTGACAAAAAACACCTCCTGGTGGTTCCAACAAGGAGAGACCCAACTCTCTTTACAGTGGGATAACTCTACCAATAGAGGATACTCTTAGCAACTTCTCCAAGAAATGTCATCAATACGAGTAAGGGTTAGGTTCAGTTTGGTCGCATACTTCAACACATTCCAACGTTCCCGCACACTCCCTGGCCAACTGCTCACTCAATACCAACTCAAGAACCCCTTCAGCTGCTCTTCTCACACTTATAGGCAGAGTTTTGAAAGTTAAAGACATATTTCCCAGAGTCCCTTGCAGGAGGATTTTTTTATGTGGCCCAGTTTCCATCAAGCAGGCACGTTTTGAGTCTTAGAGGTAGCGGTCAGCAACCAGAAAAAAAGGGGCCAAATTTGGGGAGATTGGATACTTGGGCAAGAAAGGAGCAGACGTAACTAGTTTTGAGGGCAAAGGTATGGTGTTTCCAGTGTTCAGTTCTTAGCACGTGTGCTGAACTGTGGGTAATTTTAGCAGCAGGGCTTCTGCTACATCAGTCACGTTTGGCATGATTAGACATTTCTCTTAGTTCTGTTGCCTTCTGCTGTAATATTATTGGATCCAACTCAAATCTTCTGGCCCTTCTGGAAATTCTAGTGAGCTATATAATACCCTTGAATAACCCCCTTTCTGCTTAACTAGCTACAGTAGAGATCTCGCTGCAGCTAAAAACCCTCACAGATACAGGGTTTCTTGAATTAGTAATTGTAATTAATACTCTCAACCTCTCTTCCTAAGAAATTAAAATCTCAAGTGCCCAACACAATTGCTCGCCAATTTATCCCTGGCCGATTCTGACAGCAATTCAGAAGATTCCAGTTATAATCTTTCACTCAGTGACCTCCCCAGAGCAGTCCTGTCCCCATCCCCAAGATAGCTATATTCTAGTCATGCACCTTTCAATTCTTACATCTACATAAGAATATCGATATTCTCTCTCCTTCTGGGTATAAAATACAGAAGTGGAGGACTAAAACCTCTCCTCGGATTAAGTGGGGTTCCAACACAAGAGAATCTTTTGATAAGAGTTTCTAACTTCATATCTAGTATCACTGAAATTGTCCCAAGGCCAGAGTGTGGAGTTTGTATGATACCGACATAGCAAAAGGAAGAACCACTTCTATCCAATAGACTGGAGTGTGGTGAATTCTAAGGCAATTTTTAACCAAACCAAGTGGGATATTTAGTAATTTCCTAGAGTTCAAGGTACCACTTCTTGATGCTAAGGGCCTCTCTCCCCAGCAAGTCTTCTAAATTTTTGGCCTTGTTAGGAATCAAGTCACAACAATACCCTCCAGTTTCCTCAGTTTAATGCCTGGTAATCACAGCCTTACCAATACCTTTATGTTCCATTCTGAAATTTAAAGAACATGTTTTCCACACTGAAAGTCACGCAGTTTGCATATCAAGCCACTACCATTTTCCAAAACAGAAGAGGACAGAAATCAAACCAACAAGTTTTATGAAACAAACAGATTTTTTTAAAAAAGCAGACAGGGGCTCCTGGGTGGCTTAGTCAGTTAAGCATCTGACTTTGGCTCAGGTCATGATCTCATGGTTCATGGGTTCAAGCCTGGCATCGGGCTCTGTGCCGACAGTTCAGAGCCTGGAGCCCCTCCTCTGCTCGTACTCTGTCTCTGTCCCTCAAAAAATAAATAAATGTTTAAAAAACAATGGGGAAGAAAAAGCAGACAAAAGACCAGAACCCGATGATGTGTTTGATGAGAAAGACAGTGGTGGGAAAAAAGTACTTTCTGGCTATGAGTTCAGTGACCAGGCTACAAAGGAGGAAAATGGAGTCAGAAAAGAAGGAAACATGGAGCTGATTCTATTCCTAAACAGAGTGGATTCAGAAGAATCACTGATGTTTTCTGTCCTCACTTATTCCATCAGGGTTACATCAGATGACAGACAAGGTAATGATCCTAGACAGTGGGATTTATCTAACATGACCAAAGTTTCATGAATGTATAATACCCAGGGGAAGCATGGTGCAGTTGAAAAGGCACTGGGTCTTTGGGGTCAGTCTGACTTTAAATTTGAATCACCACTTAGAAGCTATGAAACGTGAGGCAAGTGGCTTAACCTCTCTGGGCGTGTGCGTTCTCAGATCTAAAGTAGGATAAATACAATGCACTGCACAGAACTGCTTGGAAGCTGAAATGAGAAGTGCCTATCACAGTGCCTGACTCAAAACGAGTGGGTTCGCTATCTCCCTCTTTCCTGTTCATGTCCTGAGCTAAAATAGCAGGAAGCCCTGATGGGTTATTCTTTCCTCAAGAAAGGAAGGACATAATTTATAATTGTATAACTTAATGAAAATATTACGTAAATAACTTCTTTACTGCAGCTTCCACATTTGTAAGTTTAATGTGTGAAACCTTTTTTTTTGCTTCTAACATTTATCTGTTATACACATATTTAATCAGCACCTACTATGTCCTACTCCTTGTTCTAGGCAAAAGGGATACAGTAGAGAACAAAACCGGTCAGGTCCCTGTCCTCCTGAAAGTTATACTCTGGTAGATGTGTACCAGAACAGTTATAGAAATAATGTTCTAGAGAGCCCAGTCATTTCCCTGACATCAGCCGTAACAACATTTTTCTAGATACGTCTCCGGAGGCAAGGGACACAAAAGCAAAAATACACTACTGGGACGACATCAAAATGAAAAGCTTTTGCACAGTAAAGGAAACAGTCAACAAGACTAAAAGACAACCCACTGAATGGCAGAAGATATTTGTCAATGACATATCCAATAAAAGGTTAGTATCCAAAAAGGAACTTACACAATTCAACACCCAACAAACAAATAATCCAATTAAAAATGGACAGAACCCATGAACAGACATGTCTCCAAAGAAGACATACAAATGGCCAACAGACACATGAAAAATGCTCAACACCACTCATCTTCGGGGAAGTGCAAATCAAAACCACAATGAGTCCTCATCACCTCACACCTGTCAGAATGGCTAAAATCAAAAACACAAGAAATAACAAGTGTTGGCGAGGACGTGAAGAAGGAACCCTTTTGCACTCTTGGTGGGAATGCAAACTGGTGCAGCCACTGTGGAAAACAATATGGAGATTCCTCAAAAACTTACAAATACAATTACCCTTTGATCCAATAATTACACTACTAGGTATTTACCCAGAGTACAAAAACACTGGTTTAAAGGGATATACGCACCCCTACGTGTATATAGTAGCATTATCTACAATAGCCAAGATATGGAAGCAAACCAATGTCCGTCGATTGATGAGTAGATAAAAAAAAGAGGTGGTGAATATATACAGCGGATTATTTTTCAGCCATAAAAAAAGAATGGAATCTTGCTATTTGCAAGATGGAGCCAGAGAGCATTATGCTAAGCAAAAGAAGTCAGAGAAAAGACAAATGCCATGTGATTTCACTTATATGTGGACTTTAAGAAAGAAAACAAGCAAAGAAACAAAAGAGACAAACCAAAAACCACTCTGAAATGTAGGCAACAAACTGGTGGTTACCAGAGAGGAAGGTGGGGGTGGGGGGGGGGGTGTGGGGAAGGTGACACAGGCGATGGGGATTAAGGAGTGCGATTACATTAGCATTGGGTAATGTATCGAAGTGTTGAATCACTATACGGTACACCCGAAACTAACAGGACATGGTATATTAACTGAACTGGAATTAAAATTATAGGAAGAAGAAATCATGCTCTAGAACGTGTGTTCTTCCATTTGCGAGTCACCTTTGCACATCAGTGTTGGGCTTTACATAGTACTGTGAAATATATAACTCACTCAGGCTAATCCCATTTTCAATTAATCATATACCTTAATTTTTGATATGTCAACAAATTAAATGTTTACCAACTTGAAATATTTTTACCGCCAGTTTTCAAAGTGAAAGCCTGAGCCAAACTTTTAACCTTCATTACGTATCACTGGATGAGAAAATGTAAAAATGTAAAAAGTCAACTATCCATCAGCCAAAAGAAGTCCTCACCTAGTGAATTACCAAATATCCTGAAGGGTCTTTCTGAATCATGTCCCCACTTTGTCCAATTTATTCCAAACTTTTCAACATTTTCCATATCTACCCAGCACACCCCCCCCCCCACCACCTACCACCTAATCCTTCTCTCATTTTTTCTTCCCCTATTTATTAAACTGAAGTTTCTCTCACCCAGAGGAAAAAACAAGAACAGATTGTGTACATGCCTATGTGTGGTCTCTATGAACTTCATATTAGCGCAGTATTTCTAGATTGTGGCTGATAATGAAATCTTTTTAGGAACATCTTAATTTTCAAAGGTAGCGATGCTGATCTGGCTGGTCTGGGTTATGCCTGGGCACTGGGATTTTTATAAGTTCTCACAGAAAATTCTAATGCTCAGGCCAGATGGAGAACCACTGTGGTATAGCATGGAGGCTTCTTTAATTCCTTTTCCTTCCCACTGTCTATTTATGCTGAGTATTTGGGTTCTCTGGCTTTTTTTTTTTTTAATGCTTACTTATTTTTGAGAGAGAGAGAGGGAAAGAGAACGAACAGGGGAGGGCAGAAAGAGAGAGAGGGAGACACAGAATCTGAAGCAGGCTCCAGGCTCTGAGCTGTCAGCACAGAGCCCGGTGCGGGGCTCCAACTCATGAACTGTGAGATCATGACCTGAGCGGAAGTTGGACACTTAAGCGCCTGAGCCACCTAGGCGCCCCTCTCTGACTGGCTTACAAAAAAATTAATTTGAAAACTGTATCTCTGAGTTCTCCTGGTTTTGGAAATGTCTCACTGGATAGATATGGCCACCAATTTTCATCAGATCTGTGTAGTTGTCTCCAGACAAGTAACACTTACAAAGCTGGCACCCACACTCGGACACTGACTCCAGCCCCACATCATGCCTTTCACCATGACCAGCAGATTCCCATGACCTGGAAAGGGGGCATCCTGAATCCTAGATTCCAGCCACCCCGCAGTTGTGGGTAACCATGTCCATGGACAACTCCATCAGAGACCAAAGGCCTATAACATGAGTCCTTTCTGCCTATTCGCAGCTAGCTAGTCAATCCTGACTTCTGGAGGCATTTTTTCTTCTATTTTCATTTATGAGGGTTTTGTGTTCATTTTTCTGAGTGTCTCCTTGCATTTAATCTGACCAGTGTGTATCTGCAGGTCCATTTAGAGCTCAAATACGGGCAGAGGCCAAGGAGACAGTTGAGAGTTCCCTGAGACATGCTGTGTTTATTTGTGAAGGCTGCCATGCCTCGTACCACTGAGTGGGTGGCTTCGACAAGAGAAATTTATTTTCTCAGAGTTCTACAGGCCAGAGGTCGGAGATCGACTGTCAGCAGTGTTCATTTATTCCGAGACGTGTCTCGTTGGCTCGTAGATGGCCATCTCTTCCCTGTGTCTTTGTATGGTTTTCCCTCTATATGTGTCTGTGTCCTAATCTCCTTTCTCTGTATGCCAGACTGGGCTGGGGCCCACTCATACATCTCCATTTAACTTTACCTCTTTAAAGGCCTGGTCTCCTAACACAGTCACATTCTGGGGTACTGAGGGTTAGAACGTGAACATTTGAATTGACGGGGGAGGGGCATAGCTCAGCCCATAGTGAAATGAGAGTTTAACACCTCCTTGTCCCCCCTCAGCTGGGATTCTATTTGTACGAAACCACGCCTGGGATATTTGTTTTGGTTTACTTTCCCCGGCATTGGAGCAGAGTGTAACTTTCTGGGAGCGAACAGGAAGACGGTTCTACATAATTTAAAAATTCCATGATAAATGTAAGGTGGTAAACATCCAACTAAAAAAAAAAAAATAAAGGCTCTGAACGAAGGATAAGAAATATAGGACCTATCAACTTATGCAGCGGAGAAAGGAAAAATGTAAAATAAAGTAGCTGACTTCATGAAAACTCTGTATGTTGCATAATCTAGGAGAGATCTGATTTTAAATTTTCTGCTTCATGATCTTCATAAATGTGTTCATACTTGTCAGGAGGCAGCCCCAGTTTAGGGCTTGGAATATATAGTCACCATATGACAACTGTCTTAATTGGCCCATTCTGCTAAGTTGTTGATTTGTGCTGGGAGCCTGTTCCCATCCCAGCCCCCACTCCCCTTCTGTGCAAAGGACTCCAATTTGAACTCAGCTGCCTGCCGAAAAGCACTGGCGTGACACTCCATATACAGCGTGTTTTCAATCTCTCTGTGAAGGTAATTCGCCTAAGATCCCCCTTCCGAAAATCGGAGTTTCCACATCTGAGGATCCTGCCGGAGTCTATCAGTGTGTGCCTATGACAAGTAGGGCATGACGACGGGGACCTACCTTGAGGTTTGGGCTTAGTCAGCTTGCCACAGGGCTTGGAGATAGTGACTGTCTTCTGACAGTCGGCATTGTGGAGGGCTCGCTTCAGACTTCCGGTCCTGGTCTTCAAGGCGGTATTCAGGTCACATTCTCCCCAGGCCTGGAACTGGTATTTGCACTCCGCTAAAGGCAGGGTAGGACCAAACAGAAATCTTTGAGCTCCTCTAGGAGTGCCAGAGAAGTAGGCACACTTTTGTTTTTCACTTTCTGCAGTGAGAGGACTGTAGATTCACATGAAGTTGCAAGAAGTAATATAGAAAGATCCCTAGATCCTTCAGCCAATTTCCCTCAATTGTGATGATCTTATATAACCAGAGCCCGCTAGCGCAACCAGGAAATGAACAGGGATACATTCCACGAAAGTTATTCAGGCCCTGCCAATTTCACGTGCACTCATTTGTGTATATGCATGTGTGCACACATTTAGTTCCCTGCGACTTGGCCACATGTGCAGATATGAGTGAATATCAATACCATTAACACACAAAAGAGCTCCAACACAGGAGTCCTTCGGGTGAATCCTTTCCTAGCCTTAGCCTAGGCATCTTCCTCCCTTCTAGATCTCCTTAACCCCTGGCAATCACTCATCCATTCTCCATCTCTATAATTTTGTCATGTTAAGAACGTTACGTAGGGGCACCTGGGTGGCTCAGTTGGTTGAGCGTCCGACTTGATTTCAGCTCAGGTCATGTTCCCAGGGTTGTAGGATCGAGCCTCCTGTCAGACTCTGCACTGAGCATGGAGCCCGCTTAAAATTTCCTCTTTCCCCCTCCTCCCCTCTGCCCTGCCTCTCACTCTAAACAAACAAACAAACATGTTATGTAAATAGAATCATACAGTAGGTAACCTTTTGAGATTGGCTTTTTTCATGCAGCATAATTTCCTGGGTGTCCATCCAAGTTGTGTGTTTCAACAGTGAGTTTCTCTTTATTGCCGGGTAGTATCCCATGGTGGGATGGGAATGTATTACGGTTTCAGCACTCACCCGTTGAAGGAAATCTGGGTTGTTTCCAGGTTTTAGCTGTCATAAATAAAACTGCTCTTTACTATCCGCGTACAGAGTTTTATAGCAATGGAAGTTTTCATTCTTCTAGGGTAAATGGCCAAAAGTGAAGCCTACATTGTATGGTAAACAGATGTTTGGTCTTATAACAAGACTGCCATCCTCTTTTTTTTTTTTTTTTTTTTTTTTTTTTTTTTAATGTGGCTATACCGTTTTACATTTCCATCGGCAAAGTATGAGTGATCTAGTTTCCCTACATCCTCTCTAGCCTTTGGTGTTGTTTGTAATTTTAGTTATTCTGATGGATGCGCAGTATACAGTGACATCTCACTGGTTTTCACTTCCTTTTCCCTAACGGAAAAGAAGTTCGACGCTTTTTTCAGTTGTTTATTTGTCACCTGTATTTTGCCTATGGCAAAATGTTTGTCCCTATCTTTTACCCACCTTCTAATTGGATTCTTAGTTTTGAGAGTTCTTTATAAAGTCTAGGTATACGTTCTTGAAGACATACTTTTTTTTTTTTTTTTAATTTTTTTTTTTTTTCAACGTTTATTTATTTTTGGGACAGAGAGAGACAGAGCATGAACGGGGGAGGGGCAGAGAGAGAGGGAGACACAGAATCGGAAACAGGCTCCAGGCTCCGAGCCATCAGCCCAGAGCCCGACGCGGGGCTCGAACTCACGGACCGCGAGATCGTGACCTGGCTGAAGTCGGACGCTTAACCGACTGCGCCACCCAGGCGCCCCGAAGACATACTTTTAAAAACTTTCCGTAGGGTCTTTAGGGGACCCATGTATATGTAAGACCAAATGTATCTGAATTTCACAGTGCCCTTATAGAAGTTACCACCATTCATAAAAAGTACCCCAAAGGTTATAAAGAAAGAAAAAAAATACAGTGAGTATACCCATTGTCCTTCTTCACTGACTTACAGGTCAGAATACATTTTCGCAAAGAGTAAGAACATTTGGGGCATTGTGAACTACCATGGCCAAGAGAGACAGAAAGTCTGGAATGTGGAAGAAACAGGTCATCTGGATGTTCAATAGTGGGTTTAAAAGTTGGAAGTGTTGGGGTGCCTGGGTGGCTCAGTCAGTTGAGCATCCGACTCTTGATTTTGGCTCAGGTCATGATCTCAGGGTCGTGGGATTGAGCCCTGCTTTAGCACCATGCTGAGCTTGGGGCCTGCTTAAGTCTCAGTCTCTCTCTCTCTCTCTCTCTCTCTCTCTCTGTCCTCTCTCCTCTCTCCCTCCTACCCCTCTCCCCTGTTCATGATGTCTAAAACAAACAAACAAAAAAAGGTTGGAAGTATTGAAGGACTCCTTCCCAAATAGGCAGATGAGGCCAGCAGGAGCATGGCAATAGTCAATGAGAGAAAAGTCTGTGAAAAGTGGCTATAAACAGTCTTGCTGGAACTGAGAAGTCAGTCTATTAATCACGGTGGATGGCGGGGAAAGATGGAAACGGAGAGGAGGCCTGAAAGTCACAGAAACTGGTCTGGAGAAGGAGGAGAATAAACAAGAGAAGGGGGAAGGAAGGAAAAAGGAATGAGAAATCCAAGAAGAAGAGGAAAGAAGAGAGATCGATGCACCCTTAGGAGGGGTCAAGGGTATACAGTTTACGTCCTGACTGGTACAGCAGTGGTTCTCGATCTGGGAGTGTTTTGACCCCAAGGGTCATCTGGCAATACCTGAGACATTTTTAGTTGTCACAGGTGATGGAGGTGGGAAGTGCTACTCAAAATAGATAGATAGATAGATAGATAGATAGATAGATAGATAGCAGTCAACCTCAAAAAAAAACCCAAAAAATATCTGAGGGAAAAAATGCAAGCATTATCGCAGAGCATACGATTTAATCAACAGGACAACAGGAGTGGGACTTACCTCCAAATTGCTTTTTCCAGTTGCAGGGGATCTTACATCTCTGGGTCTTCATGGTTTGCTTACACTCAGCTCCAGTCCGGGTGCCCTCTCGGGTGCCCAGCCCACAGTCCCCGCTGGTGGGCACGCACACACTCCACTGCCATTCTCCACAGTCAGACTTCTTCACTTTTTTTTCTGGAAGGAAGGAAGGAAGGAAGAACAGTCAACACCTGGAAAACCCTGATTCCTCTAACAAAGCTCATTCCAGGGCGTGAGGTTGTGAGGTCTGTGCTTTCTACCTCCTTCTTCGCTGTCCAGTAAATACTGGCAACTTGATACATCTTAGCCAGATGATTGGCTCAACGAATGATCCAGAGAAGGGACAAGGAAAACTGAAGGAGACAGAATGTTAACTGAACTCTTACCATGTGCTAGGGACTGTACAAGTGATTTGATGACAGCTCCTTTTAGAAGCAAACACTTCTGTAAAGGATGGTCAAAAACAGCAAAACGAAAAAATCAGTAAACATTCTGTTAGAAGTAATGGCTGTCAGATTAGCCATTTGTAAGGCTAGTCAATGACTTGTAAGGCAAGTCAATGTTCCTTTCTCTGTCGTAGAGATGGAATAATGTAAGATGAATGAGGTGGATCACAGACCTAAACAGACTCCCAGCCCTACAGCCTGCTATTTTTGACACTGGAAGTGACATAGAAAAGGTGCTATATTGCTCTGAGCTTCAGTTTCCCCCTTTATTAAGATAACATACAACAAAAATTCCTTGCAGGACTCTTTTTGAGGGAGAGAGGCAACAGAAATAAAACACCTACCTGCTGGTCAGTGTTCCGTACAGAGTAGCTACTAATATGATCATTATGTTAATAATCGTCATCTATATTTTAGGACTGATGGAGGGGAGATCGATGGGGGTGGGGGTGTCCCTTAGGTTCTTCTAAATACTTGGAAAGAAGGAAGGGAGGGAGGGAGGGAGGACAAAAACCAGGAAGTTGGATCAGATGGATGTTAATCCATAAACAGTCTTGCCCTCGTAACCCTACTGCTTACCTGGTTTCTCTTTCTTCCCCGCTTCAGCCGTGTCCACGGCTGCCAGAATGAAAATGAATGCCAGGAAGGCAGCTGCAAATTTTCGACGCTGCTGCAGGTACTGTTGGGACTGCATTCTAGGAATAAACAGAGACACAGAAGAAGGTGGTGTCAACCTAAGGCAGAGACAAAGGCTTGTGGAACTCCTTACTGCAGGGCTCCATTTTCCATTTCTAGGATGTTAGATTTTAGGGAGATTTGCATCATTGCTCTTGGGCAAAATTCTATCTTTTCCCTCCGTCAGTCAACGAAGTGTTCTTCTGCAATTAGTCAGGTATCCACTGACAAAAAGAACAACACTTCTCCACGTAAGAACTTCACACCCAATCATTTGCTAAGCACGACTCGAGAATTACGGAAGCCAAAGAATTTTCATGGCATGTTTTTGACTAGACTGCCGCAGTTAATCTCGCTGATGGTGACATATGGTAATGCCAGTAACTATAGTCTTCTTCATAACTACGCAGGATTCCTAGAAACAACCACGGTGTTATAGTCCACATGGGTAATTTGAATGGACACAATTAATGGATTATCTGTGCCAGTATATGGTTTGCCTTTATCTTTAGATGGGTATGTGTCATAATGAGCAATATCTTATTTTTTAGTTTCCCATGATTATTTCATCATCGCTGTTCCATTATTCATTGGTCTACCAAAGAGTGCATCACAAGACAGAGGTAGAGCCAGCATACTTTGGTTCATTTCAAACACACTTGCAAGCTCACATAAAATCGAAAAGTCATCTAAATTCTAGGATTTAATGAAGAGATTACACTGGTTGTAATTTGAAATTCTCCACATTTGGTATGAATCAAAAATCTCAGAACAACATTAGAAAGGCTCCCCTGGAACTTGAAGTCACTTGTGACAGCCAATTGTCAACATGGTCACCCATGGTTATTAGCTCTGAGCATTTTGTTTTTCTAGAAGAGTGATTTTTACATTTCTTTGAGTGTGAACAATAAAACCTATACACACACACACACACACACAGGATTGAGATCGTTCTGTTCTGCAATTTCTCATTCAAAATCATCTGTGAGATGATATCCTTGTCAGTGAATCTGTCTCCCTTTCTGTGATATTGGAATGCTACCCTTTATTAGTATTTCTTTTTCAATCGATGACTTGGGACTCTATCATATGAATGAAGTGTATTTCATTTACCAATTAAAATGAACAGTTTGATCATTTGGTCCTTTCACTGACTCTTAACTCCTAATTAGCTACTCGCCATCCTCATCACTTACTAAAATCTAATCCTAGATGCTTTGTTCATCCTCCTAATGCTAAATTTGTATAACTATACCTCACTGCTGGTCACTCAGAAACGTTCCTATTGATTCTGAGACTTTTCCTGTGCCTTCCGTTGGGCACGAATGATTTGAAGAGCCAGTCTAGACTTACTGGCTGGCAAGGCTTCCTGGAGTTGACCGCCCTGTGCATCCATGCTGCTATACATTATCATATATTTGAATATCACGTAAAGTTGTTAGGTGCAAAGTGAATCAAAGTGGAGGTCTTCTGTTGTTTTCTCCGAAGGCTGTGCAAGAACCTGCTCACAGTGACTTCGCCACTTTGGACGCAGAGAGATTTCATTGGAGTTTTCTTAGAGGGTAAATTAACTTTTACCTTCAGAACTTTTGATGTATTTCCTTCCAAGTTAGAATTTGCCTTTATGTTCAATGATGATCTACAGATACCTGAAGCATTTAGATTGTGAATTAGAGTCATTTGAAAATTCAGAAATCCCACTGAGAAAGCACAGCTCGTGAGTGAGCTTTCTGGCCACACAATGGGCTGATCGTTGTACAGCCTTGTCATACATACAGCAGGAAGAGAGGACAGGAGCCTTAGGAACCCCCTGAAGAACCATGGCCAGCTGGCAGAAATAGAAAGGATGCTTCCTTCCATGACTAACACAGGCAGACAGTTATTAATAGAAAGGTGCTGATACTGGCTAATTGTAACCTTGGCATTCCTAGTTTTACACTGCTAAATTCTTACTTTTATATTTATTTTCAAAAAGCTTTCTCTTCAGCAGGTTAAATCACTTAATTTCAAGGGCAAAAGTCCCACACAGACCAGAATTTCCTAACTGTAAGATTGTTTTGAGTCACCAGGGGTCTTAGTTGGCTCACCCGTTGTATGGGCTGAGAGGAAGGAAGGAAGGAGAGTTAGGAACCGGATGAGAGCTGGAGACTTAAAATGGAAATGTACCCTCTCTGCTTCTGATATTAATTCAGGACCATTCAGAATCTTAAGAAACGGGTAAATGGCGAATCTCAGCTTTCTTAGGTGCACGAAGGAAAAATGCACACAAGTCCATGTGTACAGGAAATGACCTGTGTATAGGAAATGTGATCAGCACTAGGTTTGGGTTGGAAAATATCTTTCTTCTTCTCACTTCCCCTCCTCCTCCTGTTTTGCTTACTATGCTGCCTGAGCCTATATCTTGATAGCTTAGATTTTTTCTGGCCAGAGAAAATGAGTAAAGATTATTTAAGAGAGTAAGGGGGTTTAGAAAAGGATTAAAGTGATCCCCAAATTCAAGTGATCCCAAACAATACCCAATTAGCATGCTGCCGCCTGCTGCTGTAGTCAGTACTTGAGTAATTAGTACATGTATGGCTAACAGTTCCCCTGCTTGTGGTATTTGCACGGCTGATGGTTTATTTGTCCTTAGCATCAACTAAAGGCAAAAGTTCTCCCTGTATATGTTTAACCCTGTCTGCTCTCCAGCAGGGTGCTAGCTGGGCAGAGGCAAGGGCATTGATCATAGCTTTTTTTTTTTTTTTTTTTTTTTTTTGCTCTGGGGGAAATAAAACAATGGAAGGCGGCAGCCTGCTAAATCAGCCGTTCTTTTGAATCTTTTCCTTGTTTTCACCTCCTCTTACTGCCATCTTTCGTTGGACTTACCCAGACAGATTTAATTTCATAGGGTTTAACGGTAAAGTGAAAGACTGCCATAGAGGGATGGTGAGGTCTGGAAATTATTGTTGAGTTAATCTCAATCACTAATACATCTAAAGCTCAGAGATGAAAGGAAATGAAAGTTAAAGAAACCAACTCAAAGGAAAGGTGTTAGTTTATTAAATCCTCAGCTCTTCCCTAGAGAAAGAGCTGATGAGAATGAAAAAGAGGGCTCCTCCTCTGTTAGCATTTTAATAGGATCTAGAATTTTAAAAGGCTATCGACGTCTGGTGTAAACACAAGACAAGGATGCTGGAATCTGCCCCTTAGTGACCTGGTTGGAAGGACTAACGTGGGACCTGGAGACAGAAGCTCTGGCTCACACTTCAGCTCCACCACCTAATTTTGGGAATGTTCTCGGGCAAATCCCAACCATTGGAACAACATAGCAACTACTTGAGAGGCTTGCCATGAAAATGCAAGATGTAGACATAGAGCTAACCCTACAACATTAAGAAATGGCTTATTAGTTGCTCAGTAAAGTTAATTCACCCCTCCACTCTTATTACTTACTACAAGGAAATACTTGTAACTTTTTCAACTGAGGGATTATGGACATATAGCATTATATTAGTTTTAGATGTACAACACACTGATTCCCTATTTGTATACATTGCAAAACCGTATTTCTTTTTATTGAGAAATAACAGGTATCACACTTTAAACTATCTAATATTATTCAAAAGCAAAAGACCAAAAAAAAAAAAAAAAAAAAAAGAAAGAAACAAAAAAAAAAGAGACCGATACGATTTGATTAATGTCAACTAAAGACTTGTTCAGCATTATCAGGGCACAAATTCATTCTACCTTTTGACTTCTTAGGTTAAAATACATTCAAAGACACTTATGCCCCGTGAAATATTTTTTTTTTTTGAAGTTTGTGGAAGTCCAGAGGTTCCATGTTGAGAAGTAAGGAACATGTCAATGAAATTTAACGTGTATGAAATAGGGGGGTGGGGGAATCTCACTTTGTAACTGTACTTTATATGCCGTTTGTGCAGAGGAATCATTCCAACCCCCTCTTTTTGTTTCAAACACCTAGGCCAGGGCCCCAACCCACAGGAGCCACACAGTAAACAGTTTGCTGGTGAAAAATATCACCAAAACATGGCATCCAACAGAGGAATTAATATTCATGCTAAACAGATTTCTCAGTCCTCTGTCTAAGCCAGGGTATCTGAGATTTACTGAAGAAATCAGGCTGGAGACAACAGCCAGAATCTAGAGCAGCGTCATACGTACGAGAGTAATCAGTGGATGATTTGTAATGCTTCTGCAGCATATATTATGTATCACTAGACCTTTCTAGACATTTTGTGATCTATTTGCCTAAGCTCCTGTGACATGGTGATTTTTTGACCTTTTTATTGTAAAATAAAACAGAAGATACAGACAACTACACAAAGTATACAACTTAGTGAATTATAAGATAAATTAATTTTCCACTCATACTCAAAGGCTTTCTACCATGTTCCCCATCCCCACGACGGCTCTGTACCAACGCTAACATACAGTAATTCCGTCTTTGCACTTCTTGAGGGTTTTATTCAAGCGAGCTTCCTTAGACACGTCTACTTTTAAAAACTGATGTCTTTTAAATTGCTTTCATTATATAGGATTCTCCTCCAGCCCCTTTTTCCTTTTCTTGCTTTTCACTTTTTACAAGAACCAGGCATTTCAACCTTGTCCATAGGTTGTGGTTTGGGTAGCTATCAAGCTGGCCGATCTGTCTTGATGTGAGGATTCAGATGGATTCTAAAAGTATACCTCCTTCCTCTCCCCGTTAGCACAGTATTTCATTAAACATTTTGGGACACCTACCTTACGCCAGCCATTGTGCTGTATTCTCAGTATATAACAATGACCATTGAGAAACTTTCGCTCGTTCTCACGAAGCCTGCGCTCCAACAAAGTTTACAGTGTCAAACAGCCAATTATAGCTCAATACGTTCTGACAAGAACGACAAAATGTTGAGCGAGGTGCCTGGGTGGCTCACGTAAGCATCTGGCTCTATGATTTTGGCTCGGGTCATCATCTCATCGTCTGTGAATCAAGCCCCGCGTCAGGCTTTGCAGCACCAAGCCTCCTGGGATTCTCTCTCCCTCTCTCTCTGCCATGTGTACGCTCTTTCTCTTTCTCAAAATAAATAAATAAACATTAAAAAAAAAGAACTACAATACGTCACGAAGTATAAGGGAAAGACAACTATTTTGCATTTCTCTTTCTTGGGTATAAACAAAGACAGGGATTCAGTTAAGGCCAAAGACTTAATTTCCCATAAGTTCCCTAAAATCAAACAAAACCACTTAGAGTCAGGAATTCTGCTAAGGAGCATTAACTATTAATCGTGGTCCCGATGATCTGAATATAAAATTCAATGTCTTATTTATCAGAAGGGATTTTAATTTAGTTTCAGGGAGATTGGTTAGTTCATATTAGTCAGGAAGATATTCACTTAGATAACAAACACTCATTGTACTATATGCAAGGACCTGTTTTAAGTACTTTATAAATATTGACTAATGTTAATATTAATATTTGAAATGTCACAAATGGTGTATTAATGTACTCAATTATTCACAAACTGTGTATATAAGAGTTGCATCCTTTGTAGCATAAAGTGTTCCCTGTGGGGCGGGGAAGGGGGGGGGGACAAGGAATCAACATGAACTAGAGTGCTGACCGTGTGGTGCTTACATTTAGTGGGCAAAGTCATAGAATAACAAATAAACAGCTAAGTAAATAAATTCATAAATGAGATAATTTCTGACACAGTCAATTTTATGAACAAAGTGAAAAGGTGACGGGACAAACAGTAAGTTGAAGAGGCAGGGTGGTTACAGATGGCTTCTTCCATATGACTGAAAAAGAACCAGAGGAATATTGTATCTCTTATTGATAAATATTTTGCCTCATGGCCCCCTCCATAGCACTTTGACTATCCCTTCTTGTCTTCTGATGTGGAATTGTCTTCTTTTCGTCTCCAAGCTTTTATAATTCTTCTGGAATTCAATAATTAGCCATCCACTCCTCCCAGTCGACCTCGTTCTCTCCACTCTGCTACAATCTCTGGATCTGCTTAAGGTCTGACCAACAACCAACAATTTCTCCCTCCTATTGACTTGCTAGTCATCAGCCCAGTCAAACCTGAAATCTTACCATCTTATAATCTGTATTAATATCTAGTCTCAATTAAAAAATAAAACCAAATCATAGGGTTTTTTTTTAATTTTTAAAAATTTATTTATTTATTCTTGAGAGAGACAGGGCATCAGCAGGGGAGAGGGAGAGAAAGAGAGACAGAATGTGAAGTAGGCTCCAGGCTCTGAGCTGTCATCACAGAGCCCCACACGGGGCTTGAACTCACGAACCACGAGACCCTGACCTGAGCTGACGTCGGATGCTTAACTGACTGAGCCAACCAGGTGCCCCCCAAATCATAGCTTTAAGGAATATTTACCTTTCCCAAGAAAAATAATGACCACTGATTATTTAATTTAAACATGATATCCCATAGTGTTCTTTGCTCATGTGTTCTGACTTGGTAATATAGTAGGAAACCCATTTTGACTCAAACCATGTAGCCCTTTCACCTCTGACTCCTATTAACGTTTACAAGGATGTGTAGGCTTCTTGAAAATGGCTTTCTAGGGGCGCCTGGGTGGCTCAATCGGTTAAACGTCCGACTTCGGCTCTGGTCATGATCTCGCGGTCCGTGAGTTTGAGCCCCCCGTCGGGGTCTGTGCTGACAGCTCAGAGCCTGGAGCCTGCTTCGGATTCTGTGTCTTTCTCTCTCTCTGACCCTTCCCTGTTCACGCTCTGTCTCTCTCTGTCTCAAAAATAAATAAACATTAAAAAAAAAAAAAGAAAATGGCTTTCTACTTCAAATTCAAATCTACATACACAAAAACATTTAGAAATGAGAACGGAAAAAAGAAATCAACTGAAGCAAGTATTCAATGGAAACCAGTTTGGATACCCTTTATAATATGATAGTGATGTGAAGGTGTGTTTATTTGATTATTTTTTGGAGCCACATGAGTTCAAAAAGGACTCGGGTTGGTTGTGTTATTCCTTTACTGCTTTCATTTGTTACAATCAAAAGTAGCTGGGAGATCGACTTTTAGAATTTTAAAATGCTCTAGTTTCCTCTTAATTTTTTTTTGTATCTGTTACAACTTGACACAAAGGAACAAGTAAGAGTTTTACAGTAGGTCAGACCTGAGGCTGAATCCCAACTTGGACTAGGTAATGAAGCAATACATTTAATTTCTCTGGAACTTATTTTCTTTAGCTGCAGACATGGATATAAAGTCTGTCCCACCATGTTTGAGATTAGTGATTATGCGTGAAAACTGCCACGTGTCTTTAGCCAGGAACAAGTACTTATAACTCTCTGAACTCAGGAACATTGTGTTCCAATCAACTGATCTTTTGCTCATGCTATCCCATTGCAAATGGAAGTTCTTCCCCAAATCTCTCTACCTGGCAAACTCTTATCACCTCCCGAGGTTTAGCATAAGGGATTTCACCTTCAATGAAGACTTCGTTGAGGCAACATTATCTTCTTTATCGTTGGAGTTTCCTGTGCTACGTCCATTCCGTAGACTCTACTCATTTGCACCCCCTGAATATAGCGGCATATTACCGACTCTATAAACTGTAGCATATAAAACTGAAAAAATTACATGTGCCCACTACACCATTATATTTAGTAACCAATCATTTTTTTTTATTTTTTTTAACGTTTATTTTAACGTTTTTTTTAACGTTTATTTATTTTTGAGACAGAGAGAGACAGAGCATGAACGGGGGAGGGTCAGAGAGAGGGAGACACAGAATCTGAAACAGGCTTCAGGCTCTGAGCTGGCAGCACAGAGCCCGACGCAGGGCTCGAACTCACAGACCGCGAGATCATGACCTGAGCTGAAGTCAGCCGCTTAACCGACTGAGCCACCCAGGTGCCCCAGTAACCAATCATTTTTAAGGCCTTTGATTTCTCTTCTTTTGTTACCATTACTAGCCACTGACTCTCTCTTATAGTTATTTCTTTCTTAAAAAAACAAAACAAAGTAAAAACATACATTATAATTGTAACGCCCAGAGCCAAGTAGAGAATAAAAAACTGTCCTGAAAGGCAGACACTAAGAAGTCAACAGGGGTTCCTAAGGTTCCTCACTAGCTAGTTGACTGGCTCCCAAACACCAGCCAGGAAGTAAATTCTCATCTTCAGAAAGCTGCCAACAATACAAGCCATGAGCCTTGTGAGGTCCTATTAGAAACCACAATGAGAAACCACCTCACACCTGCCAGAATGGCTAAAATTAACAACTTGGGAAACAACAGATATTGGTAAGGATGAGGAGAGAAGGGAACCCTTTTCTACTGTTGGTGGGAATGCAAACTGGTGCAGCCACTGTGGAAAACAGTATGGAGGTTCCTCAAAAAAATTACAAATAGAACCACCCTATGACCCAGCAACTGAACTACTGGGTATTTACCCAAAGGATATAAAATGCTGACTTGAAGGGTCACATGCACCCCAGTGTCTATAGCAGTGCCTATCGACAATAGCCAAATTATGGAAAGAACCCAAATGTCCGCCGACTGATGAATGGATAAAGAAGATGTGTTGTATATATGTGTGTGTGTGTGTGTGTGTGTGTGTGTGTATACATATACAATGGAGTACTACTGGCTGATGAAAAAGAATGAAATCTTGCCTTTTGCAACATCATGGATGGAACTAGACGGTATTATGCTAACTGAAATAAGTCAGTCAGAGAAAGATACATGATTTCACTCATATGTGGAATTGGAGAAACACAACAGATGAACTTAGGGGAAGGGAAGGAAAAATAAGGTAAAAACAGAGAGGGAGACAAACCATAAGAAACTCTTAAATACAGAAAACTGAGGGTTGATGGGGGTGGGGAAAGTGGGTGATGGGCATTAAGGAGGGCCCTTGTTGGGATTGAGCCCTGGGTGTTACATGTAAGTGATGAATCACTAAATTCTACGCCTGAAACCAATACTACACTGTATGCTGACTTGAAGTTAATTTTTGAAAAAAATCATATTGAAGACTGGAAGTGGGAAAGCAGACAGAAACGGAAAATCATCCCTGGGGAGACGTGCTGAGCGCTGGGTGTTATCTAGATGCAAGGGTAACTAAAATACATTTTAATTCAGGCATTTTTTTTAAAGAGCTAAAGACCCTTGATTTTGGACTTAATTATTTTTAATTTAAGTCAGCTTGCTCCGCCTTGCTTACGAAATGCTGAGTATTTAGAGAGGTAGTTTTCTTCTAAGGTTACAAACGGTCAGTTCGACAAATATGCCACTGTAATTTTATCTTTCCACATTATGCATGTACTTAATCATGGTCATTTTTTCTGTCTTCTACATTTGCGAGCTATTTGTTTCTATGGGGAATTTAGTAGTTTCAATTTTATTTTTCCTTACTTATAGGTTCCTTTTCCTTATTTTCACTAACTCTTCCAAAACCATCCTATTGATTTATTCTCGAATGGCTTGATCACGGCCTCAGATTCCTAAAGTCTCACATAAATAGGCATTATGCTTATAATGAAATCTGTTACCAAATCAGCCCTTCACTTTGGCCTTGTTAAGCTGCCTTATTTAAACACTAAGCCTTGAAAAGATTGTGTCCCAAGCACATGCAGACATAACCTCAGGTATACTTGGTTCACAGCACAGAAATAAATTCAACAGCATCCCACCTTTGATTTTAACTAAGTGCCTATCAGTTAGGTTGATAAAGTAGGGCATCCATTTACTTTTGTCTAACTCCATGCCTCAAATATAGGGAAACGTCAGGCCCAAATATTTTTATGGCGTGGTGGCACCTACTGGAGAAGTGTGATATTTAAGGACATTTTCCTTAGACATCCATTCACCAATTTGTAGAGCACCTGCTAAGGGCCAGGTCTCTGCTGGGCATGGGAAAATGGAAAACAAACATGATACAGGCCTCCCTCTCAAAGAGCTCTAATGGGAGAAAAGAGAGATAAATGAGTGCAAAGATTCTCTGCGGTAAATATTATGGAAAAATGACACACACAGTGTTATCTGAGTGCACACGCCCAAGTGGTAATTTTGCTCAGCAAGTCAGAATGAGTTAGAAGAGTTGGGGCATTTTTGTCTGTTTCTTGAAAAAAAAAAAAAAAATAAAGTTGAAGCCTCTTAAGAAAGGAGGGAAAGAAGGGAACTTCAGGCAGAAGAAACCACACAAGCAAAATGTGTGAAGATGTGTGTAATACGTTCAGTGGCAAAAAGTAATTAGAATGTAGAGTATAGGGTAGAAAGCAACAAAGATGGGCCTCAAAAGGAGGGTGAGAAAATGAGTACATCTTGGGAGCTGGGAGAGAGGAAGACAGAGAGTCATTCATTCTGGAGAAGAGAAGCAAGGGAAGATCAGGGAGAAAAGGAAGGGTTGCTTGTTGTACAAACGTGGCTAAACCTGTAGGTTACCACCAGGGGTCAGACACTGCTCTCAACCGTTCATCCAGATACTCTTGACATGATTCCTCTTGGCTGTGTTTGCTGCTGTTGTATCATAGAAAATTTTAGGGACTTTAGTTCACTGTGGGGTGTTTATTACAAAGGTACTAAGAGTTAAGAACTAAGACTCAAAGACTTCATACACACACACACACACACACACACACTACACCCCTCTGGTTTTCATTAGAAAAACAAAGTTGGGCTACAGCAGTGATTTTTAGAGCACTGGTGTTTCCACAGGGAGCCATCAAGGGCTGCTGCAGGGCATGAAGGGGGTCCTGGGCAGGTCTGTCGAAAGCCTCCCGTGTCCCTCACCTTTATCTCTGCTTTGGCTAGAGCAGCTCTGCTTTACCTACTTTCCTTACTGGTTTCTGTGTAAGTTTCATTAGTCAAAAATGAAAAATAATTTAATAGTCACTGGTCTGGCCAATCTCAAGTCTGTACTGGATGGGATATGACAATAATACAAAACTATTTGTTTAAAAAGTGGAACCAGGGGCGCCTGGGTGGCTCAGTCGGTTAAGCGTCCGACTTCAGCTCAGGTCATGATCTCGCGGTCCGTGAGTTCGAGCCCCGCGTCGGGCTCTGGGCTGATGGCTCGGAGCCTGGAGCCTGCTTCCGATTCTGTGTCTCCCTCTCTCTCTGCCCCTCCCCCGTTCATGCTCTGTCTCTCTCTGTCTCAAAAATAAACGTTAAAAAAAATTTTTTTTAAATAAATAAAAATAAATAAAAAGTGGAACTGGACAGATGTCTCAAGGTTGATGGTGTAAAGATGAAATATTTGACACGTGGATTTGATTTACTAGTATCTAAAAATATTTTTATGTTTATATTCATTAGGAACATTCAGTCAGTCAAGCATCTGACTCTTGATTTCCTCTCAGGTCGTGATCTCACGATTCATGGGATCGAGCTCTGTGTCGGGCTCTGTACTGACAGTGCTGGGCCTACTTGGGATTCTCTCCCTCCTCTCTCTCTGCCCCTCCCCCTGTTTGCATTCTCTCTCTCTCCCTCTCTCACAACATAAACATTAAAAAAATTTTTTTTACAGTTTATTTATTTTTGAGAGAGAGACAGAGCACAGGTGGGTGAACTGCAGAGAGAGAGAGGGAGACACAGAATCCGAAACAGGCTCCAGGCTCTGAGCTGTCAGCACAGAGCCCGACACGGGGCTCAAACTCACAAACCATGAGATCGTGACCCGAGCCGAAGTCAGACGCTTAACCAACTGGGCCACCCGGCGCCCCATAAACATTTTTAAAAACATGAAATATATTTTTATTATCCAAAATACCTTGCTTGTAGTATTAATGGGAATTTCCATAATTCCTATATGTAAAAATAGGAATTTTACAACTGTATATTTCAACTATTCCAAACTTTATAAGAAGGTGACATGATTTTATCCTCTTATCAAAAGTCGAACACATATAGTCTAATAAATATGAT